>NW_026596125.1:19656860-19688321 GCF_907164565.1 Psammomys obesus
AAGAAAGAAAGAAAGAAAGAAAGAAAGAAAGAAAGAAAGAAAGAAAGGAAGGAAGAAAGAAAGGAAGAAAGAAAGAAAAGAAAGAAAGAAGCATGCAAACAAACAAACAAACAAACTATACTTTCTAAGATTTCTCTGGGGTATGGCCATAATATAAAATTGCAAAACTTTTAGAAAAATAAACTTAAACACAAAAAGAAAGGAAAGGGAATTTTCTAGACATTATAAAGAGATACCCTTTTTAAAGAACATTAGATAGTGATAAAAATGCATAGTAACTGATTATAATGTTTCAATAATATTTTTTGTTGTGCTCAGCATTAATGTGAAAAACTCCAAGGTGGAAGGGCCTTGTCCCATCTACTATTCCTTCTTCAAAATGCACACAAAAATGAGCAGCTTATATCAGCTCTGCACTGAGCTGAAAATCTCTACAGACAAAGCCCCAGCTCTCAGACAATGACTTCTCTGTCCAAGATGCCTGGCTTCGCTGTCCAGGCTAGAAGCATAGGGAAATGGGAAATTGTCACTAAAGAAAAAGGCAACTTGCCTGGTAAAACCATTTTGTATGAGTTCTCTTTGAAGCTTCTGATCTTGAGCGGCATATTCAGAAAGTTCAGATTCCACAGTTGGGGGCAGAATGTTTGGAATAAATTTAGAAAACAACGTTGGAGCCATCTGAACCCACTCTGTGAAGGAAAACAAATGATTCATCAAGAAAAATAATAACAAAACAAGCACATTTGCTATTTAAACAACAAAAATATGTATTAAACCAAATAAAACCTAGTGTAACCCTATTTTGTTAAACATACAAAATGTATTTTTTTCTTTCTAAAAGTATAAAGAAAATGGACATTTTCACAGTATTGGTTCAACAAAAATTGAATGAAAATTTGTAACTTTCACGTAAATATTGTAAAAAAGAATTCCAAAGGTAGGAAAACACAAATGAGATTTCTGGGCAAATCCAAGCGGAAGAGATGTGGAAAGAAGCAGCCTGATGGCAATCCGAGGTCTGTGAGCCACTAATTCAAACAACAGAGCAGCCCCAGAAGACACTTCAGAGGAAGTGGTTAAGTATAGCTCGGAGGAAGCAACCCAAATGGGGCAGAGAGGTGGAGAACTAGTTGGTGGTTAGGAAATAAAAATCTTTTTTGATCCCTGTTAAATCACAATTTCATGTGGGAAGAGAAGCCAAACAGTAAAAGAAAAATTGCATTAAGAAAAAGACCAAAAGAATAATCTATAGAAAATATAAAGGCAAAGTGAGATCACAGGAATATATTTCCACCAAATATGACAAAAATGTATATTGGAGTGTGTATACAAATCAGGTTCAGATGAGTAAAGGACAGAAATGGACTATTTGAAGAAGAAAAAAAACCACACATACACAGAATTAGGTAGGCTTGTTAATATTGAATTAATCATTAAAGGTAAAACACACAGGCACACTGGTCACCCACTCAGGGATGGCGCTGCTATCTGGCCTTCCTGACTGGGTCTTCCATGACCTCTGTTCAGCTTTTTCCACCTGTTTCAGGTAAGGCTTTCAAGACCCCTTTGTAAACACTGTGGCTGTTCATACTGAAAAACCACTAATATGCCAATGCTTTGGAAAGCCAGTATGCTCATTTGAAAGCTGCAATCTGAATGGCCACATTTTTGATGCTGTGTAGTAGCGGGCCCATGGCAAGTAAAATGTAGAAAAAAACAAAACAATGTCCAAATAAAGAGCTAAATGAAAGGAAACACTCCAGTGCTGGGAGTGATGCAGGCCAGTCTATACCTCCCTTGCACAGTGCCATGGCAAATAGCCTCAGTGGTGTGCCCTCTCTGGCGTGTGGTTTAGCATGAAAGAGTCACTGGAGTGTTCTGGTAATGACTAGCCAATCAGTCTAAGGTGCCAGAAGGCAAATCCATCCACCAGTTGGTATAACTTCAAGTAGTCATTAAAATAAAGATAAAGCAACAAAAAGTGTGCATATTAGATGAAAAGAAGCAGGTGAGAATGCTGAAGCTGTTTCTAAAAACTGATGCAAACTTAGCATCAATGCTAAGTCCTCCAAACTGCCAGTGGGTGGGGGCAGAAATCTAAGGCTGAAAACCTCTCAAGGTAACTCAAATGTGTCATATAAAGACTAACATTACTGAGGACACCTGTGACATAAGACACTTCTATGTTTAAAATTCAGCTTTTGAAATATTCCAACTTTAATCTGTCAGGTGGCTAGAATTTTATTAGACCAGGAAATAATGGGTACTGGCAAGACATGGAAATGTCAAAATATGTTTAATAATGCCTCTGAAAACGCCTAGGGCAGCAAAAGGTTATTCTGTGATAAAGTTCACCTTTTGAAAAGGACAATTCTCAAATACAGAATTCTCCTCACAAGAAGTATAAATCCTATTACAAGAGCTCAACCTGGATAAAATAGAATTTAGATAAACAGGCATCTACATTTTTTCATACCCACAGTGATAATAGCTTCATTCTGCAATTTTGCTGCATGTGTAAAAGGCCATGGCCTACTTAGGAGGCAGAATTTGTCAAACTGCACTGAGAAGACTTCCAACATAAAAGAGAGACATCATTCATAACATAGTATACAAAAGATATTCATGGGGTATTTTAATAACACTATAATTCAAATATCAGAAAAAAACTAAAAGAAAAATATCAGCCTACTAAAATATGTAATATTTTTTAATTTTATACAACCAATCATTTTATACAAATGACTTGTTAAAAATGACAAAGAACAGAGTTTAAGACCAAAACCAAAGTTACATAAACATGAACACTCTACAAGTCACTAATCACTTTATAGTACCCTGAGAAAGAATATTTCTTGAATCTGCTTCCTTGATTCCAGTTTTACTTGGTTCTTATTTTAGCAAGCCAAATTTTGAAGTGTCTTTTAAAATAATCAGCCATGAATTATTTTAATAATTATTAATAATTATTAAAATAATCATTAAATTCAAGTGGTGAATAACTACAGTTAAAAATGACTATCTGTATCAGGCTAAGCTCTTCATTTACATTTTATTTCCAAAGTTCACAAAACAATAATTTCTGTCAAGAAAAAAAAATCCTCTGTGTTTACTGTTTATGTATCTTCCTCAAATAGTCCTGACTGTAACTTTATCAACTGTTCTAGAGCCATTGCAGGTGCAAACTGAACTAGAAGATGTGATCTCAGTGTGCATTCCTATGCATATTTACAACATGAAATGAAGGAGAAACTCTGTAACAGCAACGACAAAACTAAGACCAAATACAAGATTCCTTTTTCTTGCTTTGTTTTATAACAGTCTAGCTTTCAAGCTGGCCTTAGATTCACTACACTCTTGCCTCAGTGTCACAAGTGTGACACTTGCAAAGGTCACCACCATACCTAGTAAATGTATCCAACAAATTATTTTGTGGCTCTCTCAAGATGCTACACAAACTAGAATAGCTGTTTTACAGAGTAAGTTCCAAGTGAACCCTGAACCAGCATTTCTCACTGATTCCAGTTCCCGGATTCTTGCTACCGTAAACCCAAATGTCATTTGACCTCATGAAGCATGTAAAGACCACTGCCCTCTTGGATAAGGCTGTAATAAATAGAAACACAGGCCCAATCCCAACAGAAATGACAGGTGTTTACCTGGTCTGAGAGTGTACAGGCCTTTCACAATATTTGCCATAGTTGAAGGTGTGACCTGAAATGGTGTTGACTGGGCTTCTAAAAGTAAAGCTGGAATAAGAAGAAAAAACAGGTAAAAAAAAAAAAAAAGAAAAAAAAAAAAAGAAAAAGAAAAAGAAAAAAAAAAAGAAAAAGAAAAAAGTAAAGAAAGGAAAAAGGAAACAAACACAAAGGAAAAAGAATAAAAGAAAAAGAAAAAAGCATGTAACACTTGCTAACAGTAAGTTTCTCTATTAGTATTTCTAAGGCTGAATGGGTAAACACAACAAGAAAGGAGCAGCACAAGACAGAGCAAGAGCTTATACACACAAAAGATTATAAAAGCCTTCAGCACAGCACACAATAAAACAGGCATCTGCCCTGGTTTGCTGCAGCGCCAATAAGCAAAGCAGAAGAGAAGTGTCTGAGAGAAGGAAAGCCTCTTCTAAAGGCAACACTGGGGACACTCACTAGGTAGCTCAACGTGCCTGCCAATGACACAGGACCCTTTCTCAAATCACCCTCATCTAAAAAGTTTGGATCAGAAGTCATTTGGGATTTTATTGGCTGAGCATCCCTAATGAAACAAATCTGAAGTACTCCAATTTCTGTCACGCTCAAAAATCTACAGATCGCAGCTGGGAATGATGATGGTATATACCTTTAACCCTGCCCCTCAGGAGGCAGAGGCAGGCAGACCTGCGTTAGAGGCTAGCCAGAACTACATACTGGATCCCCTTCCCCTCAATACAAAATAAATTATAGATTTCAGAGCATTTTGGATTTGTATACTAGGGATACTCAAAACCAACAATTTTATTAACTATATCAAAGCCTACTTTCCCAAATGCTCCATCTTCTTGGGGGGGGGGGGGAGGAACCTTCCTATGAAAAAGGCTAGAGAAGATGACAAATCACCTTTTCAACTTTAGCAACTCTGGTTACAACGAAATTAACCTTGGCTTTTGACTGAACAAAATATTACCTACTACATCCCCCCCGCCCCTTTAAAACAAGTAATACTTCATAACACTTTTAGATTATCTCAGTAACAAACACTAATTCCACTGTTTATGGAACAGAGCAAATGCTATTGCCCTAAAACAGTTCATTTTTAACTTGTCTCCCAAAGATTAGAAAAACAAAGCCACCCACTATCCAAATCAAAAAATCAAAAACAGGGAAGGGAGGGAAAGAAATGAAGAAAACTAAACGGTGGGTTTATATAAGCCAGGTCTGTAGTTAACTATTTTCCTTTAACCATTTTTTTTTTTTTAATGGAAATACCTTCTTACTTCAATAATTAGGGAACTTCAGACATAGGTTATGACTCCCAATGGGAAGTCGTTACTAATAAAGGTCACTGTCAATTTTGAGTGACAAATTTTAAGGATAATAAATGTAAACTGTCCTAAATCGTGATGCTTTAAAATGTTTAAAAACTGAAATTCTAAATGTTACGTTCTGAAAAATCTTAGCATGTACTCCAAATATAAGTGCTCTTTTTACCAATCCTTGTTCCTAGTTTTTGACCATACCTGAGGATTTCATGCTCAACCACACACTGAAATTATGGCTAAATACAAACCTCTGCCAATAGACCCTACCCATAATTTCTATGTCAATCAGACAGCTATGAAGAAATAGCAAACTTTAAAGACATACGTGACTTATGAAATGTGTATAAATAATTTGGAATGAAGCCGGGTGTGGTGGCACACGCCTGTAATCCCAGCACTTGGGGAAGCAGAGGCAGTAAGTTTGAGGCCAGCCTGGTCTACAAAGCAAGTCCAGGACAGCAAAAGCTACACAGAGAAATCATGTCTGAAAAAAAAAAAAAAAAAAATTGGGATGAAGTGAGTGTAACTAATTATATTCTTAAGTATTACTTGATGCTGGGGTACAGTTAGGTTTGGCTGTGCTCAACTACCATGTGCGAAGTCCTGGGTTTGATCCCCAGCACCACATAAACCAGGGACTTGAAGTACAAGGATCAGAAGTTCAAGGTCATCTTTAAGAGTTTCAGGCTAGCCTGGACTACAAGAGACTCTATCTCAATAAAGCAAAATATAACCACCAACTAGTGAAAAAGAATTATTAAGAGCCTGATAAGATATTTTAATAATTTGCTAACATCCTTTCTTCTCTATCTTAGCTCTTTGGGGAAAGTATTTAGAAAATTTTTCTGCTTTTTTTTTTTCACCTAAGAAACTGGGACTTGCTGAGGATGCAGAGGCAGGGGGTGGGAGATGGGGGTATTCACTACACCCAGCAAGGGCTGCCCTTTGTTTGCAAACTAGATGAGCAGTACCACCAATACACACACGTGCACACACCTATCTAAATCATAGGGAGCTGATGGCAAGAGGAGACTGAAGGACTTGCATTCCCTGTGACCCGTACACCCACTCCTCCCTCAGACATGCTACCACAGAGACACTGGTCTCACAGGGACTGACCTAGTAAAGTGCTGTCCTTCGTAACCAGTCTCTTCTGAAAGGCAGGCATTAAAGAACAGGTCCTTCAACAATCCCGCTACTCAGAAATGTGTATCAGTCACAGGCTGTGAGTAGAGCTCTAGCTCTAATCTCTCCTTTATAAGGTTAAAGCCCTAAGTACCTTGGAGGGTCCTGAGCTCCTCTGTTTGAAATGTTCCTTGGTGCTACGATCTTGCATAGGGTTTTCTTTTTTAAACTTTTCATTACATTTATTTATAGTGTGTGTGTCTGTGTGGTATACACGTACATGAATGCCACAGTGCATGTGTGAAGGTCAGAAGACAACTGGTAAGAGCCACTTCTCTGCTTTTACACTGCTGAGTCCAAAGACTAAAAGGGTTAGACTTGGCAGAAAGCAACCTGACCTATTGAGCCATCTCACCGTCTTCATCGTCCAGGAGACTCTTTTACTAAGTTGTTCTGAAAATGAAAACTTAACTACATGAACTCAAAAAGTGTCAAACTAGTACTAAAACGTACAGAAAGTCTCTGCAAAGTAAACTCTATCTTTAATTGCAAAAGTCAACACATTACACTGTCTCTGGAAATGCCCAACCTGACTGCTACATATTTATTGTCGCATCTGCCAGTACAGCACCATGCAAGTACTTCAATTAATGTAAACTCCTAGAGCTCTGCTTTCAGCTTAACTCATGATGAAAACTAATTTCTAGGGAAAACAATTTTATTAGCAGTCAAAACCGTAAATTAGTTCATTTCTCTAAGGGCACATGATCATACACACAGCACTGAAAGAAAAGTAGCCTCACCTACAATGATAACACTCACTGTCATATTCACAAAACATTAGTTCATGAACATTTGAGGACCAATTTGTTTTTAGCACAAAGAATTTCATTTTGCCTTGCCTTACTAAGTTTAAGATATGGACTCTACACTAGTTTAAAACATTCCACTGAGAGATAGGAGGGGTCCCTGATCCCCCAAGGGTCTAGACTCTGTAACTGCTCACCAAATAGAATGTAAAACAACTTTTTCTGAGCCTAGAACTTTAGACAGTTTCTAAGTTTCTACTTTCTGAATCTAAGAACATTCACTGAGAAAACTGAAAATCATACCTGAGAAACTAAAAATCACACAAACTTCAAGTTATGTAAGGCAGCAATGGGAAGCCCTAGCTGGGTCACATCAGCCAGTGTGGAGCTGAGAAGATAAACCGCCTTACCAAGTCCTTTTCAGATTACACAGCTAATTAAAAGATGTTGCTGGCTGAAGCCACTATGCTTCCAAATAGGAATAGTAGCAAGTCAAAATCTGTTAAAAGCCAAAAAAAGAAAACTAATGCTCAGACTTTTAGAAAATTACAGAAACTGAGGATACTTACTTGTTCTATTGTAGCCAAGACACCAACCCTGAATCATCATTATTTTGACCTTATCCTTGCCTCAATTTTTATGGTAATGACAACCTATCCTATAGTGCCATGAAGTTTAATACTTTAAATACTTGTAAAGTATCTAAAACAACTACATCCTACTACATGTAAACCATGTGTGTATACCTGTTCAAAAATTCTTTTGATGATCACCTATGCAGCTGTTAAAACACTTATAGAGCTTCCTCTCATGGGACCCAAACGACTGCGACCAACAGTCACATTCTCTGTCTTCCACCGTAACTATAATATCTAGTTCAACACAATATCTAATAAGTTTAGCTTTATCCAATTTATAAAAATTTAAGGGCTTTTTCCATTTGCTGGGAAAAAAGGATGTCTGCCTTTAAGTATCAATTTCATGAAATCCCACACTAGAAGTACTCTCACCCAATCTAAGTACAATGTTCTCTTCAATATTCTTTCTACATGTCCAACAAAACTGACTTCCAAATTAGCAAGTATAAAAACATATTTAGAAAAGAAATACATAATCTATCAGATGGAGCATTTCGCTATGACATTTTAACAAAGAAGAAAACATGCTTTAAAAAGTTACAAGCACTGTCAGTATTCAAGTCTATGACCAATGGCTAGAAGCCGGTGCTGTAGTACACCTCTCCAACCCCAGCACTTGGGAGGCTTAGGCAGGAGGATTGTTTAAAGTTCCACGCCAGCTTGGGTTATAGAGAAAGACCCTCTCTCAAAACCAAAACAAGTGGAATATCTCAGGGTTAATGTACAAAAAATCTTATAATTATCCGACCAGTCTTTTTGTTGTTGTTGTTTTTTGAGACAGGGTTTCTTTTTGTAGCCTTGGCTGCCCTGAACTCACAGTGATCCTCTACCTCCCCGAGTGCTGGGATTACAGATGTGAGCCAGCTTGCCCGGCTTTGACCAGTCTTAAAAACAATGCATGATAGTGAATCTCTTATTTTGGACTCTGGATTCTCTGAGGCACAATGACATCACTCAAATCTACACTCTTGTGTGAAAACTGTGCCTTGAAAAAGTAAACTGACACAGTATGTCAATCTTCTCTAACAAGAGCTTGTGGTTAAGCTTTGAAACAATTACTTTGTAAATGTCAGTAAAACTCTGTGGCGGCAACTAATTACAACTAAAAGACTGCTAGAAACTATAAACTACAATCCACATTAGTGTCAAATTATTTGCAAGATAAGAAAATGCCTGGCTAGATTGACCAAAACATGAGTTTTTGAAGGTGCTGAGTCATAAGTGATGGTTAGCCTGGAGTTCACTCAGATTGGGTTGCTTCTTTTTAGATAAAGAGGAAACAATGCCACCTATTATGAGCCAGGGATGGGGAAAAACTGAGCTTGGCACCTGGACCTTATTATCTATACAGCCATGGTACATGCTTTAAAAATGCAGTTTGCTAACATGGTAAATGGCAGCCACATTAGACTAACAGTGGAAACCAGAGCCTGTGTTGACCCTCTGTCACTGCTAATGCAGTTATGTATGGACCTCCTAATCATGCTCCTGCTCAGGGAAGAAACGACAACATAGATCAGGCCAAGCACAAGACACCTGCCTAAGTGGTCCAGAACAGTGGGTGACTGTTAATCCAGTTTCAATCCCTAGCCATAGACTAAGGTAGGCTTCACAACTTCCTGCTCTCTGGTTCTAGAGATGTCAATATTAGTTTAGAAGACAATGTTCTCAGATGAAAGGAAAGAGTAAGAGTGAGCTGGAAAAGGAAGGGAGAGGAGAAAATAAAAAGACGACCATGGCTAGTGCTGTCTCACCCCCATAAGAAGTAAAAGTATACTTACGCATTAGGCTGTAAATGTGCTTCTCTGCAACATGTTCTGTAAACAGCTTTATAAGGTCATCTTTTAAGTCTCTGTTAAGCTTAGTTTCTATGTAAAACTTATTCTGGGGAAAAAAAAAAAAAAGGAAAGTTTTTATATATGAATGGGAGAACTAAACACTGTTTTAGAGAATAATGTATAATTTTATCAATTAAAAAAATAGTAAAATAAAAAGAGCAGCAAACAGCAAACCCCAACCATTCCTAGTCACAGCTCTTTTGAAAGGTTGGACAATTCAAACGTTAACTTCACAGTAATAAACAGTCCCCAACTGATGACAACACAAATATGGCCAATGTTCTGCTATTTGAAAAAAATAAATAAATAAATAAATAAATAAAAAATTAAATAAATAAATAAATAAATAAATAGATAAATGAATGAATAAAGCAAACGCATGTATGATATATCACCCAGCTTAGTATTTATATCTATTTATGAGTTTGAGAAATTCTGTAGATAAAATTTAAGTCTTCCAAGGCAATTTTACCAATTTACATTTCTACTCTAAATTATAGGCCTGTTTCTCTACAGATTCATAAAAAATGAGTATTTCTAAGCACTTTTTAAAAAGAAAGTAATTTTAAGTTGTATTTAACAATGATGTTGGATTTATTTTCCTTTTTTATGCTATATATTTTCTATAAACTATCCAATTCATACCTTTGTCAAAAAAGGTATGACTGACCTTTTTCTAAGTAATCTAAGAAAACTAATTACCAAAGACAATGAATTTGTATCTAGTGTTTTGCAAAATTTCCATAATCTTCCCCACCTACTTTTGTCTTTGGTATTTTGTCTTTGAACAAAGGTGTTTCAATTTTAACATGATCTAATATTCTCCTTCCTGAGAGGATTAAAGGTCTTCTGTTAACAAGTATGTAAATGGGACCTGTGGGAATATTGGGGGGCAAGGGGCAGGCAGCACAGAGGGAATAAAAGAGGGTTGGAGGAAAGAGTAAACAGAATGTACTATCTACATGTAAGAAACTGTTAAAGAACAAATTTAATAAAAGATATCTGTAAGAAGGGGGAAGAAGAAATGTCCTTCTTCACTTCCACGGATGGTGATTAGAGTTCCTACTCTTAACTCCAGACTCATAAAGACACCCATCTGTCATCTGACTCAGCAACGGAAATTATAAAATATAGTAAAAGAAAAAAGAACACAGTTAACCCTGCATGGTTTGGGAAAAGGAGACAAAGCTCTAACTTACCATATATATGAAAAGAGGCACGATGCTCTGTAATGCTCCCATATACTGTCCCAGAGCTATATTAAATCTTTCAATATAGAGGTCTGGAGGGCTGGCCTATGAGAAAGAATATCAACATAAGCACTCTGGGAAACAGGTCAAAGTCCTTCTTCAAACCCCTGTAATGCAGACCAAGTTAGAAAGAATTAAGATGGGGTAGAGGGGTACTTACACTCTAAACTCAGTTCAGGTTTTTTTTGTTCCAAATTCCATTATATGACACTTCCATTATATTTAGTCACTTTTAAAAACTGTATAACTTTAACATATAAATAATTTGCAAGTATGATTTTAATAAATCACCACTGAATTAGGGAGATACTTCCTACAAGTATCAAACTATAGTAAGGACCTGGAATTGGGGAAAGGGAGTCAAGGAAGTAGAACAGGCTCTAGATACTACCAGAAGGACTGAATTGATGCCAGCAGTTAAGAATTCTTGCTGCTTTTGCAGAGGACCCGGGTTCAGTTCCCAGTACCCACGCGGCAGCTTACAACCAACCACCTGCACCTCCAGCTCTAGGGAGTCCACCACCGTCCTCTGGCCTCCACAGCACTGTACACACGTGGTGCATGAGCACCACGAAATAAAACATCACACACAAAATAGACCACCAATGTGGTGCACAGGCACACAACGAAATAAAACACTTACACACAAAATAAAATAGGCCAATCTTTTTTTTTAAAGACACTATTAGAATGGCTAATAAATTTTTATGTTAGCTCAACTGTAAATAGCTTCTCTAGCTAACCAACTATCAACATGGGAAGTAAGGACTCAAAGACTAACATATACCTGCAGGTCTGAACAGAAGTACGGCATAATGGATACCTAACTTCACTCACTCACTGCTACAAAATACTAAATCACAAAATCACTAAGGGAACCTCTCCAAATTTACTGTATGTTGACTTAACATGTCAGGTCTCAAAGTGTAGCTGTATCTGAAGTAAGGAAATAATTAAGATCCCATGAGGTCATAAGGGCATAGCCCTCATTCTGTAAGACTATGCCCTTAAAGAGATAACAAAGGGCTTACTCCCAAGCCATTGCTATCAAAATGTAGCACAGAGGGAAAGGCTTTGGTAAGAATGCTTGTATCTACAAGTCAGCAAGAGTCCTCACCACAAATCCCATGATCCAGAACCTTGATCTTGAAACTTCTCAGCTTCCAAACTTAAGTTAACCATTCTGTGGCACTGTTGTGGTACCATCAGTTAAATATTTTACAAAAATATATCCATGTGCTATTTTATTTTGCTATTTAATTTTTACTCTTTAAGTTAAAAAAGCCTAAATGAAACAGTAATTTAAAATATTAAAATATTAGCAAATGATAAGATACAATCATGTGTTCAACTAATAACTCCTAGGCCAAGGTATTGAGAAAAGGGAATGCATAAAATAACAAAAACAAAACACATTCCACATAAGGTCTTTGTAAATTTATCACTTGACAGTCAAACCTTAAAGACAATGTCCTGCCTTCAAGTTCTGCCACACCAAGACTCCTAAGTAACAAGTCCAGAAACATAAAATGAGGGGGCTAGAGAAATGGCTCAGCGGTTAAGAGTGCTTGCTGCTCTTCCAGAGGACCTGAGTTTGGTTCCCAGAACCCCTTTTCAAGCAGCTTACAACCACTTGTAATTCCACCACCAAGGACCCCAGCCCTCCTCTGGCCTCTTCAGTTACCCCCCCATACACACACAGAGATACTCATAAATACACACATAAATGTGTGTGTGTGTGTGTGTGTGTGAAATTATAGAAGCAGTGTCTTAAACTATTTGAGAAATGCTGAATATTCTAATATTCTAAAAGATCACCTCATAATGTTTTCACTTCTCCCTTAAAATATATGCTGGGAACTGTGTCTACTTCATCTTTCATTACAGAGTACTTATGGGTGTGGGTGTTCTCTTTCCATTTCTTTTCCTAGTCCTCCTACCTGCCTGTGAAATAAAGGTTGTCTCCATCATACATATGAGGTAAACTGCTCAGAAATATTTAACCATTTGAGTGTGGCAAACTAAAAAGCACTAAGACTCACTCAGATTCTGGTGACTGAATTATTCTAGACCTAAACTCTCTTTTTAGTACTCTGAAACCCCCACCATCACCTTTTCAAGTTCAGACCTCTCAATTTAGGGCACAGTCCAGTCCTACTTCTCTGCTTCCACAGCCTACAAGAGCCCAACTAGCCAATCGTAAGCTTATCAGTGCTCTTCTGTCTGCCAAACATCTCTCTACCCACTACTCACCAGACTTGCTCTATTCCTTCAAGATTTGTCACTTTCTCAAAATATCTGAGTTCCACGGACCTTCAGTCAGGCAACCCACTTACTGCTCCCACTGAGTAATCTCTGCCACTAACTGCAACCCCCTAAGGCAGTAACTGGGCCTTACCTGTTCCTCTCCAATCTGACCAGAATGCCTAGAATATAGGAGACAGAGAGATATATTTTTCAAGGACAGAGTCTTTTGAAATCTAAACTTTATATCTAAATCTAACCTAACACTGTTTAAATTTCTATTTTAGTATTAACAAGGCTCTATGGCATTAAGTGACTAATTCATTCCTTTGAATTTCAATTTCATACTAAGAAACAATACCCAAACTATAGTGTTTCTAAGGATATGCCAAGAATCAGGGAAAACCTGGAACCACTTTGAAAAAGACACATACTATACATATCTATATGAGTAAGGGTAAACAGTAACCATGAGCCTAACACTTAGAAAAATCCATTAATATTTTTAAAAGCAATCTTTTTCAACCAGAGAACTTAGAGGAAATGCTTCAGCATTACAGGCAAGCCTAACTACCCTTAATAAATAGACCTGCATGCATCATTTTCCTCAAAGAACCTTCAAAGAACTCAGGAAATGATATTCAGCATTCAAAGAAGTAAATTTTACATATATAGAAAAAAATCTGAAAAACTGTTACATTAAAATACTTCTTTCTTTCTCATGAAAGAACACTTCGTCTAAGAGTGAAAAACATGAACACTGATCAAAAGCGCATTTAACAGCAGAGAGAATAAATAAAATTGAACTCCTTCTTCCTTCATAAGGTGCCCAAGCCTCAAAGGTTAGGAGTATTAAAAATTACTTTTTGTGCTAAATCAAATGTCAGAACACTTAACTTTACTTCCACATTTCATACAGCACTTACTCAAAACCTGTGAAATGACAAGACTATAAATTATGACAGCCTGAGAAAATAAACTCCATCCATTCTAGGAACATAGAAATAAATTATCATTCTGAAAATCCTAAAACTGTTCCTCTTTAAAACTTACATTTAGTACACTCTGGTCCCCACTGGGAAAAATGCTACCTAGTTGAATTCCACTATTCCAAAATGATAGCATTTGGCTCAGACATTAATGGAAAAAAAAAAAAAAATCCCTCACTGCAAACAAGAAACAAGCTGCAGGAAAAAGTGACTATTATTCTAAACTTCCTCCAGTCTTCGGGGGAAGTTGTTCGAGTGCTTGGATGGAGCCCAGAGATTCACCCAGTGACAGACAAAAGTGCTCTGCCACAGCCACACCCTCAATCCCCTCTCTTCACTTAGTTTAAAATTTTAGTCAGTTCAAATGGGCTTAGAATTTAACCTGTTCTTCCCTGAAACAACTGCCACTATCCTTCTGAAATGTTGCTTGTAGAAATATGAGTTTAACAGCTCTTTATACAAATGTGAAGTTATTCTAATACCAATCTGTACTTTCTCTAACAATCTATCTTGGAATAGGTTCTATTGCCTCTTACAAATTTGTCTCTGGAGATGCACACTATTTAAAATAAGAGAAGGCATGGCTGAAGAGATGGCTCAGCAGCTAAGAGCACTTACTGCTCTTGTAGGAACCCAGGTTCCATCTCCAGGACATGGCAGTTCACAGGCATCTGATGCTGTCCTTTTTGCCTCCACAGGTTCCTGCACCCACATGGCCCAAATAAGCTCATGTGGATACACAAATTCACATGAAAATAATAAATGATAACTCTTTAACCCTGAAGGCTCCAAAGAAGTCCTTATTCCTATGTGGGTTATATCAAATATCTTTTTCTATCTTGAATTAATGAAGGTACAGTGAAGAGTACTTGTACTGAATCCCTTGAGCCTAGGAGTTTGACAACAGCAAAAGAATACGCAGCCTAAAAACAAAGGAAACTGGGCTTTAAACAGGGTGCCCCAGATGCAGCCTAAAAACAAAGGAAACCGGGCTTTACACAGGGCGCCCCAGACGCAGCCTAAAAACAAAGGAAACCGGGCTTTACACAGGGCGCCCCAGACGCAGCCTAAAAAGAAAGGAAACCGGGCTTTACACAGGGCGCTCTCTGGGGACACTGCACCTCTTCAGGTGGATTTAGTAAACACTATACTACCACTCACCAAATCACACACAGTCCCTAAAGCCAATTATAGACACTTTAAGATGAGTGACTTTGTTCAGCAATGGTGTTTACAAAGACAGGCATACCAGTTTCCAACATGTAAAAACTCAAACTCAAGGCTGGAACAAATGGACACCTGCCATCTGCTGATTAAGGAAGTATGATAAGTTAAAGCCCAGAAATAAAATGTTCAGTGTCTACCAACAAGTACCCTTGGGGTATTCCCCAAGTAGGAAATGAAAATCACTGTGACTGAAACACAGCAGGAAATACTCATTTGTGCAAATTTAGAGATGTGCAGGGGCAGACCACACTAGGCACCATGAGCTTCACAGGTACTGCACACTAGAGGGAATGGGCTTCACAGACAAGAGTCCAGAGAACAAGTCCCTCCGTTTTCAAGACATAAAGCCAAGGGATGTGAATTACATGGTGTGTCAAGAGAAAGAACAGATGAAGCAGAATGTGCAGCAAATAAGGGGAAAGAAGCCATGTTGAAGGAAGCTAAGAGTTCACCAAAGAGATTCAGAGAGTTTTTGGTAGAACAAAACTAAGAAAAAGCTAAACTCTAAGATATTCCAGGCATTAGGTAGCAAAGGACAAGAACTAGAAGAACTTCAGCTTTGTGAAACACAAAGTCCCAGAGTAAAGGCGGCTCATCACATGCAAAGCCTGTTCAAACTACCAATACGCTTTGTTTTTTTCTCATCACTAACGTCTTCAGAAGTCCACCAGCACACATTCCTTACATACTTCCTGCTATCAAGGATCTGAGCTGCTGTCTGCCTGAGTTTATTTACTCCTGCTGCAGCCAAATCACTGTCACTGCCCTGTGCACTACTGTGAAGAGCAAAGGCTCAGGGCTTCTGAAGCCATACAGCTGCTTCACACCACAAAAGCTGAAAGCATCTTACTCCAGGGTGGACTTTCTTTGCTATACAATAAACAGAAGGAAAAAAATGAAGGAAAATGTTTTACAATACTTACATATCAACATAAAGGAGAACTTTTTGATAAAAAAGGTGTTTTTCATAAAATTATCCAATTGACAGCATAATAATTCTTTATGATTCAAAGTGGAAATTGGTATACTGCTATGATAAAACAAATTAAAAGTTAAAATATATTTTTGAAGGAAGGTCTATTACATTATATTCAAAGGATACAGCATACATTTAAAATTCTGGTTTCAGGGAGAGGATAAAGTTGAATAATTTTTATTAAAATTTTTCTTAGAAATTAAACTATGAACATCTGACTATTAAATGTAAAAAAGCTGATAATTCATATTTCAAGTGATATAAGCATTTAGTGCCTTAGTAGTACCAAAACATTTTAATGCTTCTAACTTGAATGGTCTGAGGAATGTAATTTTCTTTCCTTGCACTTGAATGTTCTGTATTCTAAATAAAATTGAGACTTTTGGCAATTTACATATTTAAAGACATTAATTTTTCTAACATGACAATAACAAAGTCATTACATCTGAACATAGTTTTATGAAAAATAATCTTCCAAAAAATCCAACTTTAAGTAACTGGTAATTATTTTGACATTTTAACAAATCTCTTAATAGAAGATAGCTGGACTCTTGCATTTGCTTCAATTTCCGCCAATTATTATGTATTTTGAAGTAAAGGAAGAAAATTTAACCTCAGAAATTTGCACATGGGGATGGGGAAAGGGTACATGCCTTTTCATGCCACAACAAATATTCTTTCTCAGAAGCTTGACAAATGGTAGTTTCTTGGAAATCTGCTGCAATGTAAATTCAAACCCCTGTAACATTTAATGGGTGCATTAAAGTGAACATGGTGTTCTATAGGGAAGGATAGTTTTCTCAACACTCAGACTGCTGTCTGGTGTGCAGATAAGCATTCAAATGTATGAGCATATAGAGGCCATTCTTATTCAAACCACCACAGCTACTTTGGAGATAAAAACATAAAGATGTAGAAAGCAGCATTCCTTGCAGTCCCCTTCTTGTGGATATAAACCTTGTTCATAAACCTGTCCTCTATCTTTTAGACTATTAGTATGGGGTCTGAATAAGTAGATAGTACATTCAGACATTGTACAAGTATAGAAGTTCCTAAAGTACATACCTTTCAATGCAGAATATTTTAGTACCCCAAAGTCACAATTCAATAAAATGAGTAATTTTTACAGTTCTTAGATGTTCTTCTAGCAGACTGGATCATGTGATACAGACCAGGCTGTCCTGAAGCATGTACTGATCCTCCTGCCTCTGGCACCCCAGGGATAGGATTATAACATGTGTCAATCACACCCTAGCATATAAGACATTGAAACTGATTGTTTTGTTTAATTCAAACACATAGAAGTGAAGAAGGCTCCAGCAATTTGAACCACTACTGCTTGGATCATCATTGTATAGACCAACAAAACTATAGGAAAAATAATATAAAGTAGAAAACAAAATTTCATTTAGCAGAACCCATGAACAAGTTTCAGGACCCCCAGAAGTACTCAAAGGCTACATTAAGAATTTCTATTTTTGTAAATACAATTTGGGGACGGGTTTATTTCACTTACACTTCTAGCTAACAGTCCATCACTGAGGAAAGTCAGGACAGGAACTCAAATACAGCAGAAACCTGGAGGCAAAAGCTGACGCAGAGGCCATAGAGGGTGCTGGTTATTGGTTTGCTCATCATGACGTGCCCAGCCTGCATTCTTATAGAATTCAGAACCACCAGTCCAGGATGGGCACCATCCACAACAGACTTGGGCCCACCCCCAACCACTGATTAAAAAATGTCCTACAGGCAGATCTTATGGAGGAGTCATTTTCTCAGTTGAGGTTCCCTATTTTCGAACTCTAGCTTGTGTCAAGATGATATAAAACTAGCAAACACAACAGGTGAACTGAATTCCAAAGACTGGCAAACTCCACAAAGGAAACAATGAACACACAAACCGCTTCTCCTTTAAATAATGGTAGCCATGAATGCAAGTAAGACAACAAAGAAAGGTGCAGTGAGTCATTATTGGCCACTGTGACCAACAACACAGAATTCCTCATAGCTTGCACTTTGCAATCCACACCTGTTCTGCATTCCCTTTCTAAGAGCTTCCCCTGGCGTTCAGAGAGAGCATGAAAGCACTGACAGTTACCTGAGAATTCCTGTCTCCTGACGGTTAGCAAACATTACTTTAGTCCCAAGTATTATTTATTTTAGTCTATGGGTGTTTGGCCTGTGTGTATGTCTGTGTGTCCACTATGCATATGGATCCCCGTGAACTGGAATTACAGAAAACTGTGAACCACCATGTGAGTGCTACGAATCGAACCTAGGTCCTCTGAGAGTGCTGCAAGCTCTCGGAACTGCTGAACCATTGCTCCAGTCCCTAAGTATTTATTTTCTAAAGAAAAGGTTTCCCCTATCTTTTGAAACAACTGCATAGCTATCTCAAAATAAACATTAAAAATAATACAATCTATGATACATGGAGCCTAGGTTCAGAAGGAGCAAAACTTCTTCTTGCAGAAGATCCAAACTTTGGTTCCCAGCACCCATCCTGTATGGCTCACAACTGTCAGTAACTCCAGCTCCAGGGAATCTGACATATCTAGCCTCTGAGGGTACCAACACAACATAGTTCCACAGATATGCCACATATGCTCATAACTTTAAAAAAGTAATCTTAAAATAAGTAAGTTTAAAAATATAATTTGTAAATATATTCTAAACATTCTGCTAATAAGGAGATGCAGATAGTATCTGTTTGTCTAAGTTTCAGGTTCAGGATCTGTCTCAACTGAAGCAAGCAGATGCTTCAAAAATCTCAGCTCTATAGCAAGTGTGTGCTTTCTAGCAACTTAGAGAACATCACTTCCGAATCTCTCTGGGGACCTAAGATCATGCTAAGCCTATGATATAACCGGTTAAGGTGAAGTCTCCACCCTCAAAGACTAATGGTGAACATTAAAATTACTGTCTGAATGAGCTGAGGGTCAGAGTATCTCACTGGCAAATTCTCCCCGAAGAACAACTCTGTAATGGCAACTGCTTCAGTAAAAAGCCTTCAGTAGAATTCACAAGTGAATGAATGGAGTTACTAACTGGTAATATTTATTTTGCTGGAGATCTAGGAAGACAGGGTACCAATTTTCTTTTAAGGTAAGGAAAGTGTGGGTGTGTTTGAGATGTATGTAAATGAGAGTGTATGTGTATGCTTGAGCATGTATGTTTGAAATGTGTGTCTGAACATGTGTGTTTGTGTGTGTTTGAATGTATGTGCATGTATGAGAGAGAGAGAATGTGTATTGTTCGTGACCACATGTGCATGGGTGCCCATGGAGTACAGAAGAGTGCATCAGAACCTCTTGGAGCTGGAGTTATAGAACTTATTGTGAGCTGCCCAATGTAGATGAGACCAAATTCCAGTCCTGCACAAGAGCTACAAGCATGCTTAACCACTACATTATTTCTCCAGCCTAATATCTTATTACCTAAACTCTTCAGTCCAATAAGGAGAAAACAGTATACTGGGAGAAGTAAAAAGGTGCTTGCTTGTTTGTTTAAGACATACTTTCTACTTCAACAGATTTAAATTTTAAGCCTTTACCTTTTTTTTTTTGGCGAAGACCACAGTTAAGCAACCATTTGGATTGTACTGCCACCCGCTGGGCAAAAAGCAAATAGCAATGCAATACCTGCCCAGGCCTTAACATCGAGAAATGGCCCTTTACCAGCAGTTTGTACAGACTGAATAAAAGTAGGTAAGAGAGGCTAGTTATGGCTTAGTTTTGACTAATTTTATTATTGATTGGTCTGTCAATTATAGTGACTAGAAACCCAAGATATATGTAGCTTGAAAGATAAAATTACTAACTTTATTAAAATATTTTATTAAAACAGCTAATAGGGACTGGGAAGGTGGCTCAAGAGGTTACGTGCAAGAACTGCTCTTCCAGAGGACCTGTGTGCAATTCCGAGCACCCACGTGGCAGCTCACAACTGTCTGTAACTCCAGGATCTGACACCCTCACACACACATACTTCCAGGCAAAACACCAATGCACATGAAATAAAAATAAATAAAATTTAAAAATAAAATAGCTAATAAACATTTCTCTAAACTGCCATTTGGAGATTTAAGAATGAAAACGTGCATCATTTTCCTCCCCTACTCTGTTTTCAGTGGCTCCTCATCATGACCTAAGCACAGCATTCATTATCTGTGCTAGTTTTCAGTCTCTGCTTAAACAAATCAATGGGGAATACACAGTATAAGCTCCAAACTACTGAAAATGAGCAACTGTTAATGGTCAGTGACTATAAACTACATAAAAAGTCACAACGTTTAGGTGGTTAAAAGTGAAGCTAAGATACACTGAAGTTCAACCAAGTACACTAAACTTATCAACAAAAGTGCTTGGAGAAAAGTGCTTCACAAGTGTTCCAGTAGATTCTGGAGACACACACACACACACACACACACACACACACACACACACACACTCATGTCAAATGTGGGAGTATCATTTAAGACAGTTTTAACTAAAGAACATTATACTCATTAAATTCAATTAGAAAGCCAAATTGTACAACTTATCTTAAAGGCTGGCTATCATTCAAAGCAAGGGGGGAAAAAAACCAAATCCTAGTTACTTACAGTAAAGCTTAAACAAATTGTGGTCTGTCTGTACAACAGAATATCACTTGACCATAAAAAGGAGTGAGGCACTAGTCATGTGTCACTAAACCTTGAGAACACAGTACTAGGTTTTAAACCAGAATCAGAAGACCACATACTATGTGCTCTATTTGTCTGAAGAGTCTAGAACAGGCGAATCTATAAGACAAGCTCAGTGGCCACCAAGGGCAAAGGAGGAAAGCATAGCGACGGCCAAAACATATCAGATCCCTTTCAGTGGGGACTAATATGTTCTGAAATTAGTGGTAATAGCTACACAACTCCGTGACTGTACAAAAACTCCACTGAACTATATGTATTACCAAGTAGATTTTAGAATATGTGACATTTATCTTAAATAAAAATGAATTGTAAGGTCTGGGAAACAGCTTAGTAAAGTGCTCACTACACAAACATGAGGAACTGAGTTTGACCCCTAACCCAGGTAAAAACAAAGCATGGGACCATGTGTGCTGGCGCAAGTCTTCCTTCCTAGCGCCTAGGAAGCACAGGTCAATCTCCGTGAGGTCAGTGTGGTTCACACAGCTACACAATAAAACCAGTCTCAGTCTCAAAAACAAAAACACCCAAGCAAGTAAAGCATGGTGGGCCATTCGTACAGCCCCAGCTGTACTGTAGACGTAGAGATAGAGATTCCTGGGATTTGATGGTTAGCTGTAGCCAGGGAGGGTCCCAATGAGACCTCATTTCAAAAAAGCAAGGTCAATGTCTCCTGGAGAGGCTGAATTCTGGCCTCTATATGCACATACAAACATGAGCACACACATGAACATACATCACACACACACACAGAATGAGACAGTAAAATTAAATACAGCTGTCTTACTCACTCATGTTTTACACCTGTGCTGAGAGTTTGAGCCACATTATCCTTACTTGAGGACCAAGTTAGGCGCCTTTGCAAGGAAGCAGCAACACAGAAAACTGCTCCTGGTGTTTGCATACACACTACTTTCTGACATAACTTCTGTGCCAAAGGAAGAAGTCACTTGGTGGGGCCTAACGTCAAGGCAGTAGGTCTAGTGGGAACTGGGGCATTGTGAACAAGGTCACGCAGCACCACAACTGGTGCATTCACTTTGAGTCCTAATTCAAGACCACGAAAGCTGGCAGACACCAGCATGAGTAACTCAGCACCATTGCTCTCAAAAGCACACATTGTTTCAAAGATGGCATCCTGACTAAACACACCAGCCTGCATAACAGTAAGCACGACAGTGCAACATAAACCACCACACAGGTAAGGAGAGCACATTACAGTGTGCCAAGAATGTGGAGCCAACCCCAGCAGGACAACACAATGCTTCCTTGGCAAGGACGAGCTACTGGCAAAAGAAACCAGATGGAAAAAGACCTGAATATGTAAAGGTACAATCCACTCAAACCTAAAGGGCAGAACACGACTGCAGTTCTCATGTGGACTTCAGTGTGTGAACAGCCTTAAAATCCTCATCAAGGGCTATTTCCTTGCTCCTGAGAGAATGGAGTCAGAAGGCTAAGAAAAGAAAAGGTGGCATGAGATGTCTAAAAATCAAAATGGACCAGGGGAAAATATGAGGCCAAGATACAAGGTATCTTTTCTTATTGTCCAGTCAGGCACCCCAGAGGGCTTAAAATTAAGGAGACAGAAAGGGGCAAAAATATATTTAAGAAACTTCACAGTGGAAAAAATTAGCCAAGACTTGGGCTCAGTTTATCTTCCTACCCTGTCAACTCTTCACATTTCAGAATATTAAAATGACCATTATACCTTTTCCATAAAGGGTGCTAAAGAATAAGGCCATACTGTACTTTTTCTGTAACCTTAGCAAGGCCTAGCATACAGACACTAAAAAATCAAACATTCTAAAACACTGCCTATTTCCCCACATCTAATGAGCACCTAGCAGTTTCTTTAAACCGAAATGATCTCTGTCTCAGTTCTGCAGCTACACCATTTCTATGCACTGAAGTTATTATTCTTGCTTTGTAGCCCTGGATAGCTTAGAACTCAATATAAGACCAGACCAGCCTAGAAGTCACAAAAATCTACCTGCCTCTGCTTCCTGGGTGCTGGGATTAAAAGGATGCACCACTATGGCCAACCTTTCTCATTTTTATTTCCAACTAAGACTCCTAGGGCCAACTGTTTATCTTGCTTTACTTGGCACTTGGAAATCTAGAAGGCATTATGGAAGGACCTCGGTAGGGCCTAAAACCATACATTGTTATTTCTGGGAGAAAGCTTAAGAAGGGTCCCAGAAAATTGTTCAGACAGTTTAGATTAAGTTTTGTTTTGATGTGTGTGAATGTTTTGCCTGCATATGCCTACACACCACGTGCAAGCCTGATGCTCAGAGCTGTCAAAAGGCATCCATATCCTTGCAACAGAAGTTACAGATGATGTAAGCCACCATGTGGGTGCTGAGAATAGAACCTGGGTCCTCTACAAGAGCAACAAGTGCTCTTAACTACTGAGCCATCTCTCCACCCCTAAATCAAGTTTCATACATGAGTTTGGAAACCAAATTTATGAAAAGACATCCTTTTTCAGAGTTTTCACTATCACATTCTGGAATTTCAGATGACCTGTTAACCCACTACAGTCAGCAGTTGCCCATATTCCTTCCTACTCCAACCTATCTTATATGCTTAAAAGACTGATACTCTAAGATGCAATTCCTATCATTCAATGCCTTCTATCATCTCAATCTGGTCTACTTTTCCAGCTTCTTCCCCTCCCAACCCCACTGGAACAACCTTCCCTGTCTTCTTCACATGACTACTCCTTAAGACCTGGGTAAGACCATACCTCTCCACAGAGAAGCCTCTGTCTGTGAAGTTCTCTTTTCTCTTCTCCATGACAAACTGTGGTTGGTGCTGCCATCCTCTTCACTACCCTAACTAGGCTGAGATTGGTCTCCTTTTACTTTAATGCCTCACGTTCCTCTGCTATTAATCACAGTTGTCTGGATGGCTCTAAACATTGCAGTGGTCTAACAAGCAGCCATTATGCTTTCTTTAGGTTCCATCTGTTGTTTGACATAAATGCTTAGGCCCTTGATTTTTCCAAACTTTATTATTTTCTAACCTAGCATTTAAATTTTTTTTAAATTAAATTTTCTTAAATCAAACACCCTCACCTTCTGCCTTGTTTGAGACAGGGTTTTTTTTGCTGTTGTCATCATCTGTGGGCATTTCGGGATAGACTCTGAGCTCAGTGCAAGATGATGGATTCCCTTTCTCAGCTGGGTTCCCTCTGCCTGATCTGGGGAACCCCAGATTTTCTCCCTCAAGGAGATTACAAACCCAACCCTTTCCTAATGAGAAACAGGTTCTGCAAGCACCTGGGGATTCCTGAAAACATCCACCCTATGCTAATAAGATGCCTTGGTGTCTTGGCTTTCAACCAATGACCTTTAACAGTACCTGGAGTTCTTCCCCCACCCACAGAATAATTAAGTACTATGTTCTTCTTAATGATAGTGCTGTACTATTCTACTGCATGTAAATCAAGTATCCCTGGCATCCCCAGCCCCATAGAATCAAACATATTTATCCTCAAATCCCCTCCCACTGTCCCAGGGTTTATAAGTCCCTGTTTCACAGGAAATAAAGGGGGCCAGCATCATCTATTTCACCACGACCAGTTGGGACTTGTCATTTAGTCTGGGAAAGGACAGGCTCCCCTTCTCCCCAAAGAATTCATTGCTGGACACCCCCCCACACACACACACACACACACACACACTTCCCCAGGACTTGGCTGACAGCCACAGGCTGCTGGCCAATGAGACCTTCCACCATTCACCGGTATCAGCCAAGAAGGCTGCAGTTATCTTTCTTGTGCCACTCTGCCCACTGCAGTGCCCATCAGCAAGCAGCTGGCTATTCCCAAAGACAAAACCGGGCTCCCGCCTCTGCCTCTATTAGTTTTGGAATTCTGAGAGAGCCTCCATTACCCAATATTCACCAAGCAGCCCGAATCAGGCCAGGCCCTGATTGCTACCCTGAGCTCCTTTTGACCCTTTGACTTCACCCTTTTCCAAGGGAGAAACTCGTACTTTTGTTTCCTGCCCAGCAGCCTGGTGGTGGGAAACATGAAGTGACAACAATCATCTTTCTGATGTATGTCAGGTTACCTGGCCGGTAAGTCTCCCAGGATTCTCCTACTCCTTCCACATCTCCTGTTACAGAATTTTAGCAGAACTGTTGTTATCTGGCAGGAATCTGGAGTGATATAGCACCTAGCATTGAAGTAACCTTTTGTCACTGATTGTTATCTATCCCTCGGAAGTTTCCAGAGCCTTTGCATCTCTTAGTCTGAGACAGGACTAACAAACTAAGAAGTGTGCCCGAGAACTGCTTAGGTAATGGTCCTTTCAAGACAGTCCCTAGATCAGATAAGAAGTTTTGGTACTCAGAAACTGACTTGCTAAAGGTGCCTTCTGTATAACAATAAAAAGAGCTTTTAGGTAGCTGTCTAGTTCAGTCCCACAGAGACTATTCCCCTTGGCTGCTGAGAAGCCCAAATTCATCCTGGAGTGGCTTTCTTTTTTTTTTTTTTTTTTTTTTTATTGCGTATAACTCACCAACAATGACAGTCTCCCTGTAGAAGCACTGGGATTATGTGTCTTGCTTATATAAATGGATCCTGGGGGTTTACAATTCCCACTGAGGTATTTATTTCCCCAGCACTTGTCTAAAACTTCCAACATTTATTTTCAGTTTTTCTGCTTTCTGGTCCATATGGTTCAGCTGTGTCTCTTGACAGCTTGACACTGGTAGAGCTACAGGATTCCATAGAATGTATGGTCACAAGTTAGGGATTTTTAAGACATTACTCAACTGAATGAAGAGTTGTAAATGCAAACAAGAAAATATTGGCTTGGAGCATGTCAAGACTGTGCTAGAGCAGGATGTAAGCAGCAATTAGTGTGATAGCCCACTAACTGACCATCTCCTGAAAGCAAAGGGAAAGAGAAAAGAGAGGAGCCAAAGATGAATGTGGGATCTTAAGCCTGAGACAGTGAGCTGAGTAGAGGCCTTCCAACTTGGCTGTGAATGTGACCTTTCTACCAGAAGTAATTCAAACTCAGCAGGCGTGTTCTAAGTCCTATCCACATCCTCAGCTCAAGCGTGGTGATTTCTGTAAATGGAAACAGAACTTTTCGAACTAAGTAGCTGTGCCAGCAGTGGTAGTGCACACCTTTAGTTCCAGCACTGGGGAGTCAAAGGTAGCAGATTCTTCTGAAGCTAGCCTTGTCTACATAGCAATTGCCAAACCAGCCAGGGCTACATACTAAAATACTACATACACACTGTCTCAAAAACAACAAAAATAAACACTAAGCAGACTATTGGCTCAACTGGTAAAAACAATTTTCTATATACGACTACTCCATTCATTTGTAAATCAAAAACTAAAACTCTGGAAATACAGAAAAGAAAAAAAAAACACAATTTTCTTATGACATTTAAAGGAGACAGGACTTAGAGAGTTTAAAAGAAAAAACTAGGCAGGATAACAGAAACTATAGACAGGCATCAAGTGAAGTTATAAGCAAGAAGAACACCAAGTGTGTTTAGTTATTTGTTTTACCAATTCAACAACAAACTTTAAGTTACTGAAGAGGTGCAAAGGACACTATTCTAAAATAAAAAAAAAGGTGTATGTAAGGGAGTATGGCATGTGTGTTTTAAAACACTAAAATGGTGCTATCATAAAAATTTTTTACGTCTGCCAGACTAATATATTAAAATCTAAAAACAAAATTCTCTCGCTTTTAGGTCAACACCAAATATGGAATGGTATTTCAGACAGCACTCTGCGTGTCTGTAACAGAATGTGCCTTTAAATAAGGATAAATAAGCCACACTGGGAACAGAAGCTGATGCCTGCAGCCCACTGGTTTGCCAACTGCAGTGCTCAGCTTCCCTTACCTGCCAAATGCAGCTCATCTCACTGTTCTGGCTCAAGAATATAAAAAACAGGTTGCAAATAACATGCTCCATCCAAACACAAAGTCCTGCCCCGTAGAAAACTACGTAAGCTTATAGAGAACATGAAAATCAGCTGACCATGATACTCTTTCTTACTGGTGTAAGTCGAACTGAGTTACATTTGTGCCAGGTATTAAGGCTAAAAAGAGAAACACAAAACAGGGCAGTCCCTGCCTCACAGGCGAGCAAGAGAGGTCGTCAGGCATGAATACAGAGACAGTATTCAATAACACAACCACAGTCCTAATAGGCTTGTTACTTGTAAGAGGCTCTGGATCCACAGACAAATACCTACAAGTCTGTTTTGTTCTACTCTGCTCTGTATTATTATAAGAGTTGGATAAGAATTCCAGGAAGGCTATCCATAGGTTAACAGAAATGAATGTAATACTGAGAAAGGTTTTGCATGGCAGGAAGCAGAAGAGAAAAGGATCTTACAACTTAGTATAAAGGGAACACAAATATTTCAATAAAACTACTTCACCTTAATGTTGAAAAAGTTGACAAGATGATGTTAACATGTTTAATAAAAGGGCCTACAACTGCTGAGTGACAAAGATGAGACCAGGGTCTGAGGTTCATGCTGTTACCTACTTTACCTAGCTATTTAAAACTGGTTACAATCTTCCAAAATAAGTCATCTTAAAGATTAGCAGGGTGGGGTGTGTCTATAATCTCAGGACCCGGGAGCTAAGGCTAGATCAGGGACCAAGGCCAACTTGGCACCACCGTACCTAGATGTTAGCTAGGTGCAGCCCACCTGAGACTGACTCAAGAAAGCAAGAGCTAGTGCAGCTCAGGGGGGAGCGCTTGCTTAGCATGTCCAAGACCCCAAGAATCTGAGTCCCAGAACCTCAGGAAAAAAAATGTAAAGAAAATCTTTTTAAACTCAGTGGGGAGTATACTGACTCTAAAGTCACCGGTTTTATATCATATATGCCTTAACGTTACTGACATTTAGCTTTTCTAAAAGAATACTAAAATACTAAAAGAAGTGCACTTTTATCTTGTGTTAATCTTTAATAAGTCCTTTCTAAAAGGAAGTTAAAGTTTAGTTATGTGAAATGCTGTATTAGCTGGGTGAGGAAACAGACTCTGACACAGACATGACTAAAACTTGTGAGTCTAACCTGGTACCTTTGGGCACAGCAAGATAACATTACTTACCAGACTGTTTGTTCATCAAAGTGTTATTAGTTTAAAAGCTACCTAAAGATCAATCAATCAAAAGCTGGCTAAATATACTTAGGTACATAAAGTAACCAACAACAATCAGCAAAGCACTTGTAAAAGGACAGTGAGAGAAACCGGAGGAATGATAGATAGGTTCACAGGACAGACATACCAGAGCAGAAAGCTGCCTTTTGATGAGAAATCAGGGAGAAAGGAGAGTCGAGAATTAAAAAGTAAACTAAAGCATAACGAACAGCTTTTGAGTTTCACCTATAACTTATACATGATACCTAGGCAGTATTATATACATATATGTAAATATATGTTAATGAGCATATTGTATTCAGTTACAAAAAGATGAAAATAATTTAATAGGCAAAGTTATATATTTTAGAAAATGTAACTCTGGCTATAATTGAGAAAAAAGGAAAAATAGAAAACAAAACCCTTGGCAATGAGGTGGCTCAGCATGTAGGGATGAGAACCTGACACCAAGCCTAATGACCTGAGCTTGCTCTAGGACCCACACAGTGAAAGGAGAAAACCAACTGTAGCAAGGGCCCGTGGGGCATGTGCACACTGACACCCCCACCAAGATGAAATGTAAATGAGATACAAGGTAGGCGAGAAACTGTGTCAAACACAAATCCTACTTTTGGAACTGTTCCTCACCTTGGAGTGAACCCTGGTCACTAACCCTGGAGTGAGTTTTCTAGACTCTGTTACTTGCACACCAGAATCCAACTGGGATCTGGCTCTAGCACAAAACTAGTGTCTGAGGGAAAGGTCACTGAGGGTTTTCTGCTGTTACCTAGAGAGTAAAATCATCTGCAAGACTTTGCCAATAGCTGGCTTCAACTATTCACACTGCAAGTTTTAAAAACTAGGAGGCAAAACATTCACTCTTGAAAGACAACACAAATTCAAAACAGAAGTTAAAATACAATGAATTTTTTAAAAAATTTCACCAAGTAGTGAAGTTAACAGAAAAACAAGGTTTTAAAGGAAAGAAACATGGACATGGTGCTAAGTAGGAGCAGTTTATGAATAAAGTATATTCTAAATAAAAAGGTCCATAATTTATGTCAAATTTTCAAACTACTCTAAAGATTAGATCATTTAGTCAGTATCCAACTAAAAACTATAAATTTGTGTGTTAAATCAATTGACAAGATCCCAACTGTTCAGGCAACAGCCTAGTTCCACCTCGGCAGAAACACTCAAAGCAGCAAATACTAATGCATTCAGCTCCTTACCTGCAGCTCCTTGGATACTCGCTCTAAGTGGCTGGTTATCTTTTTAATCAGATCACTGTACATCTGTTCAGAGTGCTGCTGGCACACACACTTATACACACAGCTGCAAGAAGAAACAAGGGCACCAGAAGCAAGTCAATGAAGAGCATTCCATACAACCCCATGTTAAAACACACATTCGAGATGGGCGGTGGTGGCACACACCTTTAATCCCAGCGCTTTCGAGACAGAGGCAGGCGGATCTGACTGAGTCTGAGGCCAGCCTGGTCTACAGAGCTGGTTCTGGGACAGCCAGGGATACACGGAGAAACCCTGTCTCAAACAAAAACAAACAAACAAACAAAAAACAGAAACAAAAACAAAACCCACACATTCAAAATACCAATCACCAGCCTGAAACAGGTGATAAACTCAAAACTAAGAAAAATCTATCCTCCCTAGTCAGTGTTCTGATGGAAAGGACATTGCCAACTAAATTCCCATGGCCCAAGTAGAACATATTAAATAGGCATAAAATAATCCGAAATTGGTGAGGATCTATGGTCTGAACATGATGACTCCTTATAAACCAGCTTCTCTCTCATTTATTAAAAATACATGTCAAAATAAGGACAAGTCATAACCAACAGAGAGAAAGTTTCTAACTCACAAGGATGTTTGCAATGCATCTCCTTGGTGGGGAACAACATAGCTGTCACCTCTTCCTGACACTCTTCAGCTGATCTCATTTCCCAACCCAGTTCCTAATCTGCTGCTTTCCTTTTACCAAAAGCTAGGTAACAAAATACCAAAGAGAATTAGAACTGCATGTCAGTATGCATCAACAGGGCTAACAAGGATCTCCCTAAAAACCATGTATTTTTACAGCAAATAAAAATTTTTCTCACTGGCCACAGAGGTTTTTCACTGTATATGACAGAGGCAGGCAAGCAAGCAAGCAGAGGAGGAAGTTAACAGTGTCTTGATTTGCTAACCACTTACAAACCAAACCTCCAATACACCAGCGTAGAGAATATATACACCCAAATTCATCTTACATACTTTATATATCACATCAAATTCAGAAAATTTAAATGGTGACTTACCTGTAAATCTGTTCATAGGATATAGGTATATAGTCACCAGGACTCTGGGTTAAAAGTTGGTCTATGGCACCATCTAATTTTGGCCAGTATGTGCTCTTATAATCTTCAATTGTTATAACATTCATTACTACAAGTAAAAGAAAAATAAACATTACTATGTGCCACATGGAAATACACTTCATAACAAGTATATACTCATTTAATATCCATCTTTTCACTACTTACCCACTTCAGTTCAATTTTTAAAAAGAGAAATTTAAGAGGCAAAGGAAGAGGCAGGCAGGTCTCTCTGAGTTCTAGGACAGTCTGATCTATATAGTGAACTCTAAGACAACTCATGACACTGCCTCAAAAAAGGAGATGGGGAGAGGGAAGAGAAAGAAAAAGAGAGAAGAGAGAACTGAAAAAAGAAAGGGAGAGAGACTGACTGGAAGAGAGAGAGTGAGAGCATAAAGCACAATAATCTGGTCAGGAATGTTAAGAAGTCATTGCTTTCCCTCCTTGTTATAAGCTTCTATCAGTGAAGCGGTCTCAAATATACTCTGACCTTCAAATACTTATTATCACAATTATATGAGAAAATGAGCCATTATTGAACCACAAGATTCCAGAAACTGTGGCCTTCCATAATTAATTTTTATAGATATCCCTCGGGGAAAAAAACATCTACCTAGTGACTGGAACCACAGGGCCTAAGATTTAAGTAATGCTGTAGTCCCAAAAAAGGCTTCCACAAAATATGCTGACATTTATGGTGTCACCAGGTTCCAAGTACCTAGAACCTGACAAACGCAAGAATGACATAGAAGCTCTATGCCCTAAAAGCTCATTTCAATTCAATGGACAGACCCTCACCACTGGTCCCTAGCTGTTCCTACGTCCAGGAGCAACAGGGGCTTTACAGCAAGATGCTCATGGTAGAGGGAGATAAGAGGGAACAACTTTCAGATCAGGCAAGCTTACAGCAGGATGTTCATGGTAAAGGGACCCTAAACACCTAGGGAGATAAGAGGGAACAACTCTCAGATCAGGTAGCTTACTGCTCATTCTATCAAAAACTGGGAAGCAGGGAGGTTAAGTGGCTTCCTCCAGAATACACGGCTAAATTCAGACAAAGAAGCCAGGTCAGGGAAAGCCTTACTATTACATTCCTAACATTTACACACACACACACACACACACACACACACACACACACACACACACA
>NW_026596125.1:19688331-19705559 GCF_907164565.1 Psammomys obesus
CACACACACACACACACACACACACACACACACACACACACACACACCAATTTTCTTTAAATCAATTCGCTTTTTGTACTATAAAATGTATGCTAAAAGTGCTTAAAATGACTTTTACTAACTCATGAGACAACATGGTAGTTTTTTTGTTGATCTTTTTTTTTTTTTATGAGACAGGGTCTCATGTAGCCCTTAAACTTTTTATGTAGCCAAGGATATCCTTCAACTACTGATCTTCCTGTCTCTACCCCCCAAATGCTGGAACTACCACTGTGTGCCAACATGTTCAGCTTCAAAATAGCATAATCGTAAATAAATTTTGCTGGGGCTAGAGATGTAGCTCAGTAGAGTACTTGCCTAGTATAGGAGAAGCTCTGGGTCCTGTTATCAATACCATGGTGGGGGAGAGTGCCAAACGAAAGAACCCAGATCCAAAAGTCTCCATATTTGTAAAAGTTCCAGGTACAATATTAACATAGGCAAAACTTTAAGGATAAAAACCTATCAGTGATTGACAGGGAGTTGTCAACAAGGAAAAGGCTTATCTATAAAGGGCTAACATGGAGATCTTTACAGCAATGAGATGCTTTGTATGAAAATGAAATAATAATACACCGTATTATTTATACCCGGCCACACAATGACTCATCAAAACTGTGGGTATAAACACAAAGATGAAATGGAAATGTGACAAGTCTGACAAATGAATCACAGAGCCAACAATGAGAGAACGGGCAGGAGTTCTGACAACATAAAGCTAAAAAGAGGGGGAGGGGATGGCACACATCTTTGATCCCAGCACTGGGGAGGCAGAAGCAGGCAGTTCTCTGGGAATTCGAGGCCTGGTCTATACAGAGCAAGTCCAAGACGCCAGGGCTATTACACAGAGAAACCCTATCTTGAAAAACCAAAACCAAAACAAACAAAATAACAAAAACAAAAACAAAGAAAAAACTTGACACAGAACAGTTAGTTGTTTCTAGAAGAAATGACCAATTTAAAAATAAAAACTGCTGTGCTGGATAGATGGCTCAGCAGTTAGGAGCACTGTCTGCTCTTAACTAGACACGGGTTCAATTCCCAGCACCCACATGGCAGCTCACCACTGTCTATAACTCCTGTTCCAGGGATCCCACCCCCTTACATGCAAACAAAACACCAATGTACATAAAAAATTAATAAATTAAAAAAACTGCCTACTGTAAATTGCCTGTTCCTATGAGGAGAGAAAATCTGCACCACCTACTTAGTGATATTCTGCTTTGCCAATAAAAAAGGGCAGCTATGTGAAACCTAGTGAAGCTTCTTTTCTTTCTGCCTCGCCAAATTCTATAAAAAGGCTTTGAGTGTTTGGGAACATCTGAGTTTTGGGGTTTGGAGACACTAGAACTTAAACTGTCTACCATGGTTACTATAAAGTCACTCTTCCTATAGGTTTTAGAGTTGCATTCAAAAAAACTTATCACTAGATAACACTGGCATCTTGTTTTTATTCCGGTCTTCATTACCATGTTTCTTAAGAGTTCTATGCTACTCAGCTGCCCCAAAAGATATATCTAAGGCTGCAGAGCAAGGCAACTAACTATGTGCCACTTCCTAACATACTTTTTTGCTTCATATGAAGTGCCTGTTCTCAGACACTGAAAACTTGTAAGATAATTACAAGAACCCATTTCTTCCAGGGGAACAGATTAGGATAGTAGGAATGCCTTCAACAAAAGATCGTTTAAGAAACCAACACTTGATGCAGTGGTTACTGACAAGATGAAAATTTGTGTCTAAAAGGCATTACACAACCCTGCTTTACAATTCCTCCATCACATTTGAACCTGAAACACAGCTGTGAACAAAAACCCATCATAGCAGTACATGCATGAAATGGTCAGGGCTATCATGAGCTATTATGGTAACAACTCCATCTAACCCAAACTCTCACCAAAGTAAAAGTATTTAAAACACAAAATCTGTCCTCAATTACACTAATTATAAGTTTACCTTCACTTTAAAATTCTTTACTGTCTCCTAACATTTCAAAAGGTTGATCACTCTGTCTTTGAAACCAGAAATGTCTGAGTTCTGAAGACAGAACAAAGACAGGTGCTGAGGAGGAGCCCTGTAAACATGTAAGACCTGAGGCCAGGAGACTGTGGGCTAACAGTAAAAAGTTAGAGCAGAGTTCTGAAACTGCAGGACAGTCTTAGGAATGAAGACCGAGGCATGGGGGCATACAGGGGGTGTGAAGCTCAGAGCTGCTAAGACTACGAAGAGGTCATGACTGCTCACTATCAAACCTAACCCTATACTTCCGAGAGCTACCAAACGAGAAATACACTACTTTCTATTCCACCTCTCCACCTCTTCTTTTTCTCAGAATGAAGAACCTTTTCTTGGAATCGAAACCCCCAAAGAAAGACACTCATATATTAGCACTGGGCAGCTCTTCAACAAAACAGCAGCTCTGCACCTCAGTCAAGGAAAGCCCAATACTTACAACTTGGCAAGGACCCCTACAACACAGACCTACCAAACAGTCTTTCAACTTTAAGAATAGACAGTGAAGGATGGTCAAATTTCACTCAAATATGAAGAACAAAACAAAACAACAACAAATGACAAGCTAAAAACAAAGGAAATTGAAAGGATAAAAGAAATCTGTCATGACCAAGAAGCAAACCAGGTGTTTCTAAAATTAAAAATACAGCCAAAATCTAATAGAAAGATAAAGAAATCATTAGAGAACTTTGCCAAGTCATTAAGAAAAAATGGAAGACAGCTGAATCTAGCTAACTCAAAACAAAACAAAAACAAAAAACGAAATTCCACATCTACCAATAACTCAAGAAAATGAAGAGAACATGAGAAATACTAAAGGAAAAAAAAAAAGATACCAACATATTACAACATCAGAAAGTATCCCAGAAACCTCAAGAACAAAAGTCAGTGGTGGCAGCATCTGATGCCATCATTGCAGACAGCAAGCTTACAGCCAAGGGTACAACATTTTAAAAGTTCCAGGGCAAATTTCACTTAAGAATTCTGTGGCACATGCCTTTAATCCTAATACTAGGGAAGCAGAGGCAAGCAGATTTCGATGAGTTTAAGGTCAGTGGGGTCCACATAGTGAGTTTTCAGGACATCAAAGCTACATAGTGAGACCCTGTCTTTGGGTAGGTGGGGGTGGAGGGATTCTATATGAATATAGCATTTTGTTTACCCAGACAAGATCTAACACTTTATCAGGAACCTACTAGAAGATTTCAGACATGCATGCATACCAACACAGAAATATATAGAGAATGCAGATGCAACCACTGGAGCTGAAGGTTAGGGTTAGGTATAGCTGAGCAGCAGGGACCTTGCCTGGCATGTACATGTCCTAGGTTTAATCTTCACTATCACAAAAAAAAAAAAAAAAAAAAAAAAAAACAGAGAAGGAACAGGTAAGAGGAGAACGGAGAGAGAATATGCATTCATTCTTCTACTTGGTAAGTAGCTGAGTGGCAAATATACCTCAACCCCAGGGAACCAATAGAAAAGAGAACTGACAGGCCCAAAAGCAAAGACCAAGTCACCAGATGTCGAATTGAATGAAGCTGCTGAAAAGCTAAGGGGCTGGAGAGATGGCTCAGAGATTAAGAACACTGTCTACTCTTCCAGAGGTCCTGAGTTCAATTCCCAGTAGCCACATGGAGGCTCACAATCATCTATACTGGAATCTGGTGGGTGTATATGCAGACAGAGCACTCATTAAATAAATAAATGAATGAATAAATGAATAAAATCCTTGCTGGGCATGGTACACTCGCCTTTAATCCCAGAAGGCAGAGGCAAGTGGATCTCTGTGAGTTCAAACTCTACAAAGGGAGTCCAGGACAGCCAAGAATACACAGAGAAATCCTGTCTCCAAAAAAAAAAAAAAAAAGGTGCAAGAATATGCTCAGGCCACCCATGTTAACACATGCTTTTAATTCCAGCGCTTAAAAGGCAAAGACAGGCAGATCTCAGTAAGTTCCAGGCCAGCCAGAGCTACAGTGAAATCCTGTCCTTAAAAAAACAAAAGAAAAAACAAAACAGTAGGTTCAACAAAAGTATGTGAAAGTTCTAGATCAAAGAGAATGTAATCTGAGTACATTTTTGGCCCTTCCAGGACAATCAGTAAATACACTTTTTTTTTGGTTTGTTTGTTTTTTATTAAACCAAAAATTAAGTAATAAAAGAACTGCAGAGATAAAGTACCTTAATCATGGGAAGTCAAGAGTGTTAAGTGTGACAAATCAAGCAACAATAACATACTACCATGAAATATGTGGGTAAATATCACAAGTGTTGATACTATCAAGGAACTGACTCCTGGGAAACAACTCCAGGAACAGGGGAAGGGCACTGCAGACCTATGATTCTATCTTCCCATACAATTGTATGTTTCAAGTACAAAACTGTATTTAAATTTTTTATTCTATGCATTTGTATGCAGCTGCATCTTTGTTTATGAAACGTTCATGTAGGTGCCCACAGAGGCCAAAAGAAGGGTGTTATATCCTCTGAACTGTAGTTACAAGTGGTAGCAAGCCACTCAATGTAGGTGCTGAGAACTGAACCGAGGTCTTCTACAACAGTAATTAAATGCTCTTAACCACTGAGCTGTCTGACCCCCCCCCATAATCGCATGTTAGTTTTAATAACAGCAAAAAAAAAAAAAAAAAAAAAAAAAAAAAAAAAAAAAAAATCTTTAACGAAACTGCTGTTAATGCCAATATCCTAAGATAGGAGACATGAAAAAGAAAAGTTCAGGAAGTCAAACCATCAATCTTGATTATTCCTCCTCCCTTCCTCAACCCAAAATGCTGTAGACTCCTTCAAGACCTCTAAAAATCAGAAGTGCCTTCTCCAAAGCTTTAACTGTTCACTCAGGATCATCTCTTGTCTACAATCATTACTGCCTCAAACTGGTCATTGTTTCTACCTCTCTCCACTCACACTAAGACACAACAAGGGTCCTCACTCCCTTAACAGTTGTGTTTCCCATTCCCACCCAACCATTCAGGTCTAATCTGTGACACTCCCTTCTTTACACCCTGTGCTCCCAGAATAATCCTGGGTCATGGGTTGCTCTCTCTGCAAGGAAATCTGAGTCCAACTACTCCCCACTTCTCTACCCTTGTGGCAAACTTTTTTTCATATTCCTGAGGATTCCCAGTCTCCTCTCTGCTATCAGGTATGTACACAACTCTATGATCTAGTCATAACACACCAGCATTCTGTCTTCTCATCACCTTCACATGTGTTTCATTCCACAGCCTCATTATCAGAAGCTGAAACACTACTTTGCCATACAACAAACATTTGCTAAATAAAATGTCATTCAAATGTCTAATTAGCACAGCTGTAACTAATTACAGATCTACAGAGGCTAACAGCTAAACATCAGAAAGAAAAGCAAGAGATATGAGACCAGTTTAAGGTATTAAGATATACTGCATAAGGAGAAAGACAACAAACTTTACAAAGTGCCTAACAACCAATAATACAATTTGCACAATTTACAGCTCAGTTGATTTACAAAAGTAAACTGTAAACTACATTTTCTTCAGAGATTTAAAGTAAAGCTCTATAACAAATCAAAATTGCATTCTCTTTATCAATGAAATTGTATGTGATACCAGTTTTTAAAAATAAAAAGACAATGTGAGAGCCTCAACAAGATTAAGTTCAGCCAATGGATCCTATTCATGAAGATGCTTGCCAAGCCCAGCTACTCAGCTAGAAGGTAACAAGACCACATGCTGAGTCCATCAACCAGTTTGCAAACTGAAAGATAGGCCCTCACAACCAATAGGCAAATTTAAGATTTAGTAAAATCAGTTAATACTTTCAATCAATTCAAAAGTTAAATTTTATGTAATACTAGAAAAAAGAGTAATTTTATTAGGTTCAATCAAAAATATTGTGAATTACTTGCTCACCTAGGGGCAAGAATTATTAGTGCTATGGGTTACTAAGTCTTCTCAAATCAATGTTGCCCAAAGTTGTTCTCTGGCCTCTACACACACACTAATATATGTGCACATGTATGTCAGGGTATGTCAGGGGCCATTCAGAAAAACGGGGTTCAGTAGTCTTGTGGGCTTTCTGGAAGGTAATCCAGTATTTTGCAAGTGGAATCTGCCCCAGAATTGCTTCCAGCTTCTGGCACCCCTTCTTTCTGTGCTGCTGTATCCTCTCAAAAATCTGGCAGGGTGTGTACCCTCACTTTCTGGGTATCTACCCACTCTGATTAAATAAACCTTCCACAGGATCTTTATGAGGATACACTGGTGTTCAGATGAATTAATTCCTGATTTGATTCAAACATTTTAGAAGTTAAAAAGTTATAGTTGATAGAAAGTTTATAGCTGCAGTAAGTACTTGTGTGGATCTCCAGATGCCTCACTAGGAGACAGACTTGAGACAGATTTGTGGCTTCGGATAAACTTTCACTCTAGAAATGGCACCATGAATCTTGGTATGTACCTTAAGTATATACAAGCTGATCTGAATTTCCCATGAACCCAGAAAATAACTGGACTACCCAGAAATGTCTAAATTAAGTACAAACCTTAATGTCAAAAAATACAAACTGAGTCGGGCATGATGACACATACCTTTAATCCCAATACTTGGAAGGCAGAGGCAGGAGGATCTCTGTGAGTTCAAGGCCAGCCTGGTCTACAAATCAAGTTCCAGGACAGCCAGGGCTACATATAGAGAAACCCTGTCTCGAACCCCTCCCCCCAAATATCAAAGGGGAAAACTGCTTTGTTGTAATTCCTTATTCCTTGCAAGTTAAGACATAAAACACTGTCGTTTTAAATCTATTGTGTATCTTGGAATGTAAGACTAGATAGAGAAATGAAAGATGTAACCATTAACATCCCTCTCATTGTAACAGTTTCATCTGTCTCTGTGATAAATCCTTTTGACTATGAGGTAATTCTTTTCCTTCCACAGATGTTATGCTCAGGGCATTAAGAAGTGTCCAGGGCTCCAGGCCTCCACACAGAGAGCAACAGAACCAAAAAATCTGGGCCCAAGGGTCTTTTCTGAGACTGATACTCCAACCAAGGACCATTCATGGAGATGACCTAGAACCCTGCACATATGTAGCCCATAGACTCAGTCTCCAAGTGAGTTCCCTAGTAAGGGGAACAGGGACTGTCTCTGACATGAACTCAGTGGCTGGCTGTTTGATCACCTCCCCCTGAGGGTGGAGCAGCCTTACCAGGCCACAGAGGAAGACAATGCAGCCAGTCCTAATGAGACCTGATAGACTAAGGTCAGATGGAAAGGGAGGAGGACCTCTCCTATCAGTAGACTTGGAAAGGGGCATGGAAGATGAGGAAGAAAAGGTGGGATTGGGAGGGAATGAGGGAAGGGACTACAGCTGGGATACAAAGTGAATAAACTGTAATTAATATAAAAAAGAAAAAGAAAGATTAAAAAATACTTAGAAAAAAAAAAAAAAGACATGTCCAGGGCAATACAGTTTGTTGGGGCAATGTGCCTCGTCCACTCTCTGTCTCTTGAGTGTGTTTGTGTGTGAGAGGTTTCTTTTCTATCTCTCTCATTTCTTACTCTCCTGTAGATTCACAAATAAGTTAACAGACTCAGGGCTCTGCCATCAGCCCCCTCAGATAAAACAGACATACTTTAGCTTATGGAAATCTCTGAAAAAGGGCTATTTGTGCACAAGTTGATTCCTAGATTAAAGGGCCTCATTTAACCCCCCCCCCCTAGGGCTCCTCACATCCCTGACTGCAGGAAAAGAAAAAAAAAAAAAAAAAAGAAAGAAAAGGTGGACAGTTTAAGTTTTCCTTAAAAAGCCCAGTCACGCTGCAGCCAGCCCTGGGTCACTAGAGAAGGAACCTTGTCCTTACTGGCTGCTTCTTGCAGTCTCCAAAGTTAAAAGGTTTTTGAATTTAGGTATAAAACAAGAGAAAGAAATGTCAATCACTGACTCACTCCAAACAAGAGAAAAAGTTGGTCTGACTGACCCCAAATCGCCAACTCCACATATACCTGCCTCAGTTTCTCCCCTGGACCTATCAAAGCTGGACTTTGGTGCTCTCTGTGTCTCTCTTTATACCTTGACACATCAGCGTCAGTCACAGCAAGACCCTTCTCCCCACTGGGTCATTTACTCATCCATTATTTGTCCTGACACTCTTAGTTTGGCATGTTTTCCTTTCTAACATAGTCTGGATCTACTCTAATCTATTTAATATCTCTGGCATGTAAACAGATCTGATGTGTAGTCTGATTCAGACCGATCTGATTCTGTATGTAGTCTATCATTACAGGGCCTGATCACTAATCTCAGGATGACAAGTCACAGAGATGGTGTAAAAAGGTGACGGCAGTGTCACTGACTTCCATCCTTCCAACTTGCCACACATCTGATAAAGCCCTTGAGTTCCTGCACTCAATTCCCTCTTGCTTTGGACACGACAGTTCTTGCACTGAACTGTGGCTGATAAACAGTGTTACACAGAGAAAGCTGGCTCAGAAGCTCAGAAACTAGTTTTGGTTTTCTCTCACAACTGAGCTTTACAGTGATGACTTGTCACCACTCTGGAAAAGGTCCCAGTAGCACATAACAGCAGCCACAAAGACTTAAACCATCTCCTGTGGACATGAGGAAATTTTGGTAGACTGCTGGGGTAGGTATAGAAATGAAAACTACAAGGACTATGAAGTCTGATCAGAAAATAGTGGGAGGCTTAAAGAGAATGTTTAGCTCATTTGGCTCAACGCATTTGCAACACCCATCAAAGGATCTCCTAACTATTAGAGGTACTAGGTTGACACACAAAAAAATTACATTCAGAAAGTCCTTAAAGTTATGGAATTACCATATGAATTTAATCCAAAGCCTAAACACAATCCTGTAATATAGGAGAACCCTGAGCCCCAGATGAGGCCAGCATGGCGAAAGCTAACCACTGAGAGCCCATGTTATCTGGAGACCTCTAGCTAGCTAGAATCAGATTTCACAGAAAAGAAAGTAGTAGAAGTAAATGAAAAAGAAGTGAGTCACATTCCATAAGAACCTACAGGGCTTTAACACCTGACACTGACAGCACCCTGGGTGGACATGTGGAAATGGATCCTGAGGGTGCCAAACACCAAGGGCGCTAACTGCAGATAAAAGTCCTTAGAGGTGAGCTTTCTGAAGTCTCTGCTCACCATACCGATTTGCTCAATTAACAACACCTAGACTTGATGTCAGCCTGTATTACAGTCAGAATTCCAATGTAAATCTGTATGAACAGATTAGACAGACACTAAACACACAAAGATCACTGAACATGAACACATAGCAACAAAACTATCTTTGTGGGGTGACCAAACAGCTCAGCAAATAAACTTGCTCTGTAAACTTGCACATAAGGACAGGAAAGAAATAACTCCATAAAGTCATCATCCTCTGGAACATACACACACACAGGTTTTAGAGAACTATCTTTGTACAGAGAGTAGTGCTTCACTACTCATAAGGCAGAGGTAATCTGCCAAGTGGAACTGGGGATGGGCACAGGAAAGATAATTTGACAAATTCTAAATCCAAGAAGCTCAGAAAAACCCGGAAGGATAAACAGAAAAACTGGACCTCAAGGAACATCACAGTCAAATTGCTGATACTTAAGGCTAGAGATGTGGAGAGGCTTTTAAAAGCCCTGGGTTAGATAATGAGCATAAACTGGATATAATCCATACCTCCCTGGGTGGAGGCAAAAGGATATGAAGTTCAAGGTCATCCTCAGTTACAAAATGAGTACAAAAAGAGATGGTGTGGGCCAAAAGAGATCCTGTCAAAACAAATAAAATAATAATCTTAAAAGTATCCAGAAAAGAGAGAAGTATCTCAAAGAGAGGAACAAAGACAGGACTATTCAGACATTCAAGATAGGACACAAAGACACTAGAAGGGGCTCACATATCCCTTTAGCAGAAGCTCTTGACAACGAGCCTTGGGCTGAAGATGCTCCAGTGGGTGGTGGTTCTACGCTACCACAGCACAAACAGTACTAGGTTATAAAAAAGTGCAAACAAAGTGTTGCAGGATATTTGATCCCATTGTGATCCCCTAGATTGTGAACTGTAAAAACCTGTCTTTTGTTTGGTGTGGTTCACCCTAACACACACTTTTAATCCCAGAAGATTCTGTATACAGGATTTCATAAAGATAGCCCTAGGTCAAGAGGCAGAGCCAGTAACCAGCTGACAAGAGTATTTAAGACAGCATGGGTTCACACTGCAACTCTTAGAGTGAACACTAAAGAGCAAAAAAGATGGTGGTAAGCCAAACTGAAGATAAATTTCATCAAAACTGAGCAAAACACTTATGATACATACCAATATACGGTATGGCCAAGACTACCCAACCCCTGACTGGAGTTTAAGGTTAATTTAAAACCAGCCAGGAACTCAAAACAAGCAAACAAAAATTAGCAAAAGAAAAAAACTACGGAAAGAAAATAGACAATGAATTTCAACCCTACAGTAAATGTGAAAAAGTCTTCAACAGGGCTTTTGAAAGAGAGGCTGGGCATGGTGGCCATTCCTTTAATCTCAAAGGCAGAAATAGGTGGATCTCTTGAGTTCAAGGTCTCATGTTACAGAAAGGCCAGGGCTAAAGAGAAACCCTGACTCAAAAAAAAAAAAACAGAAGAAAAGGAAAGGAGGAAGAAAGGCACATGGACAAAGGCTGCCACAAATAAACTTTTAAAAAAGCAAGATCCAACTACATGACATGTTGTGTACAACAAATGCACTTCAGGTTAAAAACAAATGAACTTGAAAAGATGTATCATACAATGAATGGAAATCTCAAGATACTGGATACTACCAGGATAAAGACAGGCATTCCAGCACTATAAAACACCTAGTCCCTGACACAACAAACTATATAAATCGGTTTGTGAACAGAACAGAAATCTATCCATATATGGTCAGTTACATTCTTACAAATCTGCCAAAACAACAAGGACAGTTTTTTAACAAATATTGCTGACACAACTGAACATGTACATGAGGAAAAGGTGCATCACTCTCACACTATGCACACATACCAACGTATAATTCAGGGCACAGAATAGACATTAAGCCCACAAAACTACAAGAAAATCTTCCTGACTTTGAGTTACACAAAATGTCTTAGGATAAAAAATGCACAGGCCATAGAAATAACTGATTAAAAAAATCCATTAATATCAAACTAAAATAATCTACTCTTTAGAAAACACTAAACTACAGGGAGATGACATTCAGAATAAATGCCTTTAAACACAGAAAAACAAACAACCCAAGTAACAAGCAGTAGATCTAAACATTTTCATAAGACCAGAAATCACCTGAAAAAGCCAAAGACACAGCAAATCCTACCTCTTCCCACCTCTGTCAGCTTAAACTTTCAGACTGACAATAAAGAGCCAGCGCTGTGTTAGAAATACTGGAGCCAACAATAGTGAGTTTGTCAAACAAATCAAGTATGTTGGTGATGTTTAAACTGAATTTCTAGAGTCAAATGAAGAAATGGGGCATTCCTATAATAATTTTAATTCTAGAAGATGGAAATTAGCCATTTTGCTAGATTCCTCCTTAGATCCTTTTTAATATTTCAGTCTCTCTTTAAAAGTCTTGTGTACTCTTGGTTTATTTTACTTACCGACACTTTAATTTTGTTGAACTATTATGTAGATGCCTATTTTTTACACCATTAATACTAGTATAAATATTATCATTGCCAGGCTGGTCTTCAACCTAAATCCATCTACCCTGAGTTTCTCTCCCGGTTTCAATGGTTCTTGATATATGACCAACCTAAATCCATCTACCCTGAGTTTCTCTCTTGGTTTCAATGGTTCTTGATAAATGATAATATTCCCAAGTTCTAAAAGGTTTGTTTGTTTTTGTTTTTAAGACAAGGTCTCACATTATGCCACCTTGGCAGACTTGAAACTCAAAACGGTTTCGGGGGCTGGGGGCTCAAACTGTTAGCCACCATGCGAGCAACCAGGACTTGTGAAAGGAGGGCCACAAAAACACCAACAGAGCCAATTAACCAGGAGCCAGAGGGCCTTGCTGAGACTTAAGCATCAACCAAGGACCATGCAGGAACTCCAAAATGTAGGCCCCCTACAAAGATGTAGCAGATAGACAGCTCATGTGGATCCTCTAGTGAGGGAAGTGGGGACTGCATCAAAGGGACTCACTTGTCAGCTTTTTGATCACTTCCCCCTGGCAGGACTGCTTTGCCAGGCCATAGGAGAAGAGGACATGCTTAGTCCTGATGAAACTTGATGAGCTGGGGTGAATAGGAAAAGGAGCTCCCCTTTTCTGAGGAAAAGAAGGGAAAAGGAAAAGGATGGAGGAGGTGAGACTGGGAGAGGTGGAGGGATGGGGCTACAATGAGGATGTAAAGTGAATTTAAAAAAATTTAAAGTATAAACTATGTTAAATACTAATAGAAATATGAGCCATTCATGGCTAGTGATATATATTCATCTTATATATATATATATATATATTGAAATTTTCTCCATTATTATTACTATTAGCTACTGGTCTTGGTAATGACCTATATATAGTTATCCTGAACGCTTTGATTTGTTAAGAGTTTTTATCAGCAGGGCATGATTAAACAGGTCTGCATAGTTTAGTAACCTTTTTGTTTTGTGACTGGGTCTCAGGTATCACAGGCTGGTCTTTAACAGAGTATGCAGCTGAGGAAAATGAAATTCTCGATCCCTGTCCTACCTCCAGAGTGCTGGGAGTGCAGTTGTGAGCCACCAGCTCCCCATCAAACCCAAGGCTTCCAGCATGCTGGGCAAGTACTCTCCACTGGGCTTCACTCCTAAAAGCCCAAACTTACTAATCTTTTCAAGACAATCTTCTGGTTTGGCTGATGACTTATGCTCTTCATGCTCATTTCTTAACTGAAATTTTACTTAAGCATTAATCCAAACTTCCTTCAGCATTTAAGGTAAATCGTACTGCCACTATTAGATCTAGTTTCACAACGTAACATTCAACATACAAACTGTATTATGTAAATGATTGTATGTATAAGAGGATTGTATGTATAATCATATACAAACCTTTCTATCTACACCCACACAAAAGTATCTTTGCCTGAAGCAGTATCTTGAAGGCAAGTAAAAAAGGTTGAAAGTCTGTGTGCTATCCCCATAATTATTTTTTCCTATGGTTGTGACTGCACGTCTGAATCAAGACAAATAATTTTCTCTTCACAGCTAGGTGGGCAATTACTGTTATAGCTGCTATATACTGTTATAAAATCAGTAAACTAGAAATAAAATCTCCAGTTACATCACCAGATGTCATTTTAAACTTGCAGTTAACAAGGTCCTGGCTACCTGAAGTGATCACTTTTCTTTTATGCTATCATCACCCAGGCTAAAAAGCACTGTCTTATTCTTTTCCTACCTAAAATGTGACTAGCTAACTGTAGCATTTTGAGGTTACTTTTTGTCTTCTGCCTGCAATTGTTAAGGCAGATTGCTAAAAAATTCAACATCCGGCAGGAACCTGAGTATGGCCACTTGCTGAATTTGAATTGCTTCTCTGGAAAGTGATTTTATACATCAGCTTCAAAATAGTTGTAGTAGTTTCTACTGCATAAATAAGTGACTCAAATTTTCGTGACAGGATGCAAAAAATGTCACAGAGAAAGAAGTGTAGATATGAACCAACGTTCAGATTCCTGACTTGCTTAATGTTCAGAAGCTAACACAAGAACAGTCAGTCGCAGTGACTCACGCCTGTAATCCCAATGCTCAGACAGGCAGAGGCAGGAGGATCTCTCTGAATTCAAGGCCAGCCTCGTCTACAAAAAGAGTCCAGGCCAGCCAAGGCTACGCAGAGAAACCCTGTCTCGAAAAAAAAAAAAAAAAAAAATAACAACAACAAAAAAACAAGAATGCAAGTTGGCAAATCTCTTTGCTTTTTGGCAGAAAAAAAAAAAAAAAAGGAAAGGCCTTTAGCTAGGAAATCCAAGCCTGCCTTCTTTTTTCCCTCTTTGCCTTGTAGGTGAAACTTTAACGGGTACTCATGAGAAAAAAAGCTTCCTAATATTAAGAGATGATCAAGCGTAATAAAGATCTTGTCTGAAGCATAATCTAGGGATACGTGCGCAAGTACAACAAGCAGCCCGGGACAGTAGGCCGGACACTGGCCGAAAGACATCAAACGAGGATGGGAGAGTAAAAAGAGGAGAGAGAGAGACCTAAGCCTGGAACAAAGAAAGCGGAGCTGCTCCCAGGGCGGGGGAATTCGGTGTGTGGATGTGGAGATGCAGCCGAGGTTACAGGGAAAGACCAGACTCACGGAACTTGGAGGTGGAGGTGTTGATGTTGATGGTGGAGCTGGGGGTGGGGGCAGGGGCCGCCTTGGCCACCGCAGCGGCCGCGTCGCAGCTCTTCAACATCATGATCACCCCGTTGGGCTCCGGCAAGGGCGGAGGCCCCATAGGGAGACCCTCCTTAGGGCCCTTTCTGTCCACGGAGCCCGCGGGCACAGCCAGCAGCTGGCCCCCCGGGGATTCTCGGCCAGGATCCGGGATGGACGACGAGGGCGGCGGCGGAGGCTGCCGGAAGCTGTCTGCGGCGGCCTCCCAGTTGTTGTGGTTCTGGTCGTCCATCATTGCTTCGTAGGTGAGCATCTCCTCCTCCTCCATGTTCTCCTCCATCCCGCCGGCCCACCTCAGCGCCCGGACCGGGAAGCACAGCAGCCGCCTCGAGTTCACATCGCCCGGAGCACTCGCGGGCGCACGGAAAAACCCCGCGGCGCGCCGAGCGCTTTCGCCCTCCGTGGAGAGGACCCCGCTGAAGGAACCGCTGACTGCGGTGGGCACTCCCGGGCTCCGGTTCTGAGAGAGGCGGCCGCAAAGCAGCGACGTCCCTCACGACATTTTACAGCAGCTGCTCCGGGCCTTCGGGAAGGGCTCTCGGGGAGCGGCCAGGACGGCACGTGGTACGAGGGACGGCCCGCAGAAAGCTGGCGGAAAGGGGCGGGAGCTGTGAGTCACCCGGCGCGACGGGACCCAGCGGAGCCCTCCCCTCCCCGCACCGGTTTAGGCCCGGCGTGGAGACCAGGATTCGCCGGCCCCGCCCCCTGCCGGCATTACGTGATAAAGGACTCTGGTCTGCGCGCGCGCGTTCTTCGACTTGTTGCCAGAACTGCTCTGGGTGTGTCCCGGCACGCACAAAATTGCGGACCGCTGCTGTACGTGATCAGCCCTTTTTTGTCTTTTTCTTTCTTTCTTCTTTCCTTCCTTTCTTTCTTTCTTTTCTTCCTTTCTCCCTCTCTCCCTTCCTTCCTTTCTTAATTTCTTTCTTCCTTTTTTTTTTTTTTTGAGACAGGATTTCTCAAAGTTGGCTTGGCTGTCCTGTACTCACTTTGTAGACTATGCTGGCCTCGAACTCACAGCGATCCACCTGACTCTGCTTCCCAAAGTGCTAGGATTACAGACGGCTTCCAACCCTTTTTTCTCCTCTTTTTCTTTCTTTCTTTTTATTTATTTATTTATTTTTTAAGAAAAATAAATGAAAGTCACACTCTACCCCTGACTGGCCTCCACCTCCAGGCAGTCCTCCTTCCTTGGCCTCCTGAGTGTCCTGTCATGCCCCATGCTGCCTAAACTTTCCATAGCAAGGTTCCCCCTAACATCACCAAAACATGGGTTTCGCCACCCAGGCCTTGACCTCACAAACCCAACCTTTGCATGGGGACTAAAGTACAGGGTCTCAGTAGTCCCTGAGTACAGATTCTAAACAGGGTAGACGGCTGGTATGTACCCTCTTTTACCCCTGAGTACGCCAAACTGAGTAGTACAGAATAGTGCTTCAGAAATTGCACAATACACATTCCTTCTAAGAATATGTGCAGCATTTACAAAAAAATAAAGGTACTGTGTCCCTAAGTCAGTGTCTGTGGATATCATAACAACCACACTCTCTGCACTTTGCAGTCAGAAACCATTGACTGAACAGTAGTAAGTCCCCATTGTATTGTTCTTTTGAACAAGTCATCCGTCTGAAAGTCACACTGAAAAGCTTTAGAACTGATGAGACTGGTACAGTTATAGTAAACTTTTCTCAAGGGCCTAATTCAAGAAGGTTTTTTCCCAGCACACTGGTAAATACTGAACACTTCCTGTCTATCTTGTTAAGATACTCAGTATATAGCAATGGTTTCATTGGTTAGACGTGGAAAAGCCTAACAGCTTGGGCCAAAGAAATCCTTGATCAGTGGTCATGGGTAAAAAATACTGCAGGGAAAGTGAATGGGCATGTGATAATCGGTGGACTCTTGTGTAGAACTTGTAAGCCATGTTAAGTTATACTTTAGGGCATTGTGGTGGCTATTCATGGTTGTCAACTTGACTGTAGTGGAATGAATACATTCCACAGATGAGAGCACATTGTTGATCAGATTGAGGCAGGAAGACACACTTTCTGGGCCACACCTTCTGCTAGAAGCTATATAAGGCCATGGAAGAAGGAAGGTTTTACTCCTTGCTTGCTCTCACCATGTCCATTCATTGGCTGGCATTGGCGCTTACATCTTTAAAATTCCAGCATATACAGAAGAGGCAGCTGAGACATCCAGTCTTGTGGGACCGAGAAACTACTAGATTCTTGGACTCTCCATTCACAGCTAGGCATTCTTGGATTAGCTCAACTGCAGCCAGTAAGTTACTCCAATAAATTCCATATGTGTGTGTGTTGTTGTTATTGTTGATGTTATGCCCAGATCTTAGGGTCCCCAAAGACCACTAGGAGCTGGAACGCGTATACAAGAGCAAATTCAGCAAGGGCAAGCTTGTTACAAAGTGATTGGCTGACTAACATAACTAACATTGAGCAAGGCTATCTATAGACCTCAGGAATGTTAGGTATTTCTATGCCATCAATGTTCTACTACAAGGTCTTGGGCTGCCCAGTATAGATGCCCCATCCTGAGATAAAGTACCTTCCCATTCTTGTGGTTATCTCCAGGCTGTTTGGGGGAGGGGGGTGGGATTTTATGGTCTTTTTCCTGGAATTGGTTACCTATGGCCTAATTTTTCTTTTAAAGTCAGGCCTGGTCCTAAAATGGAGACAAAGTTTATGTTGTCCTCTCGTGTGTGTGTGTGTGTGTGTGTGTGTGTGTGTGTGTGTGTGTGTGTG
>NW_026596125.1:19705569-19711645 GCF_907164565.1 Psammomys obesus
GTGTGTGTGTGTGTGTGTGTGTGTGTGTGTGTGTGTGTGTGTGTGTGTGTGTTTAGAGAGAAGGGGGAGGGGATTCATTCCAAAAGTTCTGTGACTCTAAAGAACTTAAAAACATTGTTGGTTTGTTCTGTATTTAGAGACAGTTAACAGCAATATCAAGAATGCTGACCTGAGTTAATAATTACTATACCCTTCCATAGTCCCAGAAGTTAACCTTTTTTATTTTTATTTTTTGTTTATTTGTTTCTGTTTCTAGGATGTGAGTTTTATTAAAACATTAAGAATATGCCTGTAAAAAATATTTTTAAATCTGTATGTAATGACATTTTTGGAGTTTTTGTTTCTTTTAAAAACACGGAAATGTTTTAAAAATATGTTTTTTGTTTTAATCCCAGGTGCGGATGGGGGGAGCTTCAGACTGTCCATGGCAGCTGATCTATGGTCTGCTCTCGCAGGGACATGATTTTTGCTAGCTGCAGATAGTTTCTGCAACTCTGTGACATTTTGCATTCTGGGGATTTTTTCAGGGTTATATGTTAGTATTTATTTTAAAATGATGCCACACACACAATAGATACTATATAAAAAAGATTTTTTGTATGGTGGAGAGATAGAGAGGAAAAAGAAAGAGAGAGACATGGTGGGGACCCCAGGAAAGAAAGCAAGATAGAGTAAAAGAGAGGCAAAGTGTCGGCTTGGTCCTCTTATAGCTTGTGTGTGCACAGCTGAACCGTGTCTGCCGAACACCTGGTGGGCAACACATGATGACATCATAGATTACTAGACAACCCAGAAGCAGGCAGCTCACAGTATGTTAATGCTAGGGCCCCAAGAGGCAGAGCGGGTTGTTTGTTGGCTGCTGGTTATTGTTGATTGTTGTTGATCAAGGTTAAGTAGTCATGTGCAAAGAAGAAAAAGAAACTGGAGATATTCTGATGGGGAAGATCAAACTTGCCCCAAGGAACTCAATACCAATCATCAGCAGGACCCCTGACTTTATTCAGGGTTCGCTTTCCTTTCTTCTCTATCCACTCTTTCTTATCTAGTGTTAGGAGATTAAAAGGGTGGAAAAATAAAATGGGGTGGAGAAGGGTAAAAGACAGAAGAACCCACAGAGTAGCTAAAGATGGGTAAATGTAAAGAAAACACCATTTAGTTACTTAAGTTAGTTAGTTTGTTTTGTCTCTATAACAAGCACTGTTGGAGCCACAAAGGTCCTTTCCTCTACAGAGCACTAGGGAAACCAGGAATGTTACACACATAATTGTCTCCTCAATGAAGGAGATAAAATACCTGCACTGCACCCAGGAAGCTAGGAGTGGATGTTGCTTACAACCTGGTGACCTTTTGCTAGTTGTAGAGACAGGCCTCACCCAAATCCCAGACTTTACTTCCCTAGACCTTTATATTTAACTCCAGTTATGAGAACCCATCCTTAGGGAATATGTCACATGTACTTTATAGCCTGCTGACCTCTATGGTGTCTCTGTCAGAGACCACACCAGACCTCAGACCCTAAGCGATAAAGCCCATCTTCATGGTCACAAATACTTTGCAAAGGGGTCTCTATGCAGTCATGCCGTAAGCTTTACTGTGCACCTGGAACTGGAAGGATTGTTTCCTGGAAACCTTTTTCCAAGTTACACTGTGTTTAAATATGCTTATAATAAGCCACCGGGCATCAGACTCTTTCGAAGTTTGATCCAGACTGACTAAATTGGGATGAACCTAGTTTGTATTTTCATCTCTTCAAGGTTCATTTCCCTGCTTGCCATGACACTTGCAAGGACCCCTGAAAAGCACTTACTATTTTTATAGACAGAAAAATGTTTTAATCCTTAGTGATTAACAAAAACAACATTAAAAACTATAAATTAGGATAAATTTAAAATGTTTGTATTGACTTTCAAAAAACATGAATTTATGTTAAATCCATGGTTCATTTCTGATCTAAGCATTGCTTTAACAATTTAATTCACAATTGCATTTGCTTTGATGTCAGAAAAATATAGTTTCTCCATTTTGGAATTAGTGAAAATCATCCAAAGAATCAGTGTCCCTAGATAAGATGCCTAATTTGTCATTACTCTTGATAAAATACCAGTTAGTAAAAAAATCTTGATTTCAAAATAATTAGTAATTTACTTAAGGCAAGAAAATTAACTCTTGTGAAGTAAATATATTATGTATGATTTTACTTAACTGGCCTATCAAAAATGCATCCAGATGTGCACCATAAGTTATAGCTAGTCATCTATCTTACCACATATTTTACACCTATTTTTATTTTGTCATAAAAGTCTATCAAGGGAGGAAGATGGGCCCTGTGTTACTTAGCAGTTTGCTGTGTGAAGGTTTAAGATCCAAATGTTTAGCCTCCATTGCAATTGTTGCTGCACTGGTTAGAAAGAGGGCTGGGAAAGGGGCCCATGAAAGAAAGGGCTTTGCATGTGGGTGCTGGAGCACCCCTTCTGAGAATGGTCAGAGCTGGTGCAGAGATAACGTGATCCAGGAAAGAAGCACAAGAAAAAAAGGTGCACGAACTTAAGACCAGGAGATGTCACTCAGAGAGAATGCAATGTTACCATCACACTTTCCCTGCTGGGGAACACAGCATGCCTTCAGATGGTATAATGAAGGCATATCAAAGGAAGGCTAAATTCAAAGTAAGACAGAGACCTGGGAGAGGTAATTGAAAAAAAATGCATAAAAATGGGTGGGAGGGCTGGGGACGTGACTCGGCAGTTAAGAGCACTTGCTACTCTTACAGAGCCCCTACATGGCAACTCACATCTGTAACTCTAGTTCTAGGCCACTCTCCTCTAGCCTTTGTACAAATTACACAAACATGGTGCACAGCTATATGCAGGCATAACACTCATACACATAAAATAAAAAAATATTTTTTAAATAAAAGAATAAGCTGACCATGAAGCAAGAGTTCTAAAACTCACAACGAAAGGGATGGAACATTTAAGAAAAAAGAATGAAAACTTGTATCAGAGGATTTCAGGGAAGTTCGGACATGAGAAATGAGAAGTGTTTTCAGAGTCACTGAGATTCTGGGTGATGACACGCCAGAGCGATACAACATGCCTATTCCCAAATAGTATGTTGGTGGAAGAGGGTACCTAGACCAAATGCAGCTCGGCTCTGGCCTGCTAGGTCTGAGCTGATGACACTGAAATGCAACACTGGCCTCTGCCGTCAGGCAGCACAGCAGGTGCCACGGTGGCCAGGACTAGCACCACAAGGCACTTCATGGCCAGTCTAGTGAGGCAAGTCTCACCAGCATCCAGGAATTCAGACCAGGTTATTCCCCTCCTTGTTCTTTTGTTTTTATTTATGTATATGTAAGAATGCCTGTGTGTGTGTGTGTGTGTGTGTGTGCAGGTACCTGCAAAATTCAGATCCCCCTGGAGCTGGAGTTAAGACAGTTATTAGCTGCCTGATGTGGGTGATGGGGTTAAAACTTCAGTCCTCTGCAAGAGATACGCACTTTTAACTCTCTAGCCATCTCTCCAGACCTACTCCTCATGGTAGTAGAAACTGAAAAACTGGATAAATGTGTACTAGTGATTTTCTCTCACTATGTAGCCCTGGAACTCTGTCCTCAAACTCACTGTGTAAACCAGGCTAGCCTAGAACTCACAGATACCCACCTGTCCCTGCTTACCAAGCTCTGGGACTAAAGGCGTGCACCACCACACCCAACACTAGTAATTTTAAAAATGAAGTTGGGTGTGATGCTACCTGCCTTTAATCCTAGCACTTCGGAGGCAGGTGGATCTCTGGTCTACAAAGGCGATTCCAGGACAGCCAGAGCTACACAGACAAACCCTATCTTGAAAAAACAAAACGAAAAAGAAAAGGATACTATAAAGATAACCCGGTCTTAGAAATAGGTGACTCATTAGATCTGTGTTGGTCCTCCTCCCAAGGGTCCAGCCCATGGGTGAGGATAAGGGGTTCAGGCCGAGGGAGAGGCATGGAGTCATCTCTCAGACACTGGAGAGAGCATGTTGTATAGCTTGGGCAACCAATCAGGTTCCTCCACACCATCTCTGAGCCTGTCATTGGTTGTTCTTCCCTGGGCATACTCTCTAGCATCAGGTTACATACTCTAGGCCTAACTGCTTACCTAGTCTCATCAGTGGCCCTTTGCCAGGAATGCCCACAGATCTGGGGCAGGTTGGGGTTTTAATCTCTATCAATCATTCCATGGACTGCATCTGGTTGTAGAAATAATTTATAGAACAAAATTAAATTCATATCGCCAGGCCTAGTGGCACTTGTAATCCCAGAATTTATGGGTATGTGGCCAGAGGATTTCCAGGAGTTGGAGCCCATCTTGGGTCACATGAGTTTCAGATTGGCCTGGACTACAGAGTGAGACTGTCTCAAAAAGAGGGGATGGGCGGGCAACAAAACCTTGCCACTGATTGTCTGAAAGGGTTGTTGTAGTTGTAGGTTTTGTGATAGTCTTAGCTTTAGAAGGATAATTCAGCCCCTTAAAATCATGTGGTTTCATTCATTATTCAACTTCTGTGCTTCCTCTGGCCCAAAGTTTTGAGGAACTTATGTTGTAAGGAAGTTTATAGAGCTTCCAAATGGTGGCCTCTTTCCTGGAGTACCATGCCTCTAAGATGACAGCTGTAGCATCTCTGAGGCTTGACTGGAAAAAAAAAATGGAGATGTCATGGAGGTGGCTGGATGATTTTAAGTCGAGAAAGTGAGGGTATTTTCCAGAGGAGACAATAGAAAGTCTTTACTAGTCAGCTGGTGAGTATACTGTGTGTTCAGGATCCCTGTGAACAGTGAAGCCCTGACCTTCTTCAGGGTGAGCTTTTAAGTACAAAAACCATGTCCTGGGTTGACATAGTTCATTTAACAAAAATAGTTAGCCAAAAGCAGAACTACAGAAGCAAAAAAGCAAAAGTTAGTACATTTAGAGACTTTCCTAGAACTAGAAATATAGACTATGGGCTAGGGTGTTTGCCTGTTTTTTGTTTGTTTGGTTTTTGACAGATGGTGCTGTCTACATGCTGAGTTTTATGGCCTGAATGGTACTTCCATCATGGAGTCAGTTATTCTGAGGTCTGTTACAATAGTCATTGTCTACATGCCTTGGACCAGGCATACACCAATGGTTTTGTCAATGGTAGTGAGAGCTGTCTCTCTTCTGGACTAAATTACTCTTTTTTTTTTAAATTTTATTTTATGTGCATTGGTGTTTTGCTTGCATGTATGTCTATGTGAGAGTGTCAGATCATGACATTATGGACAGTTGTGAGCTGCCACGTGGGTGCAGGGATTTGAACCCAGGTCCTCTGGAAGAACAGCCAGTGCCCTTAACCATTAAAACCAACACAGAGAGGAAGTCAGGTGTGAGCTTGCTGGACATAGCAACTCCTCTAGGTAGGAAACTGGGTAATCATACGAACAATGATAACATCAGCAAACCACCCTTGCTGGCTGACTCCATGCCAGACATCTGCTAAGCGATTTCTATGGGCTATCTTATTTATCTACATAAGAAGCCTAGAGGTAACTGAGACTAAACTGAGGGAAGGAAATGCCTTGGGTTACAGGTCAGAAGCTTGAGTGCAAGGATATTCCATTCCCCTTGTCCTACCTCAGCAGGTGAGAGGCTTCAACCAGGATCCAGGATAAAAGGCCCTTTTCCTTTCTCTTCCTCTAGTATCTCTTTCTACCCCTAGTTTTTACTATCTGCACAGACCTAAGGAAACTGTGGTCTTCAAGATGAACTACAGGACCAGTGCTGCTGAGGGTTCACTCAAGAACAAGTCGGCATAACAATTCTGGCCAAGTTGTTTAGAGAGGCCTGTGGAAGCCAACAGTCCATATGATGCGGATGTGAAACAGGTATGTCTCCCTGCCAGAGCCAACCATCAAACAACACAACTGCGTCAAGCCTGAGGTTGGAAGTCAGCACTTGACAAGTTTGCCACAGGAAAAAGAAAGAAAGAAAGAAAGAGAGAGAGAGAGAGAGAGAGAGAGAAAGAAAGAAAGAAAGAAAGAAAGAAAGAAAGAAAGAAAGAAAGAAAGAAAGAAA
>NW_026596125.1:19711655-19737645 GCF_907164565.1 Psammomys obesus
AAAGAAAGAAAGAAAGAAAGAAAGAAAGAAAGAAAGAAAGAAAGAAAAATGGAATGTGTTTGAGTCACAGATGTTTCAAAAGTGGACCAGCCAGCCTTAGAACTGATTACCTCTGAGCTTCTTACCACATGAAATTTAAGCCTCTTTGGGTCCTAGCCACTTCTAGTTGGGTTGTCATTCCTTAGAAAGCCTTTGCTACCAGTGAGACATATACCAGACCCAAATCTAAACTGGAGATGCCCACGAACATTAGTTACCAACATCCCAGACCTGTGGACAAAATGAAATGTGGAACTTTCTTAGAGGCGAGGAAAACTGTCAGAGAAGTTTTCTGTAAAGCCTAATTGAAAATAACAGCTCCTTAATCTAAATTTACAGCATAATCAGCCTTCTGGTTGCCTAATCATGATTAAATTAGTCTGTCAGTGTATTTCATATGTGCTAATTAAAATTACAGAAGGAAGAAGCTGCATTTGCAATCTAGGGTTTCTCCTGCTTCCCCCTGGAGTTGAGGGTAAGAGCTGCCTGGCCTGCAAAGTGGGACACCTGAGTTTGAGTCCTGTCTCTGTTCTCAATGGCTGAGAGAATTGAAGCAAGTACCTTAGCCCCTTTGATTCTCTGCATTCTCATCTGTCTGATTTCAAATCAAAGGAACTCTTTTTGGAGACAGCATATGGCATTAAACAAAGGGTCATCATCACTTAGTATTACCTGTTGTTTTTTTTTTTTTATTTGTTTGGGTTTTTGTTTTGTTTTTGGTTGGTTTTTGAGAGAGTCTGTGATGGCTATTCTTGGTTGTCAACTTGACTGTATATATAATGAATTACACTCTAGACATTGAGGACACACCCGTGAGAGATACTCTGCTTGGTTTGAAGAGGGCGAATCCACTCTTAGTCTGAATCTTTGAGGTAGGAAGACACAAGTCTGGTCCCAGTCTGGTCCGATCTGGAGTGAAGAAGACACACCTTTAATCTTGGCTGTGCCTTCTGCTGGAAGCCTATATAAGGACATGGAAGGAAGGTTTTGCCCTTTGCTTGCCCTTGCCTTGCTATCACATCCATTCCTTCAATGGCATTGGAGCCTACTTCTTCAGGATTCTAGCACATACAGAAGACCAGCTGGGACACCCAGTCTTGTGGGACTGAGCAACTACTAGATTCTTGAACTTTCCAAGCCACACCCTAAGAGCGGAGTGCCCTCTCCACTCACTTCAAGAGAGGAGGTGGGGAAGTAGGAAAGTGCTTGCTCAGAGGTTAAGGTCCTGAATCCCCCAAGTCACACAAGAAAAGCTGGGCATGGGGGCATATGCCTAGAATCCCAGTTCCAGAGAGACAGAGGCTCTCTGGGACTTTTGGGCCTGCCAGCCTAGCTAGTCAGTAAGCTTCAGATTCAAGAAGAGACCTGGTTTCAAAAACTAAGGTAGACAGAAACTGAAAAGGACAGGGAATAATAGCTGTGGGCCTCCATACGGATGTGCATCTGCACACACACCTGCTATCTATATATCTATCTTCCTCTCTTCTCCCTCCCTCTTCCCTTTGTTCTCTGCCCCTCTCTCTATTGCAAGACAGAACTTGTGCACATGTGTAGCCAGACTTTTGGCTACTTTCTTGGATTCTTTGATCTACCACCCTTCTCCATCCTTCTCCCTTCCAAGCCCCACAACCCTAGGTAGGAGAGAAAGGTTAGAGGGGAAAGGGGCATCAATATCATTAGACTACTTTGTTGTTTTAAAGCAAAAATAAAACTAAACAAAAACAGAAACGCAATTGTTCAATTTTACCATTGAAGACTCAGATGCTGGGGAGAAAGCACCCAGCTGACTTTCCTACTCAGCTTAAGTCCCAGAAGGAAATAGCCAAAAGCCCCTTTTCCTTCTCTTCCTTCTCCTCCTCCTCCTCCTTCTCATACTGTCTTAAATACCCTTCAATTCAATGTTCCTCCTTTCTGTTTGTTCCCTGTCAGCTGGTTTCTTGCTCCACCTCTTGACCTAGGTTAACTTTATTTAATCCTGTACAGAAAGCTTTTGGATTAAAGGTGTGTGCATTTTTTGGCTTAAAGGTGGTGCTAAGCCACACCATAAGTACCTTTTTATGATAAACAGAAAGTTCTTGGATTGAAGGTGTGCTTTAGGGATGAGCCACAATAAACCAAACAATAAACAGGTTTTTACAGTTCACAATCTTGGGGTTCACAATAGGATTAAATACCCTGCAACACTATTTACTGATGATTAGGGTGTACAGTTCCTTGGGACTAGTTTGATCTTCCACATCAGGACATCTCCAACCAGCAACAGCAGCAGGAGCAGCAGGGGAGCAGCAGCCTCTCTAAGCCCTCTCAGGGCTTCTGGAGTGTCTCCAGAATTCTAAACATAAGCTATCCTCAGCTGGCAAAGCCATGTCCCTGCTAAAGCACTATTAGGAGACAGTTGTCTGAGTTCAGCCATCTCAGGAACACCTCTATCTTACTGAAAGGAACAATGCTTCTTCAGATGTTTCAGGTTTGTCTGTTAATCATTAAGTGTTGTGAAGAGAGAAGTTGGCATAGTCATTTATCTAAACTAAGACACACAAGTCATAAATGTGTTGCCTGTCTTGACTTAATTGACTGTGTGCAGCTTGCTCACTCCTTTGTTCCCTTATCATTCTAAATTTCAGGCCAAAGCCCAAGAGGGGACCTAACTGCAAAATCTGAAGCAAGTAGCCTGAAACCAGATAAGACCCAGTCACCAATGTTAACTTTCTTGCTTAATTCCTTCTGTCAAAATGTGATTTGTCAGTGCAACAGCCCACCCTGCTCTCTCTCCCTTTATGTTCCCACCCTTTACTAATGTTGTAAACTCCCTTCAGGAATGTAGTTCAGATCCCAAACTGCCAGCCTCCCTATGCACACAAAAATAAAAATATTTATTTATTGTGTATAGTATTCTGCCTGCATGAGGGCACCAGATATTGTTGTATGATAGTTTTGAATCACCATGTGGTTGCTGGGAACTGAAGTGTAGCAGCCCTATATCCCACTCCTAGGATTGAAACAAAAAGATATTCCCATAACATTTCTGTGTTTTTAAAACCCAAAATTCTCACTACACACACAGGGTAATGAACATATATGTTGGAGCATGGGGGAAAATAGCAGAAATGTGAACACAAATGTTGACTACTCACCAAAGACACATGTATCCCTTCTAAAGTGTGGGATTTGCACCAGGAAGCAAGCAGCAGCTTCCTAGCAAAGATTACATTTCCCAGCTCCTTTGCCTTTTTTTGTTCGTTTGTTTGTTTGTTTGTTTGTTTGTTTGTTTTTGCCTGCCTCTGCCTCCCCAGTGATGGATTACAGGCATGTGACACCAAGTCCTGCTCCCTTTGCATTCTTAAAAATACGGATGAAACGTATATAACACAGCATTAGCTATTGTAAAGCATCCTGTCCTGTAGTATGTAGTACATTCACAATCTTACCCAGATGCTCCCTACTCCAAGGAAGCTCTCCTTGATCTTCTGATCAAGGCTTTGTCACAAGCCATGAGCCATGAGTGTCATGAGTCACTTCAAGCAAAAAGATGGAACAAAATCACTGCTTCCTCCTTTCCCATTTCAATCATTAAGTCTTCTATAGAAGGAATACATTGTGTTAAATACATTGCATTTAACTTTTAGGATATGGTCCTTAAAGTGGTGAAGACTTCCCTCTTTCTGATGGTAATAAGGTAAGCATGATGGCTAGAATTGCAGCAGCTATCTTAGACTGTAATCTAGACTGATAAGAGTGTCAGGTCAAGGAGTAGGAGTTCCAGTTCCTGACAATGGTGGAATTAATTGCCTTTCTAGTCCTTGGCTACTGGTCTCTGTCTCATCTAATATGACTTTCTTCTCAGGTTTGCCTCTCACAGCCAAATCTCACCATGAGAGTCTGATTCTGAGCCTGACACCTCTCTTTCCTAGAAAAAAAAAAATCCTTGAGATTATTAGAACGAAAAGTTATGTGAAGAGGAAATGGTGTTTGGGACATTATTACTGCTTTTATTTTTTCTTTATTATTATTATTAATTATCAATATTATTATTTATAATTTATTCACTTTGTATCCCAGTTGTAGCCCCCTCCCTCAGCCCCTCACAGTAGCACCCTCCCTCCCTCTTCCTCCTCTATCCCTTTTCCCTAGTCCACTGCTAGAGGAAGTCCTCCTCCCCTACTGTCTGACCCTAGCATATGAGGTCTCATCAGGACTGACTGAATCCTCTTCTTCTGTGGGCTGCCTAGGTCATCCCACCAGGGAAAAGCAATCAAGGAGCAGTCAGAGACTGTCTTTTCTCCTCTTACTAGGGAACTCATATGGAGACTTCGCTGTCCATGGGCTACATCTGAGCAGGGGGTCTACATTCTCTCTATGTATGGTCTTTGGTTGATGCATCAGTCTCTGCAGTCCCCCTGGGCCCTGCATTTTGTTTTGTTTTGTTTTGTTTTGTTTTGTTTTGTTTTGTTTGTTAGTCTCCTGTCCCTGCTCCAGGTCCTTTTATAACCCCCTTCTTCCATTAGGCTCCCTGCACTCTATCCAAAGTTTGGCTGAGTCTCTGCATCTACCTCGATCCCCTGCAGCTTTATTTGTAATAGCCAGAATCTGGAAACAACCTAGATGTCCCTCAACTGAAGAATGGATACAGAAATTGTGGTGCATTTACACAACGGAATACTACTCAGCTATTAAAAACAAGGAAATCATGGAATTTGCAGGCAAATGGGAGGAACTAGAAAAAAATCATCCCGATGAGGTAATCCAGAACCAGAAAGACACTCATGGTATATACTCACTTATAAGTGGATATTAGATATTAAATATAGAATAAACATACTAAAATTTACAGACCTAAAGAAGTGAAACAACAAGGAGGACCCTAAGGAGGACACTTAATTCTCATTCAGAAAGCAAACAGAATAGACACCAGAAGTGGCAGAAGAAAGGGAACAGGACTGTAACATACCACAGATGCCCTCTGAAAGATGATTGCTTCTCTTTAAGGAGGCTTGTGCCCTGGGCAGGGACTCTCTCACCACAGGGCACCTGCCTCCTCCCTGAAGAGCCACCCTCACAAGTTTCAAGTCAGTTAAACATGGTGAGAATGTGTTACATTTAGGGCTGTTCCAACTTGAGCAAGTCACTAATGTTCTAACCCTGACTTTTAGTGAAAACAGAAATTGGAAGGACAGCTCAGGGTTTAAGAGTGCTTGCTTTTCTTCCTGGGACCAGCGTTCAGTTCCCTGCACCCACATCAGGCAGCTTACAACCACTTGAAATTCCAGCACCAGGACTCCCAACATCTTCTTCTGGTCTCTGGCATACCTACACATGTGACATGCATGCGCAAACACACACGCGCGTGCACACACACACACACACACACATTCATGCAAATAAAAATAAAAATTAATAAAAGAGCAATAAAATGTCTGTCTTTAAGAAATGACTTTGCCTAGCATGGTAATGCATCTCTGAATTCCCAGAATTCAGGAGCCAAAAGCATGAGGACCCTTATGTAGCCAGCACATAAGGACAATGCCAGAGACCCTGTCTCCCAAAATACTCATTTTTTTTCTTATTTTTATGACAGACTGGCCTAGAATTTAAGATTCTCCTGCCTCAACCTCCTAAGTGCTGGTTTTAAGTGCAAGCCACCTATCAATTTTTAAAGTATTTTATTTAAAAGTGTGTATTGGGGGGGGGGATGCTCATGAGTCCAAGTGTACAATGAGGCCAGCAGGTGGTCCTGGAGCTGGAGTTACCAGAGATTGTGAGATGCCTGACATTGGTGCTGTGGCCCAAACTCAGGTCATCTAAAAGAGCAGTGAATGCCCTTAACCTGTGAGCCATCGCAAGCCCAATCCAATAACTTTTTATTTCACACCTATTATCTGCATGGAATTATGTTGAAGATAGGATGGAGAAAAAGACAAGCATGACTTTAATTTTTATAGAACTTGAGGTTAGTGGGGAAAGATGGTAAACAAAGCATATAAGAAGGGTCTGGGATAGAGGTCCAGGATGGAGTGTTTGCCTACCATGTGAGGCACTGAGTTACAAGTTATTTAGGAAAGGCAAAATGGATCTAGGGACAGAACACACTGAAGCAGAGGACAGAAAGGAGATCTGGGAACTGAGATACGACTGGCTCTGGGTGAATCGCCAGTTACCAGGAAGGTCTTCCTCTGGAAGCAGCCAGCAACTACCCACTACTCTGCAGCCCACAGCTACCAACGCCCAGTGCACAGCATGTGGTCTGAACATAGACTCTACCTAGCTCTCCAATCTGTGCTGTTCCTGACCTTCCAAGCTTAGATTGAAAGCAGGATGGACAAACAGAAGGCTTTACACAAACTGTCCCAGGATGGTGATTGGTCATTCCTGCCTGGCACAACCCCCCCACTGAAGCTGGCTTTAGTTCTTCACATAATGGGCACCACCTGGTCCCAGGGAGTGCATCTGGCATCAATTAGTTCTAAGCCCAAGCTGGAATAGCACCCTGGCTCCCCTCCCAGCTTTGGAAGTAGCCAGCTCCTGGCTGGGTGTCTTTTACTCCTAATAACCTCTATCAGTGACCTCCATTGTGGACCCATCAGGCCCACAGCTGTCACCATCATAAGCCACCTGGTTCCAGATCAAAGTGATCAGCTGTCAACCTCCACTGTGCATCCTAAGGACCTGGTGACTAAGGACAGCTTAAGCAACAGAGAGAGGATGAACATGCTATTCCCAGCCCCCACAGCTAAAAGCACATTCCATGTGGAATGACGGATGGGCTGGAATCCTGGTGATGCATGCAGCACTTCTAAGGCTGCTTGAAAACAGGCGGATGGGAGACATCTCATCCCTACTTGGCTGTTCTAGTCGTTTGATCTTTGGCAAGTAAACTTATATTGCATTCCCTAAGCCGCAAATGCCCTATTTTAAAAGAACATGATAAAGAACTTACTGTATATGTGGGACAAAGATTAAGTAAAATAATCCATACAATGCACTTAAAAATGTTTAATGTATGTATTCTGGGACTCATCTTCATTTATCACCTCAACAAAATGTTTTAAGGCATGCATTATGTGCTAGGATAAACATTCAGGAATGTCCAGCCTTTTTGGTGTTACGATACATTATCATATATATAGATCATTCTTGATCCATCAAGAATCCCCCCCAAAAAAATCATGTACACACATACAAAAGCCCTCATAATATTTTAAGTACATTTATGATTATTTTGGACTATATTCATAGCTATGCAAGGCATAGAACAGGAGACTCGGTGTATTCAGGCTGGGATCATAAAACTCCTAGTCAGAGGTTGGGACATGGTGCTTGCCTCTGTCTCTTGGAATTAAAAGCATGTCTATATTCCAACTAGATTACACAGACCTAGAAGGTCTTTGGATGTGATCTCTTTCCAGAGCATTCATGTTCCGAATTAAAATTCCTCTACAGCTTACACCCCAAAGATCAAGAGGAACACAGAGGGACATGTACCTGGAGAAGGCACAGTCATTCTCTTGCAACACAGACTCTGGCAATTCTTGCCATTTCCTGCCAGCACATTCCCACACATCTTTGTACTATGCTTTGGAAATGGATAGGACATCTAGCTCATATCCTCAGAGAGTTGACAACTCTGTAAAAGACATGATACAAATGTGCTGCTTAGTTTTTTTGTCAACTTAACACAAGAAAACACTCAGAATGAGGAAAGTTCAATTGAAGAAATGCTTCCATCAGATTGGCATATGGGCAAGTCTGTGGGGCATCTTCTTGATTGTTGTTTGATATGAGAGTGCTCAGCCTGCTGTGGGTGGTGTCACACCTGGGAAAGTGGTCCTGTAAAGTGTAAGAAGGTTAACTGGACATAAGCTATGGAATCAAACCAATAAGCAGAATTTCTCCATTACTTTCTGTCTCTGTGCCTGCTTGAGTTATGGCCATGACTTCCCTTCATGATGAAATGAGACCAATAAGCTGAAATAAACCATTTCTTTGCCAATTTGCTTTTGGTCAATATTTTATCACAGCAACAGAACCAAACAACCAAAACAGGACACAGATTTCTAGGAAATAAAATACCCTATGAGGAGGATTGCTGAGGGAGGGCATAAACCAGACTCTTGCCCACCATAGTCTTATCTTTCCTAGGGATGTCTCAAATATGGGATAAGTCTTCCAATCAAAACAACCTTTGCTTTTATAAGTGTGGAATGTGTATTAAATTAACTGTACAAAACTAAGAGACATGTATATTATAAATGGTTGTTCACACTGGGCAGCTCTGCACTGTTGGGCAGATTGTACACTGTGCAGCAGCTTCTGGCTATGAATTTAGTGAAGACCTATGTACCTTGCTGTAAATGTTGTTTTTATTTCCTCAGATGGGGGGTGGGGGGTGGGCGGTGAGAGCTGTACGAATGTGTGGCTTGGGCTGAACCCAAAGTGTTTTTATCTTTGTTCTAACCATCCCTAGGCCTAGGCCTGGAAGCTTCTAGCCTCTGTATACTCTACTCTCCTGCAAGCCTGGACCTTGAAGGCTTAAGCTTCTAGCCTCTGTCTGCTAACCTAGACCTAGAATGTTTTGAGCCTCTGAGACTTATTGCTGAATAAACTCACCCCTTTCTGAAGTCTGGCTGGCTGGTTCACCTCAGCTGTTCTGAATCAAATTCCTGAATCAAAGCTGATTGATTCAAATGGGCCTCTCTCCACTTCCCACCAAATTTCTCTGCTTGGAAAAAACCCACCTCTGGGAGTTCCGGGGTCAAGATGGTGGCGCCAGAAGGACTCTCATTCTGAGGAACAGGACAGCAGGATTGTCACAGTGACCAGCAATCAGAACTCGCGGCCATAAAACACAGTGATTGTGTTTCACAGGTGAGAGGATACCCCACAGTGGGGGATTCAATCAGCTTTAACTCACCCGGCTAAACCACGGAAGAGATCCTGGTTCTGCCAGGCACTTGGTCGCCAGCCCAGAGCTACACCCCAGCATGATCTGGTCACTGTCCCAGCCTGAACTGTGGGCCCACAACACCACAGACTGGATTTTCCAGTTGAGAGATAACCCCACGGAGCAGGAAACAATTGGGACCGACCTTAGGTCACTAAGACATCCCCTGGAAAAGACTCAGGTTCCACCGGAGCCAGAGGCGGGGACCCAGGCACCTGCACAGAGCCCTGCCTATGCGCCTGATTCGCCGCCTCAGATAGAACTGTGGGACCCAGGGCACCAAAGACTGAGTTTCACTGGCAGGTGCAAACCCACAGGGAGGGAAACGGCTGGTCTGATCTCAGAGCACTCAGCTGACACCCCCACCCCGAAAAGGTCTCAGGAAAATTACCCAGTTTAGGCAGCCAGCCGCCAAGGCTCCCCACGGCCAGAAAGGTGGAGCCACAAGCGGGCATCTGTGCCTGTGGGTTCTACTTGCCACCCCAGACAAAACAGCGGTCCCCAAAGCAAAGACTGGGTGTCTCTGGCAGGAGGAAACCCTCAGCGGAGGGGATCATCAGGTCTAACGCTCCGGACACCCAGCACCAAAAGACTTCCTGGATTCACGCAGACTCTAGGCTCTAATGCAGGCAGGAGCGCTGTGCTCAGCAGCCATTATTGAGTTCCCCTAGGGCACTGGGACACACAGTTGCATCCCCAGACCTACAAAAGCCAGAGAGCCATTACAGCAGCCCTCAGATACTGTGCCAAGGATCAACCAGTTATCCATAGATAGACTGTCAAAACTGTGGGAATTCCTGGTTCTTCAAGAGGGCTGCACCCACAGCGTCCGGACCAGAGCAGTGCCTGCAGCCGCCATCCCAGATAGGGACACACAGCTTCTGGTCCAGAGTGAGGCACCCAGCCTCCAGACCAGAGCAGCGCCCCCAGGCGCCAACTCAACCTAGCTGCACATTCTCCAGGCCCAGAGAGGAGCACTCAGCCTCTGGCCCAGAGACTTGCTAGGAGCACCTCTCACTTTCCCGGACAGAACTGTGTGCCCCAGGATAACAGACTGAGTTTCCCTGTTGGGAGAAAACCCCACAGCTAGGGAATCAGCAGGTTCTTCAAGAGGACTGTACATGGAAATTTAGTGAGCAGCAGCACACTAAATTTATAATGAGAAACCCAGCAGTGGGGCAGCTGTCTTGAGAACTTCTATGGGTAAGAGGAGATCCCCCCCCCCTGCCTAACAAAGACCACAGCTACTACTCAGTGCTATAAACCCGAGGTGAGCAGTGGCAATTCCTGAGAAACACTGGCCATACAGTGACCATAACCAAAAAGCAGAGGAGGACACCTTCAGGAAAAATCATCTTCCAGCCGAGGGATTCTCCCTACCTCAGGACTCCAGGAAGCACAGAAACTAACAGCCTACACCTAAATGGGTAGAGGTCAGCATAAAAGCTCAACCAACAAAAGACAGAGCAATATGGCATCTCCAGAACCCAGCCATCCAGGGGCGAACAGCCCTGGACAATGCAGCATAATAGAAAATCAAGAAGATGACCTTACATCTATGCTGATGAAGAGGATAATAGAGGAAACAAATAAAATACGTAAAGAATTAGAGGAAGATAAAACCAAACAGATCATGGCTATCTGTAAAGAAATGGAGGAAGTTAAAGACAAGCAGATTATGGCCATCCGTGAAGAAATACGGGAAGATGCAGCCAAACAGCTTGTGGCCTTCAGAGAAGAAATAATTAAATCGCTGAAAGAAATAAAAGGAACAGAGTTGAAGGAACTAAAAGAAAAAGAGGAAAATACAATCAGACAGGTGAAAGAAGTAAACAAAACAACTCAAGACCTGAAGATAGAACTGGAAAAATTAAAGAAAACACAAATGGAGGAAATAATGGAGAGGAAGAATTTAGGGAAGAAGACAGGAACTACAGAGGTAAGCATAACCAACAGACTACAAGAAATGAAAGAAAGAATCTCAGGTGTAGAAGATACAATGGAAGAAATCGACGTATCTGTCAAAGAAAATGTTAAATCCAAAAAATTCCTGACACAGATCATCCAAGAAATCCAAGACAATATGAAACGACAAAACCTAAGAATAATAGGTATAGAGGAAAACAAAGACTCCCTTCTCCAAGGCCCAGAAAATATTTTCAACAAAATCATTGAAGAAAATTTCCCCAAGTTAAAGGAAAAGCCAATAAGGATACATGAGGCCTACAGAACACCCAACAAATTTGACCAGAAAAGAAAATCCTCCTGCCACATAATAATCAAAACAGTAAGTATACAGAACAAAGAAAAAATACTAAAAGCTGCAAGGGAAAAAGGCCAAGTAAAATATAACAGCAAACCCATTAGAATCACACCTGACTTTTCAACAGAAACTATGAAAGCCAGAAGGGCCTGGACAGATATCATGCAGACCCTAAGAGAACACAGATGTCAACCCAGGCTACTCTACCCTGTAAAACTCTAAGTCCTCATAGACGGAGAAAACAAGATATTCAATGACAAAAACAAATTTCAACAATACCTACACACAAACCCAGCATTACAGAAGACACTGGAAGGGAAAATACAACCCAAGAAAATTAGCTTCTGTCAAGAAAACACAGGAAATAATTAACCTTACTACAGCAAAACAAAAAGCAACCAAGCACACAACCTTATGAACACAGCCAACATCAATATCAAAGGATCTAACAGCCACTGGTCATTAATCTCTCTCAACATCAATGGACTCAACTCTCCAGTAAAAAGACACAGATTAACAGAATGGATACATAAACAAAACCCAGCAATCTGTTGCATACAAGAAACACACCTAAGACACAAAGATAGACATTACCTGAGGGTAAAAGGTTGGAAGATGACTTTCCAAGCAAATGGACCCAAGAAACAAGCAGGAGTAGCCATTCTAATATCTGATAAAATAGACTTTCAACCAAAATTAATAAAAAGAGATGAGGAAGGACACTTCATACTCATCAAGGGAAAATTCCACCAGGAAGACATCACAATCCTGAACATCTATGCCCCAAATACAAGAGCACCCACATTTGTAAAAGAAACATTGATAAAATTTAAACCACATATAGATCCCCACACATTAATAGTGGGAGACTTCAACACCCCACTCTCAACAAAGGACAGGTCAACAAAACAGAAATTAAACAAAGAAACAATAACTCTGACAGAGGTCATGAATCAAATGGACCTCACAGACATCTACAGAACTTTGCACCCAAACACAGAAGAATTTACCTTCTTCTCAGCACCTCATGGAACCTTCTCCAAAATAGACCATATAGTTGGTCACAAAGCAAGCCTCAACAGATACAAGAAGACTGAAATAATCCCTTGTATCCTGTCTGATCACCATGGAATAAAGCTGGACTTCAACAACAACAGAAATAGCAAAAAGCCTACACACTCATGGAAACTGAACAACTTGTTACTAAATGACAGCTGGGTCAGGGAAGAAATAAAGAAAGAAATTAAAGCCTTTCTAGAACTCAATGAAAATGAAGACACAACATACCCTAACTTGTGGGACACAATGAAAGCAGTGCTAAGAGGAAAGTTCATAGCACTAAGTGCCTTCAAGAAGAAATTCAAGACAGCTCATTCAAGCAACTTAATGGCCCACTTAAAAACCCTAGAAAAAGAAGAAGCAGACACCAAAAAGGAGTAGACGGCTGGAAATAATCAAACTCAGGGCTGAAATCAATCAATTAGAAACAAATAAAACAATTCAAAGAATCAATGAAACCAAGAGCTGGTTCTTTGAGAAAATCAACAAGATCGACAAACCCTTAGCCAAGCTAACTAAAAGGCAGAGAGACACCACCCAAATCAACAAAATCAGAAATGAAAAGGGGGACATAACTACAGACACTGAGGAAATCCAAACAATCATTAGGACTTACTTCAAAAGTCTATACTCAACAAAATTTGAAAACCTAAATGAAATGGACAATTTTCTTGATCAATTTGACTTACCAAAGCTGAATCAGGACCAGGTAAATCAATTAAATAGTCCTATATCCCCCAAAGAAATAGAAGCAGTCATCAAAAGTCTCCCATCCAAAAAAAGCCCAGGACCAGATGGCTTCAGCGCAGAATTCTACCAGACCTTCAAAGAAGAGCTAACTCCAATTCTCTTCAAACTATTCCACAAAATAGAAACAGAAGGAACATTACCAAACTCATTCTATGAAGCCACAATCACCTTGGTACCTAAACCTCACAAAGACTCAACAAAGAAAGAGAATTTCAGGCCAATCTCCCTTATGAACATTGATGCAAAAATACTTAACAAAATACTTGCAAACCGAATCCAAGAACACATCAAAGATATTATCCACTATGACCAAGTAGGCTTCATCCCAGGTATGCAGGCGTGGTTCAATATACGGAAATCCATCAATGTGATCCACCATATTAACAAACTGAAAGAAAAAAACCACATGATAATCTCCCTAGATGCTGAAAAAGCATTTGACAAAGTCCAACATCCATTCATGTTTAAACTACTGGAGAGATCAGGGATACAAGGCACATACCTAAACATAGTAAAGGCGATTTACAGCAAGCCTATAGCCAACATCAAACTGAACGGAGAGAAACTTAAAGCAATCCCACTGAAATCAGGGACAAGACAAGGCTGCCCACTCTCTCCATATCTCTTCAACATAGTGCTGGAAGTCCTTGCTAGAGCAATAAGACAGTTGAAGGAGATCAAGGGGATACAGATGGGAAAGGAAGAAGTCAAATTATCACTATTTGCAGGTGATATGATAGTATATATGAGTGACCCCAAAAACCCTACCAGGGAACTCCTACAGCTGATAAACACCTTCAGCAAAGTGGCCGGATACAAAATTAACTCAAAAAAATCAGTAGCACTGCTGTATACAAAAGACAAAAGGGCTGAGAAAGAAATTAGAGAAACAACACCATTCACAATAGCCACAAATGACATAAAGTACCTTGGTGTAACCCTAACCAAGCAAGTCAAAGACTTGTATGAAAAAAATTTCAAGTCTCTGAAGAAAGAATTAGAGGAAGATATGAGAAGATGGGAAGATCTCCCATGCTCATGGCTTGGCAGGATTAACATAGTAAAAATGGCCATCTTACCAAAAGCAATCTACAGATTTAATGCAATTCCCATCAAATTGCCAACACAATTCTTCACAGACCTGGAAAGAAAAATTCTCAACTTCGTATGGAATAACAAGAAACCCAGAATTGCTAAAACAATCCTCTACAATAAAAGATCTTCTGGAGGTATCTCCATCCCTGATCTCAAGCTGTACTATAGAGCAACAGTTATAAAAACTGCATGGTACTGGCATAGAAACAGAATGGTGGATCAATGGAATCGAACAGAAGACCCAGAAATAAACCCACACACTTACGGACACCTGATTTTTGACAAAGATGCCAAAACCATACAATGGAAAAAAGATAGCATCTTCAACAAATGGTGCTGGTCCAACTGGATGTCTACAGAAAAATGAAAATAGATCCATACTTATCACCCTGCACAAAACTGAAGTCCAAGTGGATCAAAGACCTCAACATAAAACCAGACATATTAAATCAGCTAGAAAAAAAAGTGGGGAATACCCTAGAACTCATTGGTACAGGAGAAAACTTCCTGAACAGAACACCAACAGCACAGGCTCTAAGAGCAACAATCAATAAATGGGGCCTCATGAAATTGAAAAGCTTCTGTAAAGCAAAGAACACCGTCATCAAAACAAAGCGACTGCCTACAGATTGGGAAAGAATCATCACCAACCCTTTATCTGACAGAGGACTCATATCCAATATATATAAAGAACTAAACAAGCTGAAAAGCAATAAACCAAGTATTCCACTTAAAAAATGGGGAACAGAGCTAAAGAGAGAATTCTCTGTAGAGGAATATCGAATGGCAGAGAAGCACTTAAAGAAATGCTCAACCTCATTAGCCATTAGGGAAATGCAAATCAAAACAACCCTGAGATTTCACCTTACACCCATCAGAATGGCCAAGATGAAAAACTCAAGGGACAACACATGCTGGAGAGGTTGTAGAGAAAGGGGAACCCTTCTCCACTGCTGGTGGGAATGTAAACTGGTACAACCACTCTGGAAATCAATCTGGTGCTTTCTCAGACAACTAGGAATAGCGCTTCCTCAAGATCCAGCCATACTACTCCTAGGCATATACCCAAAAGAGGCACAAGTACACAAAAAGGACATTTGCTCAACCATGTTTGTAGCAGCTTTGTAATAGCCAGAAGCTGGAAACAACCCAGATGCCCCTCAACTGAAGAATGGATGCAGAAACTGTGGTACATCTATACAATGGAGTATTGCTCAGCAATGAAAAAGAAGGAAATCATGAAATTTGCAGGTAAACGGTGGGACCTGGAAAGGATCATCCTGAGTGAGTTGTCCCAGAAGCAAAAAGACACGCATGGTATATACTCACTCATATAAACATACAATATAGAATAAACCCACTAAAATCTGTACATCTAAACAAACTAAGCAAAAGAGAGGACCCTAACTAAAATGTTCAATCCCCATCCTGAAAGGCAAAGAGGATGGACATCAGAAGAAAAAGAAAATAGGAAACACCTCGGAACCTGCTACAGAGGGCCTCTGAAAGCCAGAAGAAAACAGGAAACAACCTTGAAACCTGCCACAGAGGGCCTCTGAAAGCCTCTGTAGTATAGACTGTCAAAGCAGATGCTGAGCCTGATGGCCAACTGATGGGCAGAGTGAATGGAATTTTATGTAAGAAGTGGGAAATAGTAAGAACTGGAGGGGACGGGAACTCCACAAGGAGAGCAACAGAACAAGATAATTTGAACACAGGGAACTTCCCAGAGACTCATACTCCAACCAAGGACTATTCGTGGAGATAACCTAGAACCCCTGCACAGATGTAACCCATGGCAGTTCAGTGTCCATGTGGGTTACATAGTAATGGGAAGAGGGACTGCCTCTGACATAATCTGATTGGCCTGCTCGTTGATCACCTCCCCCTGAGGTGGGGGAGCAGCCTTACCAGGCCACAGATGACAATGCAGCCAGTCCTGATGAGAAGTGATAGACTAAGATCAGAAAGGAGAGGAGAACCTCCCCTATCAGTGGACTTGGGGAGTGGCATGCATGCAGAAAGGGGAGGGAGGGTGGGATCGGGAGGGGAGGAGGGAGGAGCTAATGGGGGGATACAAAATGAATAAAGTGTAATTAATAAAAAAATTAAAAAAAAAACCACCTCTGAACTCCACAAACTGAACTGTACCAAACTGTGCTGTAATCCCAAACTCTACTGTACAGCCTCCACAAACACTCTGTATTCCTCTACTGGGCTCTCCTCTGAACTACTCCCTTTCTCTCTGCACTGCTTTAAAGTTCTCTCTCTCATTAGGTGTATCCTATCTCTGGATAACTCAGTCAAATCTTTCTCTGATTAGAAGTCATTGTTTGGGATTAAAGGTGTGTACTAAGGGCACATCTGTGTTCCAGCCGGATCACACAGATGTAGATCTTTCAATGTGATCCCTTGCCAGAGCAGCCATGTTGCTGGATTAAAATTCCTCTACACCTTGACAGTATTATATAGAGGTGGGGGAAAGAATCCCCTTTTCTAATTTGCACAGGACACCCTTCTGCTGCTAGTGGTTCTGAATGTGAGAGACCCAAAGTGTTTCACAGCCAGGCCTGGGGGTGTAGCTCAGCTGACAGAGTGCTTGCTAGCATATGTGAAGCTTTAGGTTTGATCCGCAGCACTGCATAAACCAGTGTAGTGGCCCTTGCTTCCTTAAATGCCAGCGCTGAGAAGGTGGAGGCAGGACAATTGTAAATTCAAGGTAGTCTTCAGCTACGTAGACTGAGGCCACCCTGGGATACGTGAACTACCCGAGACTCTATTTTAAAAGTGTTTTACAATCATTACATTTTACAGACTGTCATTTTCTTTCATGTTGTCCTTTTCTTTACCATTGAGTATCTTGTAGTGTTATGCCAGGTTCACGGGACCCTCAGAGACCACCAGGAGACGACTCGATGCAATTGCAAGAGAGCTTTATTACGAGAGCAATCAAACTCGGGACCCAAGTCTCACTGGCGCAGCAGTAGAGAAGTGGGACCCCAAGCTCTGAGTGTACAGGATTTTTAAAGGGAAAGTCTGTGAGCTGGGGGTTTCCATGGCAGCAAGCAGGGGGCACAAGCCTTGGCGTTACAGAACTGGGTGAAGTTTAGCAGGGCGGGGTGACCTTTTCTGAGGCACATAATCACAATGGCTAAGGCATATAATCACAATGGCTATTTTTCTAAACCATATCTGAAACATTGGGGAGAATTTTCCCACCCGATTCTCAACCGATTCCCATTGATTATTGCCAGGGAGTTTGTCTCTATTTTCTATGAAGCATTTATTCTGTTATATTTCCTGGAGGCTGTTGCTAGGAGAGTTAACTTTGTTTTCTGCCGGGTGTACATTCTGTGATATTTCCTGGTACCTGAATTCAGTTCCCAGTCAAGATCTTTATTTCAAAATGGAGTTATATTCAGGCTATCTTAAGCTCTTCAGTAGCACCATTTAGGACAAGGAGCATCTAACTGAGGCCAAAGATTAGCAATTGAATTTCCTCGTGGAAGCAGGTATACTATAAGCATGGTGTCTTAGGATCTCTATAGCTGTGATGGAATACCATGACCAAAACCAACTTGAAGAGAAAAAGGTTTTTTTCATCTTATAGTCTACCATCCAGGGAAATCAGAGTAGGAACTGATGCAGAGGCCATGGCGGGGGTAGGTGGGGGTTTTACTGCTCACGTCTTGCTCACCATGGCTTGCTCAGTCTGCTTTCTTATAGCACCTAGGACCAGCCCATGGGTGTCGCTGCTTACAATGAGCTGGGCTCTCCCACATTAGTCTTCAGTCAAGAAAATGCCAATTTGCTAGAGGCATTTTCTCAATTGAAGTTTTCTTCCCAAAAGACTTTATGTGTCAGGCTGACAGGAAGCTAGCCAGCACACATGGAAATGGTGTTCAGCTTAGCTCTCACATGAGCACTTTCTCTCCCTTCTCACGTGATTTTGGTAAAGCAGTGTGGGGGAAAATTCAATATCATTTTGAAGTAGGTTCACACATGCTGTTGAACAGAGCTGTGCCAGGTAAGGGCTGGCAAACAGCACCATCTTGGGGTGGCTCAAGTTACTGTTTCAGTAGACGTCACATGACAGCTCATAAGGTGGTATATATGTGGAGTGGGATCTGTGTGTCAGGGTTTGGGCCTCAGGACAGTGGCACCATTGGTAGGTGGTGGAGGTCTGCGCCTTGAAGGGGACAGGAAGACCTCAGCCTTTCCCCTTTCTTTCCTTTTCCTTTCCTGTCCATGCTATGACTGGATTTGCTTTATCATGCATCTTCTCTGTGATACTCTGCCTCATTGCAGGCCCAGAAGTGACTGGAACCCACTGATCATGTACTAGTACCTCCAAAACTTGAGCCAAATGAAATCTTTCCTCTTTGTAAGTTTATTATGTCATTGTTGTTACAGAAAGCTGGTCTATCAACTCCTTCTCTCACTGCTGTGACAAAATGCCAGGTGAGAAGCAACCCTACAGGAAAAAAAGGTTTATTTAGACTCACAGTTTTGAGGTGATGCTCAGCCTGGCAGAGTGGGAGATGGCTGGTCATGATGTATCTGAAGTCAAGAAGGAGAAAGTGGACAGGAATTAGGGCTGGCTATAAAACCTTGAGGCCCATGCCCATGGAGAAGGGACCCACTTCTTTTAGAAAGGCTTCGTCTCCTAAATATTCCTAAGTCTTCCAAAACAGCAAAACCAGCTGGGGACTAAGTGTTAAACACATAAGCCTGGTGACACTCCACACCCAAACCACAATTGCCAGCTGCAACCAAGTGTTCCCATTTCTGCTGCTGCCAAGAATTCTCAGAGAACCTACCCCAAAATGTAGCCTCTGATGCTGGCTTCCCTGCTCTGCTTCTCCTGGAGTGCCTCTGCCTCCTCTGTCCTCACCTTTGCTCACTGCATTTCTCAGCATCTTTTGCTGTTTTGGAAGTAGTGTACTTACTTGAGTGCTAACTCTACAGGAACTTCCTCCTGATCCTGCTGCCTGGTGCCCTCCATGCACACACATGCACATATACACCAGTGCACACGGATGAGCATATACACACACATATTGTGCATATACACCAGTGGCAGTGGCTACTGTCATTCTCAGAAATCTTTTATTTTCTTACCTCTCTTCTCCTTGAACTTGACACCACCTCTCTTGCTTGGGCCTTCAACTCCTCTTTGGCAGGCTCTGCCCACCTCTACTTAGGGGTAGACAGTGCTCAAGAAACAGACCCCAGTCCCTAGGCTTTGGCAAGGTTCAGGCTGACCAGAACATGCAATTCACAAGGGCTCCAAGTAGAGAACAAATGAAGAAAAAACCTTATCCCCAGGAACCATACCTGGGTCACTGCCAAGCTATCTTCCTGGAACAGCTTGGGAGAGTGAGTAGCAGGGCTCCATGGAATGGAATATGCTCTGTTCTCCCTCTTCTTCCTTCTCCAAAACTGGTGACAAATAATCAGGTGGGCAGTAATGGCAGCAACTAGCCACAGGCAAAAAGGCCAACGCCAGGCAGCAAACACAGGGTGTCATCGCAAAACTGGGCACCTCACTTCCATAGGAGCTTTGACTGAGACAAAAATAACTGAGTATATCTGATGGTGTTCCACTATCACCAGGCCTGGTGGTCCTGACCTCTAGTAATAAAGAGGCAGGAAAGGGCAGGATGTACAAGAAAGCCACATCATGAAAGGATCCAGGCGAGTATTCCTTTCTCTCAGGGCCTGACTCCCTCTCAGCCCCTGCAACTACCATACTGTCTGTCAGCCCCAGCTTGTACATCTGTGTCATATACCTACCAGGTGTCATCCATCACTTATTTTCTGAAGCAGGCTGCCACTGATGATTAAGGACAAAGGAAGCTGGCAAGTTGAGTGCTGGGGCCACGGCTGTAGGCAGAGGCCACCAGGGAGTTTGGATGCCTCTCAGCACTATGGTTTTGAAATAATGACAGAATTCAGGAGCCAGACAGCTTGAACTATTGTGAAACATCCTCGACTCCCCAGGGCTTGTCCTGTGGCCAGCCTTTCTACTTGCAGTGTATGGATGTGTCACGGTAACAAGTATGAATGCACAAAAGAGCAACAGAGACACGTGTAGGGTTCCCAATGCTAGGGAGAAAAGACCAGGCCACTGTCACCTCTTCTCCCGGGGTAGGATCCAAACACACTCCCTTGAGAAGAGGGGTTAGGAGGATGAAGCAAGGACTCCAGTTCCATCACTTCCTCCTTGGTTCTTCCTACCCTGAAACAGGCCAGAAGGGGAAGCTGGGCATGGTGGGTACAGCTGTTAGCTCTGGGTGTCCAAGAAAAAAACAAGACCAAGTCTCACCAGAAATCCTACATGAAGTTGTGATGTGGACTAATGTCTGATGTCACTCATTTGGCAGGGATCCAGAAACAAAACATGATCGCTTGATGTGGCCAGGTAAGAAAATGGGGAAGAATGAGGGAGTGAGGTGAAAAGACAGGGTAGGGGTGCTCCTAGAGTGAGTAAGCAAGTGAGCAGGGGAGTAGGTTTCATAGCTGCATGGATGGATGGTTCCTCATATACTCTTAATGGGTTGTATGTGCCACCAAATTCAGGAAGGACAGAGCCACCTGCACATGAGTTCATTCATACAAGCAGATGTGGTCTGGCTGAGGACCACAATAAACCCACAATAAACTATTCAGAACAGAACCCAGGGAAAGGGAAATGCCCAGGAGTCTTCAGATGGCATGTGTCCTGGTTGGTTTGTCAATTTAACACAAGTTATCTGGATAGAAGAACTTCAGTTGAAAAATGCTTCCATCAGATTGCCAGTAGGCAACTTAATAGGGCATTTTCTTGATTAATGACTGACATAAGAGGGTCCAGCTCATGGTGGATGGTGTCACCCGTGGGCAGGTGGTCCAGGGTTGATTAAGAAAAAAGCTAGGTAAGCCATGAGGAGCAAGCCGGTAAGCAGCACTCCTCCATGGCTTCTGCTTCAGTTCCTGCCTTGAGTTATTCTGACTTCCCTCAGTGACTGAGTGTGGCCTGAGAACTACAAGCTGAAATAAACTCTTTCCTCCCCAAGTTGCTTTTGGTAATAGTATTTTAGCACAGCAATAGAAATCCTAACTAAGATAATATGGTTGGATCCAAGTGCCTGTGTGACTCTCTATCAGTGTTTCTCAATCTTCCTAATGCTTCCCCAACCATAAATCATTTTGTGCTACTTCAAAACTGCATAACTGTAATTCTGTATTGTTAAGAATCTTCAATCTATGACATGAAGGATATCTGATACGACCCAGAAAGGAGTCAGAACTCATAGGTTGAGAACCAATGCTCTAGGTAAATTATTTCATATCTTTAAGCCTCAGAATTTTTGTCTGTAAAAATAGAATGTGAAATTCCCAAGGTACTATGATAGTTGGTAGAACATATGCCAAATGTTCCATGTGGTTCCTAGACTATGACAGGTGCTCATTGCACATAATAGGTTTCAATGGCTTGTGGTTAATTGCCACCATTGAAAGATTCCAGGTGGGACTTCCAGGGGCTTAAGTCCTGACTTTCAGAGATGGAGCAAGACAAGGCTCCAGTCAGGCTGCTGGCATGTAACTGTCCTCTAGCCTTTCCCTAACATCACAGCACACAAGTAGTTAATAGTGGACACTTTAAAGCCCTGCCAAGAAGTTGTCAGGTTTTTTGCTCTTTCTGGTAGATGGAAGTGCTAAGATGTCCTCAAAAAGCTCTGTGCTGCTGGGGTCTGGGAACAGGCAGGAGGTGTAAGTTGTGCCTCTTCTTATCTACTATCCAAGTATGGATGCCTGTGGCAGGCCTACTGGCAACTGGTGCCTTGACACCATCTGTGATGCCAGCCCTGAGGCTGACAGTCTGGCTACATGACCCAGTCACCCTAAAAGGCATAAAACCCTGAGTTGTCCCAGCAAGGACAAGATTCTTGTTTAAGTTTCTGTGCTTGCTATTGCATTTACCACTCCACAGGCATTCAGCCTAGCTCATATTTTCCTGCTGAATAGATGTCACCTACCATCCTGTTTTCTTCTAGTCCTTCCTGGATTCCTAACCCCTGCTCCAAATAGTAGATCCTGACAGTAATCATTTGAGAGGCCTACTTGCTGAGACTATACCTGACATACCTTCTGAATCCATGCAGCCTGTTACCTGGTATGACTATGGTTTGTCTCTCAGCTTGAGCTTGTTCCCTTTCTCTTCCCATACTCCTTCAGAGACTGCTCAGTAACCAGGCAAAGTCTTGGTCATCACTTACTAAAGTCAGAGAGGAGCTAGAAGAAAGCAGAGAAGGGAAGGGCCTTGGTTGAAAGTCCTGCTGCTAGAGAAGCAAGACAAGAAAGAGAGGGAAGGAGCTCAGGGAGGAACAGGTCCAGGACAAACACAAATATGACAAAAAAGAGCATTCGTCGGCTGGACAGATGCCCAGCTCTTGTAGTAGAGAACAAGAGTTTGGTTTCCAGGCATATTTGATGGCTCACAACTACCTAAGCTCCAGCTTACGAGGGATCCAATACCTCTGGCCTCTGCAGGTACCCACATGCACATATGCACAGACACACAGACACACACACATACACAAGATCAAAAATCAAAAACAGTTTAGTTTATTATTCTATGTATGAGTGTCTTGCCTATATAGAAGAATTTTTAATTCAGAACATGGCTGTTCTGGCATGAGATCACATCCAAAGACCTTCTAAATCTGTGTGATCTGGCTAGAATACAAACCCATCTTTAATCCAGGAGACAGAGGCAAGCAGATCTGAGTTCAAGGCCAGCCTGGTATAAAGAAGTTTCAGGTAAAGAAAAGCTTAGGTCCAGGCATGGCTGTACAAGCCTTTAATCCCAAACAATGAAGGTAAAGTTAGTTTGTAGAAGGAAGCACCACTGGTTTGATGTTTAATTGAGTGGCAGAAAAAGTGACAAATCAGAAAAAGATTTGACAGGAAAGGATATGTCCAACTCTCACAGGAAGAGATGGGAAAGGGAAGCTACTTAATGGGCAATGCAGAAAGAAAGCTCAAGAAGGCATTTTTACCAGGGCAGATATACAGAGACAGGTTGTAGAGAAAGAAAAAAGGTGAAGACGGAATGAAGCAGAGAATGAGAAGGAGCCAAAAGATTAAAAAAGATTGCTAAAGTTAATTTGAAGCCAAGCAGAGCAATTCAGAGGCCAAGAAAAAAGCCAGATTGAATAAGTTAGCTGGCAGAGGAGTCTGAGTTGAACCAGCTAGCTATGAGCCCAGAAAGAACAGGAAAGGGTGAGCTTATTCAGCAGTAAATCTCAAAGGCTGAAAACATCCTAGGCCTATGTTAGAGTGCAGGGAGGCTACAAGCTTCCAGGACCAGGCCCAGGTTGGCAGACAGAGACAATAATCCTCCAAGACAACAAGTGGAACAGGCAAAAGTTCCTTTTACATGCCTAAGTGTATATATTTGTACTGTGTGCATACTTGTTGACAATAGAGGTCAGAAGAGGGTATTGGATCCCTGGGAACTAGAGTTGTAGGTGGCTTTGAGCCATCATGTGAATGTTGGGAACCGCACACAGATCCTTGGGGTGGGGGTAAGCAATTGCTCTTAACCCCGAGCCATCTATCCAGCCTCTGAAATAAATATATTAAAACAAAAAGCAGAGATCCTGTGTGGATTCAACAGCAATGCTCTGAGTAGTTGAGGGGCCTACCAGGTTCAAATAATCTCCAGTGACTTTGGGTACACTTCATTACTCAAAGTATCATCTGGATTTCCTTATCTAAGAATCTGTCAGGTTTGGGGAATCTAACCACAAGGAGTCATTTCAAAGGTCTGGTCATCAGCAAGAGAAAGGTCTTTCCTAAAATGCACTGACGTCCAACCTCAGAACACTACATGCTCCTTCCAAAACAGCAGGCTGAGGGAAAAGCTGTCTTCAGGCAGGAGGAGACACATGGGCCAGTGCCTCTGGAAGGTGAGGCAGACTTCTTACCTTGAACTTAGAGGCTCAGCTTCTAGCATTTCCTCTTTGTTAGGTTGGGTCACAGGCTAAACCGTGGGGCGGGATTCTGCTTGGCTCTCCGAGTGGCTGTTTGCCATGGCAACAGGCACTGCGGAAATTCTAAGCCTGCTCTAATAGGTGCCAGTTCTGACCAGCACCTGCTGCCCAAGGAACAGCTCAGAACTCCTTACTGCGGGAGCAGACTGCTTCCAGGATGCCTCCCGGGATTCTGGACTGGAAAAAAGCCCCACGCTCCCGTTTCTCTCCTCAGAGTCCACTTTTCCTCCACACAGCTTTCTTTTCTCCAGTCTTAGATCAGCGGACAGTGGAAGTGGAAAAGCAAACTAACCAGGCACAGAATCTGTTCAAAGCCACCTCCCAGATTCCCCGGCCTCAGCTTCTGCTCGCAGAAGGCAGCAAGCTAGAGAATTCTCTGCCTTCCCCTTCCTTGCTGAGCCTCCAAGCATCACCACTTCTCCTAGGAGGCTTACCCCGGACATCCATCCTTATGTCCAGAGGTGTCAGAAACTGACGTGTTTTCCAGGGAGCGTGGAGACCCCGCCAGACCTCCCCCTGGCGGCAGTGACCAGCATCCTCCCCAGCTTCTAGAACTCCTACCAGCACCCCCTCCTCCCTTCCACGTTGCTGATATGGGCGTCACTGTTGCCCAAAGCCCCCAGACACCAGGCTCCCCAAATGTCACCCTCTCGAAGTGGCTATGACTCTCCATGCAGACTAAGTATAAAGACAGTCCCAGCTGTCAGCCTTCTCTGGAGTCCACTGAAGAGGACTCCCCACTCTGTTCCTTCCTGGATGTGTTCCTCAAACTGGATTATGGTCTTGCCCTATCACCCCATATTGGTACGTCTCCATTTTAGTTGACTTGGCCTATCTGGTAAAATGCCATAAATGGGATGGTGAGAGGGAGGTAGTTATAAACAATGGAATTATAATTCCTGTAGTCTGGACACTACAGGGTTCACTCAGATTGGGGGGGGATTCTGTCTGATGAGGGTCTTCCTGCCTTGAACTGACATTGTAGAACCTGGTCAGGATGTCTCTCTTAGATTCCTTTATGTGGGTGCTAAGGCTCTGTCTATGACAAAATTACCTCTTCTCTCCTTGGGATGAGGCTTTCACACAGGAATTTGGTTAGGGGTAAGAGAGACATTCATTTTTCAGAGCTCACTGATGCTCCCAATTCAGAGTAGTACTGTATTTTCAGTCTCCTTGCTGACTTTGGGACATGGTCTTTTACTCCTGACCCTTGCCATGTAGGCTGGGCTGGCTGGCCAAGGATCTGCTTGGCTCAGGCTCACAAGGGCCAGGATTGTGTCATAATTTGAACAACGGTGGCAGGAGAGAACCGATGCCTTCAAGTTGTCCTCCAATCCCACATGCACAGTGTGCCAGGCACGAATGAATAGATACAAAAACAAAAAAGATACTCAAGGCCGGAACATTCGCGAGCTTCAGTTTAATTCCATCCGCACTTGTCTCTCATCTCTAAATCTAAATACCCCTCATTACCTCTCCTTCTAGAGCTACTGAGATGGCTCAGTTGGTAAAACACTAGCCTTGCAAACACTGAGTTTGAGCTTTAACATGTTAAAAAAAAAAAAAAAGGAACACATGTATGCTTACAATCCTGGCCCTGGGGAGCCTGGGCCAGGCAGATCCTTGGCCAGCCAGCCCGGCCCACATGGTAAAGTTCAGGATATTGAGACACCCTATCCCAAAGTCAGCATGGAGACTGAAAAGATGGCTCAGCAGCCAAAAGTACTGCTCTGTCAGAGGACTAGAGCTCAGATCTCAGAACTCAAATTTGCTCAAAAAAAGCCTATAACTTCAGCTCTAAGAGAT
>NW_026596125.1:19737655-19756302 GCF_907164565.1 Psammomys obesus
TTCAGCTCTAAGAGATGTGCTATCCCCTCTGACACCTTAACACACAAGTGCGCGCGCGCGCACACACACACACACACACACATAAAACAAGGAGGACAGTGTCTGAAAACAATACCCCAAGGTATTCGCTGACATCCACACACAGCACACACCTATACATGTGCAACAAAACACAAACAAGCCACACTCACACACATATTTATGAAAGGACTGTAGGTCTTATTTTCTGGCTCATTCTCTCTCTACAACCTCTCTCTCTATTACTGTCCCAGTAAAAACTGCCTCCTCTCTCTCTCATTGCTTCTATTAAACATCACCTTTAAACAGGAGTGCTTCCTTCTACAAAGTGTCTTTACCTTCATTGTTTGAGATGAAAGGCATGTACCACCATACCTGGACTTGAGCTTTTCTTTGCCTGAAACTTGCTCTATACCAGGCTGGCCTTGAACTCAGATCTGCTTGCCTCTGTCTCCTGGATTAAAGATGAGTTTGTATTCTAGCCGGATCACACAGATTTAGAAGGTCTTTGGATGTGATCTCATGCCAGAACAGTCATGTTCTGAATTAAAATACTAGGCTTACCCAACTATCTTAGCATGACTCCACAGTCTGTCAGGAATTACTGCTGTGTGGGCCCCAGGCCCTACCCCAGCCACATACGCAGCCACTTAGGGCCATTCTAGGACTCTTGCCTACTAAATGTTATTACTCATCCTTCCCATTTTTGGAAAAATAGCAGAAAGAGGCTTGAGTGTGACACCAGGTAAGCTGGCCGTAAGTCTTGCCAGGGCCCCTTGAAACCATCCCCTAACATCACTCCCCACCTGTGAAAGGTGTGGCCATGTACTCAGCTCTTGCTGGTTGTAGAAGTGCTTCATCCTTGGCTTAGGTTAGTCCTCAAATTATCTGCCATGGGATTTTGAAATTTTTCCAACAAGGCCATACCACTCACTGGTGACTAAACGTTCAAATAAATGAACCTATTTATTCAAACCATCACAATTGCTCTCTGCCTCCTACTTGTGAATGCGATGTGACCAGTTACACCAGCTCCTGCTATCATGACTTCCCTCACAACTGGACTATACCTTAAGCTGTAAGACAGACTAGGCTCTTTCTGCCTTAGGTTGCTCTTGTCAGAATACCATCATCACAGCATAAGAAAAAGTAACTAAAATAGAAGTGGTGTCAGGAAGAGTTGTAGTGTGAAAAAAAGCTCTGGCCTGTCACAAGGTAAAACATCAAAACAATGGTATCCACGTGTCTTTACAGTCTCTTCCATCCCTGGCTGTGGCTGTGGCTGTGGCTGTGCAAGGGCTTTACCTTCAGCCTATCAGGAATAATGAATGACTGATTCTAGACTTCTGGAGGCTTGTGTATCATCAGCTGAGACTCTGTGACACTCCTGAAGTAACTCTCAAGACTAAACTGCACACATTTGACTTTGTGAGAGGATTTGCTCATCTTAACCACTTCTGCTGTTTGGGTGAAGTGCGGAGCTCAGAAACATTTCAAAAGGCTCTCCCAGAAAAGACACACAGAAGAGTTTTCATAGCAGCCTCACTTACAAGAGCCCAAGCTAAACACAACTCAAATGTCTATGAATAAGGGGGTACATTTGCAGAATATTCCCTCAGTAAAATTTCATTCCACACTAAAAATGAATCTTTGACATGTAGAAAACAGGGATATGTCTCTCCACCTCAAAAAAATGAGATTAGAAAGTAGACTCTATTGGACCACTGGCCAGGAGCAGGCTCAGAGGAATGCTGGAAACATTCTAGATCTTGGTAACAGCAAGTGAGTACAAGGATGAATACATATGTAAAGATTCATTTCACTGTACACCCAAGTCTGAGTATTTCAGTCTCCAAGTATGCTTCTCTCTAAAGTTAAACCTCAGTTAAAAGCATATTATTCCCAGGCTGATGAGATGGTTCAGTAGATAAAGTCACTTGCCACCAAACCTGTGATAACTCAACTTTAACCCCTGGGATCCATATCATGGAAGGAGAGAGCTAACTAACTCCCCACAAGTCATCCTTCGCTCTCCACATGGATGCACTCACATCTACACAAAATGCTGTAAAAACTCAAGTCTTATTCTCCAAAAACTGCTTTTGGGAGTTATTTTAAAAAGAGAACATTAAAAAGATTCTCAGCTTCATATGGAGAAACAAAAAACCCAGAATCTCCAAAACGATCCTGTACAACAACAGATCATCTGGAGGTATCTCCATTCCCGATCTCAAGCTATACTACAGGGCAACAGTAATAAAAACTGCATGGTATTGGCATAGAAACAGAAAGGAGGATCAATGGAACCGCATAGAAGACCCAGAAATAAACCCACACACCTATGAATACTCAATATTTGACAAAGAAGCCAAATCCATTCAATGGAAAAAAGACAGCATCTTCAACAAATGGTGCTGGACCAACTGGATGTCTACATGTAGAAAAATGAAAATAGATCCATATTTATCACCCTGCACAAAACTAAAGTCCAAGTGGATCAATGACCTCAACATAAAACCAGATACTCTAAATCAGTTGGAAAAAAAAAAAGTGGGGAACAGCCTAGAGCTCATTGGCACAGGAGACAACTTCCTGAACAGAACACCAACAGCACAGGCTCTAAGAGCAACACTCAATAAATGGGACCTCATGAAACTGAAAAGCTTCTGTAAAGCAAAAGACACTGTCATCAAAACAAATAGACAGCCTACAGATTGGGAAAGAATCTTCACCAACCCTTTATCTGACAGAGGGCTAATATCCAGTATATATAAAGAACTAAAGAAGCAGAAAAGCAACAAACCAAGTAATCCAATTAAAAAATGGGGAACAGAGCTAAACAGAGAATTCTCGAAAGAGGAACATCGAATGGCAGAGAAACACTTAAAGAAATGCTCAACCTTATTAGCCATTAGGGAAATGCAAATCAAAACGACCCTGAGATTTCACCTTACACCCATCAGAATGGCCAAGATGAAAAACTCAAGTGATAGCACATGCTGGAGAGGTTGTGGAGAAAAGGGAACCCTCCTCCATTGCTGGTGGGAATGTAAACTGGTTCAACCTCTTTGGAAGTCAATCTGGCGCTTTCTCAGACAACTAGGAGTAGTGCTACCTCAAGACCCAGCTATACCACTCCTAGGTATATACCCAAAATTTGCTCAAGTACACAACAAGGACATTTGTTCAACCATGTTCATAGCAGCTTTATTTGTAATAGCCAGAACTTGGAAACAACCCAGATGTCCATCAACGGAGGAATGGATACAGAAATTGTGGTATTTTTACACAATGGAATACTACTCAGCAATCAAAAAGGAGGAAATCATGAAATTTGCAGGCAAGTGGTGGGATCTAGAAAAGATCATTCTCCCAGAAGGAGAAAGACAAACTTGGTATATACTCGCTTATATAGACCTACAAGATATGATAAACATAATGAAATCTACACACCTAAAGAAGATAATCAAGAAAGTGGACACAGGCGAAGGTAATTAATCCTCATTTAGAAAGACAAATGGGATGTGCATTGAACATATGACAGGAGTCTACCACAAAAGGCATCTGAAAGACTCTACCTAGCAGTGTTTCAAAGCAGACACTAAGACTCATAACCAAACCCTCGGCAGAGTGCAGGGAATCATATGAAAGAAGGGAAGTTAGTATGATATGGAAAGGATAGGAGCTCTACAAGGACCAAATATATCCGGGCACAGGGTCTTTTCTGAGACTGACACTCAACCAAGGACCATCTATGGATATAACCTAGAACTTCTGCTCGGATGTGGCCCGTGGTAGCTCAGTAACCAAGTAGTTTTCCAAAGTAAGGGGAACACGGACTATTTCTAACAGGATCTCAAGGGCAGGCTGTTTGACACCCCCCCCCAGGGGAGGAGCAGTCTGTTAGGCCACAGAGGAGGACTTTGCAGCCAGCCCTGAAGATACCTGATAAAACAGGGTCAAATGAAAGGGGAGGAGGTCCTCCCCTCTCAGTGGACTTGGAAAGGGGCAGGGAGGAGACCAGGCAGGGAGTGCGGGGTTGGGGAGGGAATGAGGGAGCGGGATACAGCTGGGACACAGAGTTAACAAAATGTAACTAAAAAGAAAAATAAAATTTAAAAAAATGCAAAAAAAAAAAAGAGAACATTAGAGCACCCCAAAAGGCATCCCTCCTGTGGCCCATCTCCAAGCAAAATGATCAGGCTGGTACAGGGTCAAAAGACCAGCCTTTGTTCACCTCTGCTTCTGCCACTGGCCCATGATGGCTGGAGATCTGGGCTTGGGAAGTAAGCATCATACTGAAATACCTTCCAACTAGGAGTTGTCAGAAGTGGAGAGATGGCTCAGTAGTTAAGAGATCTTTCTGTTCTTGCAGAGAACTTGAGTTCTGTCCCCAGCACACAGCAGGCAGCTGACAATCACCTGTCACTCTAGTTCCTGGGGGTCTGGCACCTTCTGGCCTTTCACACATGTAGTACATACAAACGCAAATGGGACACACACACTTTTTATGTGTGTGGGTGTTTTGCCTGCATGTATGTCTGTGTACCCTGTATACGCCTGGTTCCCACTGAGCTCAGAAGAAGGCATCAAATCTGCTGGAACTGCAGTTACAAATAGCTATAAGCTCACATATGGGTTCTGGGAATTTAAGAACAGCCAGTGCTCTTAACCATCTTTCTAGCCCCTACATATAAACTTTAAAACCTGGAAGTTGTTATCTAATTTGAATATTAATGTCCCCACAGTCTTGAGGATTGGAAACTTCTTCTAGAAATGATGGTGAGAAGATGATGCAGACTTTAGGAAGTGAGGCACAGCTGAAGGAGGTGGCTCACTAAGAGACTGAATTGTGGAGGTTGTAAAGAAGTCCCTCTACCATACAATTCTGCCACCAAGATGTGCTGACCAAGTACATAGGGCCAAGCAACCAGACTAAATTCTCTTAAAAAAAAATCAATCAAAATAAGTCTTCTGTCATTTATATTGTATCTGTGCATATTTGTTCATACTCATGATAAAACTGACAAGCATAGGCCTCACAAAGCAAGAAGTATGAGGGTATGTGGCTTAGACCAGGATCATATATCCATGATATAGGGCTATCTGGGAGCTTATTTCACTGATCTTGCTTTAAGAAAGCTGTTGCAGGCACCATTCCCCACAAAACACTTGCATCCCTGACATGGAGAGATGCTTTCTCATCTAAATCAAGTTCTTCAAAGTCAGAAATGGGTCACATGTCCAAACCTAAAGCAATCCTTGGCAAAGGAGAGACACCTGAGCCAGAGTTTACCCCTCCCCCTGGCACATTGAGTATATCATGCCCTATACTAGACCACAGTTGAAGTCCTGTTGGAAGAAAGACAGCAGGAGTGATGTGGTAGAAAGCAATTGAAATGTCCGGATTTACTGAAATTTTTGCTTTTTAGTCTCTGAATATTTCTAACTAGAGAGATTATACTGTCAAAATAAGTGTGTCATCCTGCCCTTCTGACTAAAGTCTGGTGAATTAATGCTTCCATCCAAATTCCCAGGAAGACACAGATGCATGGACAGGATAAAGCTGTCCTTGGAATGGCTGGTTGTCATCATAGCAGAAGCTGAGAGACTATGGTTCTAGAGAAGAACTGGGCTGGAGTTCCTTGTATAAGGATTTTGTAATTAAAGCCTTTTATTCATCCATTCTGTGATGGGCACCCCACTAAGAAACAAAAGAAATAGTTTATAAAACACCGAAAGGAAAAACAAATTGGATTTTCCAAATACTTCCTGCATGGCTCTAACAGGAATGGGATAGGAGCATTCTTCAGGCTCTACTGAACACTGAAATGCTTCAGAAGCCATAATGACAACAGAACATAAATAGAAAAATACTAGCAATTTAATTCTAGGTGAGTTATCAGCTCTGGTCCTCCAGTACTTCATTTGTAAAATCAGCTTTGGATGTCAATGTCAAGATCTTTGCAATTCCATCTTCTATAACTACAGCTTGGTACCACAAATGATAGCAGAGCCCAGAGGTCTAAAACCATCAGCTGTATAGGTCACGGCCATTCTCTTTAGAGTGATAAAAATAATGTCTTGGTGAAAATTGCTTATTACTGACTGTGGTGATGATGGTGACGGTGATGGTGGCAATATTGGTGACTGACAATAGTGATGATGGTGGTGTTGATGATGGTAGCAATCATAATGATGATGGAAATGATGGTGATTAATAGTGCTTGTGATGATGACATGGAGGTGATGATGATAGTTGAGATGACGATAGTGTTGATGACAATCATGGTTAATGATACTTAGCACTGAGTCCTGCTGTATGCTGTGCATTGGTATACTTGTAAGATATTTTAAATTCCCTCAAGAACTATAAACCTTTTACTTTTTAAAAATAATTCAAGGTTTCACTTAGTCCAGACTAGCCTCATATTCTTTATATGTCCAAGAATGAACTGAAACTTCTGGTCCTCTATCTCCATCTCCTGAGGGTTGGGATAACAGGTTTGTGCCACCATGCCATCAAACTAGTTGCTTTTATTATTTTCCATGTAATAATACAGCAACTGAGATTTAGGAAGGATTTTGGCTTAGGTCATTTGTTATGTGTCCCCTAGCCTCACCTCAAAATCCATATACTGAAGCCCTAAGCCCTAATGTTACCAATTCAAGACACAACCTACAACATAATTAATGTTACATGAAGTTTTAAGTGTAGGGGCTCCAACTATATGATTGGTGTCCTTAAAAGAAGAGGAAGAGTGGATAGAGAAATAGTTTAGTGGTTAAGAGTACTGACTGTTCTTGCAGAGGACCCAGGTTCAACTCCTGGCATCCACATGGCACCGAGGGACCCAATGCCGTCTTCTGCTCACCCCCTCCCAAACACTGTGCACACACGGGATACAGATATCCACACAAACAAAATGCATGTACACAAAATTATTTTAATAAGGGAAAAACAACAGGAGAAAAAGCATGTGTGGTCTTAGTAAGGTGACAGCTATTTGCAAGCCACAGACCTCAGAAGCAACCAATCCTGCCTACATTTGACCTTGGCCATCTACAGTATTTGTACTGCAGCTCCAGTTGACCAATAAATACCCAATGATAGAGCCAACATTAGAATCAGGTAGTTTAGCTCCAGGGTGATATTCCTAAGAACTTCATCATCTACAATCTAACCCTTTGTTTGTAGGGATGAGGAATAAGTGTCTTTATGACTAGAGTAGGTGTAAAGCATACAGATGGTCTCTTCTCATCTCATTCCCTCTTTTATACGATGGGTGACAATCTATTCAGAAGTAGCCAAGACCTATGTTTTGGATAGAACTGGTCGTAGGGAATTATGAATGAGAATGATGGGTGGCTAGAACCATCTGGGTAATTTGCAGGGCTAGGTCATGCCTAAAACGGCTGCAGGCATGTAAGAGATTTGAACAAGAAATGGACAACACTGTTGCCATCTGCTTCCCATGAAAAAGTCTTGGATGGCATTCCAATCAAACAGCTGAGTTTCACTCCTGCCTTCCCCGAGGTGTGAGGCCTTGGGAAAGTCACTTCTGCCTCTGAGCTATCTCTCTGTCTGTCACATAGAGCAGCATCTGACTCTGCAGTAGGTCAATGAGGATGAGAGCAGTTGCTCCAAGAGAAGCTGCTTCACAGATGGTCTCAGAGACCACCTAAATCTCCTTAGTAGCATCAAAGCAAAACCCACAGTTACAAAACCCCTAGCAGATGTCTTTCCTTTCTGGAAAGAGCTGGGTATAAATTATAGATCACAACTTCTTGGGTCAGCTGCAATTCTGGATCTTGCCCGCCTACACACTGGGATCTGGGCTGGATCTCCCTGGAGTGCTGTGTGTGGCCCCCAGGGGTCTCTATTCCCCTGCAGTGCTTACTGCCTTTTCCAGATTTCCTTCCCAAAGAGCAAATGCTCCTTGCTCTGGTACTGAGAAAATGTCTTCCCATTGGCTTCTAAGTCTTGGAACCCCAACACCTGAGCATTAGCCCTAGCTCCACTGACTATGCCCATTGTATCTGCCTCTATCCTACCCTTGGGCAAAGACTCCATATCAGAAAATGAAGCAGAATCTCTTGATGGCATTTTGTCTTTCCAACTAGGAGAGTGCCAAGAGGGCAGTTCTCTGCCTGTGAGATTCTCTTACCTGCCTGTGGGATTCAAGAAGGCTCTGTGGCTTCCATCCTCACCCTCACCCTTCCCATCCATACTAAAGTCATGCTTCCAGAGCCATTATGAGGCAATGTGCTTCATTTCCATCCCCAGGCCTGCTCCTGGGACCCCAGTCAGAAGAGTAGAAGAGCAATGGCCCGTGTGTCACCTGCAGCTTTGTCTTTGAGCAAGTTGTGCTTTCCCTCTAAGCTCTTTTTCCTCATCAAGAAATGAGCTCATAAAGAGCTAAGAATGAAGTTGCTGTCAACACCCATGTCACCAATGCTGTTGTGAGAACTAACAAACAGAGCTGATGCACCAAAATGCTTAGGTCAGGCCTGACAGGTAAGTCTCAATCACATGTCAGCCAAATGATACACACTTGGGCTTCCCAAGGTATAAAACCTAAGGTTATGACAGTGAAGGCTTCCTTAATTTTTGTGCCTTGGACACTTTGATTACTTCAGTCCTACTCTAAAAATGTGTGCACGTGACCTTGAGAGACAGGAAAGACACAAAAAGGGCTTTAATCACCTGACATTGGCCTTAGCCTCCAGAAGAATAGAGAGCAGGGACCAGCCTGCAGGGAGCACACTTCCTGGTCAGCAATACTTCTATGGTCTTCTTTGGGGCTGTGTTCTCACCTTAAAGGTTCATAAGATTGGTCACTTCTCATTATAGTCATCCAAACAAGATGCCAGAGGGAAAGGCTTTGTAGAACATTGTGGGCTGGACCACTCAAAAGGTAATATTTATGAGAATGAGTCCACTCATCATAACCCAGCCTTGTTCCTAACAAGTTCAAAGACACCTCAGCTATTCAAAGTTTCTACTAAAAAGTCAATGCTAGTCAATTCTTTTGCTTCATATCTTTCTATTTGAAGTAAAGAAGGTAAAGTTACCCAACATAGGAGCTGGTGATAAAGTTCTCAATCGTAGGACACATCCAACTCTCCTCCAATTCAGTTTTTAACCATCACTAAAAATTACCCATCACTACTTTCATTGAATTAAATTGTAAGAAAATTTAGAAAACAGCTCTAATTTTAATCAATGTTTGCTTTGATATATATAAAAAAAGAGGCTTCTCTTTTGCCTGTCTCTAATCAGGAGCGTTAATTATCTTGGTTACATGCTAGCAAATTAATTATGAGCTAATGAAGTTAAAGGAGGTCATTTGTAAAGAAAACTGATCACATATTGTTAACTCTGGGGGATTAAATGGAAAATCATTGCTAAAAAAATGGTTTTAAAAATTACACCCAATATTTGATTTGTGAAGTTGTTCAGTGGACAGGATACATAACAAAGTACGCCTCTTCCATCCCACAGAGCACAGAGTGCACCACTCTGTAACACTGTTTACCTGTTGGATTGTTAGGCTTGCTGGACAGTAACTCAAGAAGTTCCCTTTCTTGGTACATCTGCATTTGAATTGCAGTACATGAAAAGGATTGAGGGGCTGGGGAGATAGCCCAGTGAGAAAGCATAAAAGCCTAAACTCAATTACCCCAGATCCCACATGCAAAAGCTGGGTACAGTGCTTATAACAAACACCAGGGAGATAGAGATAAGTATTCCTGGGGTTCACTGGCCAACCAGTCTAGTCAAATCAGCACTTTCCAGGCCAGTGAGAAATATTGTCTCAACAAATAAAACAAGGTGGATGTCATCTTAAAGAATGACACAAAAACTGACCTCTGGCTTCCACATGTGCAGGCAGAACTACATAACACACAAACACATACATATGTACACATAGAGGCCAAAAATGAGGGGGGGTAGTTGGAAAATGTGTGCAAAGAGCAAGTCAGCTTTGGAGGATGGAACATGAACCGCCTGGTATACACTGAAGCCTCCAGCCCCACCCTAAGGCAGTTCGGTGAATCCAGTGTGGTAAATGGAACCTGCCATGCTGGCTCAGGTTTCCAGAAGTGGAACCAGACACAAGGTTTCTGGTTTAGCCAACAACCTGTTATCCATTTGGGTACCCAAGCCAAGAGAGCTGAATAACATCTCTCCATGTCCTCCTGTTGTGATGAGCCATGTCTGGGATGCAGAAAGAGGGCAGCAGATTGAGCTCTCGGGTGTGAAGTATGCCCAAGGATTTCACTGCCCTGCAGAGGGTGGGGAAAACTGAAACTTGCCTACTGTGTAAGTTACTTTTCTCACTATTGAGATCAAATACCTGGCAAGCAGCAACTTAATTGCAGAAGGATTTATTGGGGGTCATGATTTGAGAGAACAGTATATTATGCCAAGGAAGGTAAGGATGAAAGATCAGCTCTCAGCTGTGATGGTGGGAGCTTGAGGCTTCTTGCTCATATCTGGGCAAATTAGGAAGAAAAGACCAGGCAGCAAGTGGGGCCAGGCTATAACCCTCAAGGCCTGCCCCCACTAATATGCTTCCTCCATGGAGGCTCCAGCTCCTAAAATTCCCACTAGCTCCCAAGACAGCTTCACTCACTAGGGACTAAGTGTTCAAACACACAATGTGTATAAGAAGCACTTCACATTCAAACCACAATGCCTGCCAATGTCCGTTTTACCTGTTTTTAGCAGAATCCCCAGCTCATTGAACCAATTATAAAACTACAGATGGCCACCCTGCCTCTGAGTGATGACATCTCAGTCAGTGAAATGTGGGCAGAGAAATGTACCTAATTAGATCTCTGAAGAAAAGAGCTGTTTTATTTTTCTTTACCTCTTTTTCCTCACCAGATTGTAGACAATAATGGCTTAGCAATTTGAGGAAGAGACAACCTTGAAGATGAAAGTCATTCACTTACTGATGGTGGCATTACAGGAAAAACAGAACCCTGGGCTCCTGAATGCTGTAGAACTCTGTGCCAGCTGCACTTTTCCAGCTGCATTACTGCATGGGAGGAAAAAGACCTGATGTGATGTGTTCACACTATGGTTCTTATTAGATCTCTAAGTGTGCTCAGTAGATCACCTGAGTGTGGTGAGGCCCTTTGTTCTGTACTGAATACTCTTTACGTGTCACCCAATGAGGAATGTGGTCATTTGAGTAAGGCAGCAAGCCTCTCCAAAGTTTTGGTTCTTCAAATGGAACAAGGAAAAAAACAAAACAAAACAAAACAAAAACACTTATGAGGTGAAACTCTCATGAAGGGGAAAGCAAAATCCAGCCACAGTGACCACTAAGTGGATTTTAGACATACTGGCCCTGCTCTCTTCCAATTGATTCAGTAACATTCCAGTCCCTTTGAGGTTCTAGGTCACCTTCGTGCTCAGAAAACAGACCTCCATAGTCCCAGAGGATTTCTGGGAACTTGGCTGAAGGGTCTTTGGCTTCCTGTATCCAGAGGACTAGTTAACTTTTTCATTGTAATAAAATGCCTGACAGAAGCAACTTATTTTGCTTACAGTTCTAGACCATATCAGTCCAATGTGGTGGAGAAAGCATGCTAATTAGAGTAGCTCTGACTGAGCATAGGGAGCTTGTGACATGCTTATTTACATCTTGATGGATCAAGAAGCAGAGAAAATGGAACCACAAGTGGGGCTCAGATATGACAGTTAAAGACCCACCCTGAGTGTCCCACTTCTGCTAGCTAGTTTCTATAACACCCCAAAGCAAACACTTCTGATTTGGTGACAAGGTGTTGAAATAGGAACCAGGCCCCAGAAGCATTTTGGATCCAAATTTTAGCATTCTGCTCCAGCCTCCACAGGCTCATGGCATCTCATACAGGAAAATGAATAAAATTCAACATCAAGAGACCCAATAGTTTTGACAGTCCCAACAACTCAAAGTCGGAAGTTTAAAATCTCTTTGATACTCAAAGCAAACTCTTAGCTGTGAGTCCCTATAAAAACAAAATACTAAGTTACCTCAGTTCAATGTACAATGACATAGAATGAACATTATCATTAAAGGGAGGAACAGGCGGATATCAAAGGGAAAAAAAAATCAAAGCAAGACCAAAAGGTGAGCATTGGATACAATAAGCCTGAACTCTGTGTCTGGCATCCAGGGCACAGATAGGTAAAATGTGTAGGATTGGAAGCCCTGACCCTATGGCTCCGCCACCTGCAGCACACAGGGGCGCCCTCTTGGGCTCATTCCACTCAGTGCTTGACATTTTTCTCAGGATACCCCACATTCCTAGAATCTCTTACACTCCAAGGTTTCCACTTTAAGTTAGGATTCACTGCAGCCTGCTGAGGAGTTCCATGTGTCCCTACTATATATTGCCTAAACTCAGAGGCTTTTTCCTGGAACCTGTTTTTTTCCACGGGCTCTATGGCCTATCACTTTTTTATTCGTAACACCTGTAAAGCCAGTACCATGTGGATGATGCCACGTTCTTTTGTCAGCTTAAGCAGTAGCTGGACCCCTTGGACCATGGCTGTGGTAGCCTGTATACCTAAAACTGGGAAAACACTTCCCTAGGTTACCCCATTCAAGTGGGGATACTAAGCGTTCTCCTTTCTAATAAAGGTCTTTCAAGTGGGGGTGAGTTTTAGTGTTATTATTGCAACATTCAGTGGGTGGAGTCTGTCCCTTATGCCACCTCTTTCCATGTTCTACTGTAAAAAGCTTGGTTTCTCTTTAATGGTTTGTCCACACCCACCTTGCCCACAATTTTAAGAATACTCTGCTCCTCTTCATCTCAAATTCCATGTTTTTCAAATCTCTCTGCTCTGTGTTCTTTTTGCTCTGGATACTCAGTGTAAATCTGAAGAAAAGCAGCAAGAAACAACTATGCCACCACCTGGATGTTTTGCTGCCTTAAAATTTTTCTTCTGCCAAATAAGTTAGTCCATTATTTCAAAACTCATCCTTACTTGGATTTTCAGTACAGGAGCAAAATACAGCCAAATTATTTGGCAAGATGTAACATAAATGGCTCTAATGATTCCAACTAAGTCTGTTTCTCTCTGAAATCACGGGAGCACAGTCTTTGCTATCTACATTGAATCCTATCATAAAATTCCATTAACATCTTCTTAAAGCACCCTGTAGCCTGTCACTCGAAATTCTTCCATAACCTGGTTCTGACAGCCATAACCGTATGGCCAGGCACATCACAAACAACTCTACTCTTTGGTATCAATTTTCTGTATTAGTTGCTTTTCTGATTGCTGTGACAAAATACAAAACAAAGGCAACTGAAGAAAGAAAGGATTTACTTTGGTCCATGGTTTCAGGGCATTAGTTCATCAAAGGGATGTAGCCATAGCAGCTGGAGTGGCTTCATCTGTAGTTGTGGAAACTCGCAACATGGTTACTTCACGTGCTGGTGGACAAAGAAGCAGAAACAGACTGGACTACAACCCCCAAAGGCCCGCAACCAGTGTCCCACCTTAGCCAACCGGGCCTCACAATCCTTCAAAATAACACCGCCCATTGGGGCCCAGGTGTTTAAACACATAGGCCTGGGAAGGACGGGATATACTTCAGATCCAAACCATAATACGCATCGTCATCCAGCTTTCATTTGAAAGCTCTCCAATCAAAATGGTACCATTATGGTACTCTCCTGAGACCTGTAAAACTGTCCATATAACCCTGAGAGTTAGGCCAGAAACTACTGTCAGAAGCACCTTTTCTCTTCTGTGGTAAAGATGGGCTAGGAAAGCTTCCTCTCCACTTCTCTCAGAGCAGTAGGGATGTCAGTGATGACTTCGCTCCTCCATGTCACATCAAGGAGAAACTGGGATGCAGGAGTGACAGAGACTTGTCCAATTTTTAACCCAACAGAGTCAGAGACCAACCTAGATTCCTCTGGTCCCTCATAATGTATCCTCATGCCAGGATGAATTAATGAAATCCCTTAGTTATCCCTAAGTAACAAAGGGTCCTTGTTAATTAAGGATCAGGGGGCCTCTTCATAACACTTCTTACAGCTCACAAGCATTACTTCACTATATTCTAGAAATCCAGTCCACTGAAATGTGCATGCATAAATCTAGTAGCTACATTAAGCAAAAGGAAACAGATAAAATTGATTTTAATATTTTACTTAAATACATACTTTCAAAATAGTGCCTTTTGCTAAAGTCACTATTCATTGTTACTGTCAGAAAGCGTGGGTGCGCACAGCAGAGGCTAATTGTGTAGGTCTATTCTCTCCCTCTGCCTTTATGTACATTACAGGGATTGAACTCGGGCTTGCATGGCAAGTGTTTGGGTTTTTGTTGTTGTTGTTGTTGTTGCCTGCTGAGACATCTTGCCAATCCCAAATAGTGTCATTTTAACATGTGATCTTATAAAGAAGATTGTGAGATGTTTTACATTACCTTTAAATTCTGCTATGTAGTTAGTATTTTCAGCACACCTCAGTTCTGACTGGCTGCATTCCAATGCTCAACAGCCACATTTGGCAAGCATTCAAAAGCTCTAGAATTCTTATAGGAACAGTGCACTTGGGTTTTTTTTTAAGCACTTTATGAAGACAAAAACTCAATTACAAATCCCAGCCACAGCTGAGAATGCCCTTTTTCTTGCCTCCCACCATCCATGGCTGAGGGTGGAGTCTTTTCAAAATTTCCAGACTGTTTCTAAATATATATATATATATTATATTTTAATACAAGTATATTTTAATACAATGGTTTTCAACCTTTCTAACACTGTGACCCTTAAATACAGTTCATCATGTTGTCATGATCCCCAATCATAAAATTATTTTCATTACTACTTTATAACTGTAATTGTGCTACTGTTATGAATAATAATATAAATATCTGGTATGCATGATATCTGATGTTCAAGCCTCCCAAAGGGGTTGTAATCTACAGGTTGAGAACCACTGTTTTAATAGGTTGATTATTAAAGGCAACATTCATTTTGTCAATTGTCTTACCCGTATCCTTTGTTTTTAAATATTTTTTATTATTTTTTATTTTTGTTATTAGTTACATTTTATTAACTCTGTATCCCAGCTGTATCCTGCTCCCTCATTCCCTCCCAATCCCACCCTCCCTCCCTCATCTCCTCCCTGCGCCTTTCCAAGTCCACTGATTGGGGAGGACCCCCTCCCCTGTCATCTGACCCTGTTTTATCAGGTATGGCTGCAAAGTCCCCTTCTGTGGCCTAGCAGGACAGCTCCTCCCTGGGGGGTGGGGAGGTCTAAGAGCCTACCATTGAGTTCATGTCAGAAATAGTCCCTGTTCCCCTTACTAGGGTACCCACTTGGATACTGAGCTACCACAGGCTACATCCAAGCAGAGGTTCTAGGTTATATCCATACATGGTCCTTGGTGGAGTATCAGTCTCAGAAAACACCCCTGTGCCCAGATATAATTGGTCTTTGTGGAGCTCCTATCCTCTCCATGTCATACTAACTTACCCTTCTTTCATATGATTTGCTGCACTCTGCCGAAGGTTTGGTTATGAGTCTTAGTATCTGCTTTGATACACTGCCAGGTAGAGTCTTTCAGAGGCCCTCTGCGGTAGGCTCCTGTCCTGTTACTTCTTTTCTCCTATGTCCAATGCCCATCCCATTTGTCTTTCTAAGTGAGGATTGATCATCTTACCCTGGGTCTTCTTTCTTGTTTATCTTCTTTAGGTGTATAGATTTCATTATGTTTATCATATTTTATAGGTCTATATAAGTGAGTATATACTATGTGTGTCTTTCTCCTTCTGGGATACCTCACTCAGAATGGTCTTTTCTAGATCCCACCATTTGCCTGCAAATTTGATGATTTCCTTGGTTTTGATTGCTGAGTAGTATTCCATTGTGTAAAAACACCACAATTTCTGTATCCATTCCTCTGTTGATGGACGTCTGGGTTGTTTCCAGGTTCTGGCTATTATAAATAAAGCTGCTACAAACATGGTTGAGCAAATGTCCTTGTTATGTACTTGAGCAAATTTTGGGTATGGAGTGGTATAGCTGGGTCTTGAGGAAGCACTATTCCTAATTGTCTGAGAAAATGCAAGATTGATTTCCAAAGTGGTTGTACCAGTTTACATTCCCACCAGCAATGGAGGAGGGTTCCCCTTTCTCCAAAACCTCTCCAGCATGTGTTGTCATTTGAGTTTTTTATTTTAGCCATTTTGATGCGTGTAAGGTGAAATCTCAGGGTTGTTTTGATTTGCATCTCTCTGATGGCTAAGGATGTTGAGCATCTCTTTAAGTGTTTCTCTGCCATTGTATATTTCTCTACAGAGAATTCTCTGTTTAGTTCCGTACCCCATTTTTTAATTGGATTACTTGATGTATTGCTTTTTAACTTCTTTAGTTCTTTATATATTCTGGATATCAGCCCTCTGTCAGGTATAGGGTTGGTGAAGATCCTTTCCCAGTCTGTAGGCTGTCGTTTTGTTCTGACAACAGTCTTTTCCTTCACAGAAGCTTTTCAGTTTCATGAGGTCCCATTTATTGATTGTTGCTCTTAGAGCCTGTGTTGCTGGTGTTCTGTTCAGGAAGTTGTCTCCTGTGCCAATGAGTTCTAGGCTCTTCCCCACTTTTCCTTCTAACCGATTTAGAGTATCTGCTTTTATGTTGAGATCTTTGATCCACTTGGACTTTAGTTTTGTTCAGGGTGATAAATATGGATCTATTTTCATTTTTCTACATGTAGACATCCAGTTGGACCAACACCATTTGTTGAAGCTACTGTCTTTTTTCCATTGAATGGTTTTGGCTTCTTTGTAAAAAATCAAGTATTCATAGGTGTGTGGGTTTATTTCTGGGTCTTCTATGCGGTTCCATTGATCCTCCTTTCTGTTTTTATGCCAATACCATGCAGTTTTTATTACTATTGCTCTGTAGTACAGCTTGAGATTGGGGATGGAGATACCTCCAGATGATCTGTTGTTGTACAGGATCATTTTGGAGATTCTGGGTTTTTTGTTTCTCCATATGAAGCTGAGAATCTTTCTTTCAATGTCTGTAAAGAATTGAGTTAGTATTTTGATGGGAATTGTGTTGAATCTTTAGATTGCTTTTGGCAGGACGGCCATTTTCACTATGTTAATTCTACCAATCCATGAGCATGGGAGATCTTTCCATCTTCTGAAATCTTTAATTTTTCTTCAGAGACTTAAAGTTTTTTTTTTTTTTCAAACAGGTCTTTAACTTGCTTGGTTAGAGTAACCCCAAGGCACTTTATGTTATTAGTGGCTATTGTGAAGGGTGGTTGTTTTCCTGATTTCTTTCTTGGCCCTTTTGTCTTTGATATACAGGAGGGCTTCTGATTTTTTTTTTTAGTTGATTTTGTATCCTGCCACTTTGGTGAAGGTGTTTATCAGCTGAAGGAGTTCTCTGGTTGAATTTTTGGGGTCGCTCATGTATACTATCATATCATCTGCAAATAGTGACACTTTGACCTCTTCCTTTCCGATCTGTATCCCCTTGATTGTATCTCCTATAGTTGTCTTATTGCTTTAGCTAGGACTTCAAGTACTATGTTGAAAAGATATGGAGAGAGTGGGCAACCTTGTCTTGTCCCTGATTTCAGTAGGATTGATTAAGTTTCTCTCCATTGAGTTTGATGTTGGCTATAGGCTTGCTGTATGTTGCCTTTACTATGTTTAGGTATGTGCCTTGTATCCCTGATCTCTCCAATACTTTAAACATGAATGAGTGTTGGACTTTGTCAAATGCTTTTTCGGCATCTAAGGAGATGATCATGTGGTTTTTCTCCTTTAGTTTGTTTATGTGGTGGATTCCATTGATGGATTTCCGTATGTTGAACCACCCTTGTATGCCTGGGATGAAGCCTACTTGGTCATGGTGGATGATATCTTTGATGTGTTCTTGGATTTGGTTTGCAAGTATTTTATTGAGTATTTTTACATCAATGTTCATAACAGAGATAGGTCTGAAGTTCTCTTTTTTTGTTGGGTCTTTGTGTGGTTTAGGTATCAAGGTGACCGTGGCTTCATAGAGTGAGTTTGGTAATGTTCCTTCTGTTTCTATTTTGTGGAATAGTTTGAAGAGAATTGGAGTTAGCTCTTCTTTGAAGGTCTGGTAGAATTCTGCGCTGAAGCCATCTGGTCCTGGGCTTTTTTTGGAAGGGAGACTGTTGATGACTGCTTCTATTTTCTTGGGGGATATAGGACTATTCAATCTTTCTACCTGATCTTGACTTAATTTTGGTAGATGGAATCTATCAAGAAAATTGTCCATTTCTTTTAGATTTTTGAATTTTGTGCCATATAAACTTTTGTAGTACGACCTAATGATTGTTTGGATTTCCTCAGTGTCTGTAGTTATGTCGCCCTTTTTAGTTCTGATTTTGCTGATTTGGATAGTTTCTCTCTGCCTTTTAGTTAGTTTGGCTAAAGGTTTGTCGATCTTGTTGATTTTTTCAAAGAGCCAGCTCTTGGTTTCATTGATTCTTTGAATAGTTTTATTTGTTTCTAATTGATTTCTGCCCTGAGTTTGAGTATTTCCAGCCATCTGCTCCTCTTGGGTGTATTTGTGGTTTTTTTTTTTTTTTTTTTTTTTTTTTTTTTTTTTTTTTTTTTTTT
>NW_026596125.1:19756312-19799930 GCF_907164565.1 Psammomys obesus
TTTTTTTTTTTTTTTTTTTTTTTTTTTTTTTTTTTTTTTTTTTTTTTCCCTAGGGCTTTCAGTTGGGCCACTAAGTTTCTTGTTTGAGATGTCACAAATTTCTTCTTGAAGGCACTTAGTGCTATGAATTTTCCTCTGAGCACTGCTTTTATTGTGTTCCATAAATTAGGGTATGTTGTACCTTCATTTTCATTGAATTCTAGGAAGTCTTTAATTTTTTCCTTTATTTCTTCCTTAACCCAGCTGTCATTGAGCATCAAGTTGTTCAGTTTTCATGTGCTTGTAGGCTTTTTTCTAATTCCATTGTTGTTGAGGTCCAGCTTTAGTCCATGGTGGTCAGATAGAATACGTTTTTAAATATTTATTTTACTTTTAATTGTGTTATGTATGTGTATCTGGGCATGGGCATGTGCACAGGAGTGCGGGTTCCTACAGAGTCAGAAGATGACATCAGATATTCTGGACCTGGATTACATGTTAATTACATGTGATTGTGAGCTACCAGATGTGGGTACTGTGAACAGAACTGATCATCTGAAAGAGCAGTATGGGCTTTAAAACACTGTGCTATCTCTCCAACCTCATCCTTTGCCTGTTTTAAAAACTGGAGTCTAGGGGGCTGGAGAGATGGCTCAGTGGTTGAGAGCACTGTCTGCTCTTCCTAAAGACCTGGGTTCAATTCCCAGCACCCACATGGTAGCTCAGAACTGTCTGTAACACCAGGCATGACACCCTCACACCAATGCACATAAAATAAAGAAAATTAAATAAATTTAAAAAAAAGAACAAGTGCTTTAAAAAAAAACTGGAGTCTACTTTCACTTTGTTCTCATTGATTCTATTAAACATGCTAGTTCAGAGATGAAGCCTGGGCTTCTTTCTCTGTATGTGGTGCTTTGTGTCAGTCTGGGCTGTTTTTAAACAGTCTAGTATGCTGTTTATAGTATCTGGATCTTTTTGACTTGTTGAAGGAGGCTTGCACTTCCCCAAGATGACAAAAATATTTGCCTATATTTTCTACAAAAATTATTTTATTCTAGTTCTTGTTTGTTTAGAACTGTGTTTCATTTGAAGTGCATCTCAGCTCTGCGTAATTCTATGCTTACAAAAATGAGATGCTAACCCTGACAATTAGCTTGAGAGAAAGAAACTTCCCAGGAGGACTGCAAATGATGAAAGAATTCTCCAGAAAGGACCAGAAATTACTGGTTCGGTGGGGAGTGCAGAAGTCCAGGGCAGAAAGAGCTTCACTGGCTAAGCAGGGCAGGCAGAACAGAGCCCAAGAGCCAGGTTAAGGCTCCTGCCACTTTCTCACCTCTCCTACAGATGACAACCCAGGAACTCAATCAACCAAAGGCATAGTGTTCTCCTCACTTGGAACCTTATTTATCACAGTAAAATGGGGCTCTTAACACCACATACCATTGTAGTTGGGTCTAAACAGCCTCCCTATGTCTCCATTTCCTGTTCTCTGAAGGGTTCAGCCTACTGGGACTGCTCTCAGCAGCTGTTCTTCAGGATCTGGCAACAATAGCTATAGACACCTTCCCTGGCTTTGAGGTACTGAGCTGAGCAGCTCTCTTCTGGAATTGCCCTGGTCCTTGAAGTCAGATAACACCTTGATCTGCAGTCATTTGAAGGCTTCCCTGAGCCAGACACCTACTCATCCAGCAATTGGAAGGGGCCATTGGTGGGCAAAGCTGCTTTAGGCAGGTAGAATTCTTACCTGAGTTATTGGACTCAGGGCTTAGACTCTGGAATCCCTAGCACTTGTCTTCAATAGGATTTATTTATTTACTTACTTACTTATTTATTTATTTATTTATTTAATTTTTTTATTTTTTTATTTATTCAATGTAGACATGTTGGAAAAAGGGGCAAAGAGGTCCAGTGACTCCTCACCCAAGTCCATCTTTGGAGTTATGACATAGGGTCTAAGTTTAAAAGGAAGGCTAGAGATACGCACAACTAAGTAGTTCAGTCAAAGTGTGGTCTACCTACCATCATTGTCTTGGTTCCAGTCTCTCCTTTAAAGTGGTCTGATAAGTTATCAGAACTATGTAAAATCTCCTTCCAGGAGATAAGTTCCTCCTTTGGTTGGTACCAGGTCTTTCCTTCTTCCCATTTAAAATTATGAAGGAAATTCCAATTCCTTGGGGACCATTGCTTCAATAGTTTAATAGCCAAAGGGGAACAAGTATCTTTTGCATTATCGTCATTCCTTCCAGGAAACTTATAGTCAGCAAGAATTTCTCTAAGTGACATTTGAGATAATCCCTGATTAGTAAAAGATACAAAATTAGGGAAATCTTGTCTCCAGATGAGTTGTGATGTTCCTTATCCAGGGAGTCTATTGCAGATGGAAGTCCTATGGACAGTTGAACCAAACTGGGCAAGGACAAGTAGCTGATTCTCTGCCTTAGAAGAAAGTTACCCAGAAGAAAAAAATGCAACATAAGGTGTGTATAGAAAGTCTGACTAGTTCAGCAGGAAGATGAGATGATTGGAGACAGACCTTTACTTCCTCTAAGAACTGTCCCCTTTAGAAGTCTGTGATAGTTCTCCACTGTTCATGTTTTATTATTACTTCATTATAACTATTTGGGTGCCATTTATAGCTAGACTTTCTTGGCCCCCCAGCTCCCAATAATGACACAGAGACATTTTATATTTTTTTTATTAAAGCTTGGCCTTAGCTTAGGCTTGTTTCCAACTAGTTCCAACTAGTACTAGATTAGTAAAAATTTTCCCATTTTTACTAATCTATGTTCTGCCACATGGCCATAATTCTTACTCTTAGTCCCAGTACTATTTCTTCCTCCATGTCTGCCTGGCAAATCTTCTGCCTCTGATTTCTTCTCCCAGAGTTCCCATGTCTACCTGAAAGTCCCACCTTCATTTCCTGCCTTTGCTATAGGCTATTCTTTATTAAACCAATCAGAAGATCTTGGAGGAAGTGTTTACAAATTATGATGCAGCCAAAGAGTAACAACACCAAAGTCTGGCCTGTACTCAGCTCTCTGCACAGAAATCAGCATTCAAATAATACAAAGACAATCTTTACACCATGCATAAATACTGCATTGCCACCAGTGACAAGACAGTGACAATTTATCCCAGTAGAAATATCATGATTGTAGACAGACTACCAAATAGCAAGCCTTCCTTTATGAAGCAAGAAAGCAGGCTCTCAAAACACCCCTTGCTCTAGTCTCTATTGTTTGACATGAGCAGCTGTACACTGATGTAAGTTTACCCATAAGATTAAAAATAATTTGCTAAATAATAGTGGAGTTATTTCGAAGTGGCTTTGGTTATCACCATGACATGAAAGATTCACGCTCCCTGGGTAACTGTGAGACACAGCTAGACAACAAAGAAGAAACTGGAAACAAAGTGCAGGTCAAGCAGACCTGTGTTATATTTCTATCAGGAGAAACCGTAGCTTGGATTATTTTGCTCTTTGTTCAAACTTCTCCCTTTCATTGTGGTAAAGATGCATTAAATACAGGACCAGAAATTAGGCTTTATTTCTTTGCAATGAAAACTAAAACAAGACTCTCCCGAGTCAGCATTGAAGCTAGTTTTTGGGGGAAATCATGATGTTGAATTAAAACCCAGTTCCTGTCCTTGAGAGCTCACAGTCTTGTGGAAGGTGGGGAGACAGATTGATAAACAAGTAGGTCATAAGAAAAAATGGGATGAAATAATATCTGATAGAAGGGAACTCAACATCCAATGTTTGCAGAGGAAGAAGCTTTTTAGAGAGGAAGCCAAGGTAGGGCTATGGAGCATGGAATCTTTGAATTGGGCTTTAGTGCAGATTTCTGGTGGGTTTTTTTTTTTTCTAAATAATATGTAAGGTAATGGACTTGAAGATTGCTCAGTGGATAAAGTGCTTGTTAAGCAAACATGAAGACCTGAGTTTGATTCCCAGCACCATGTAAAAGAAGTATGCCACCAGTCCCATAGTTGGGGAAAAGAGATAAGAGAATCCCTGGAGCGTTCTGGTCAACGAGTCTACCCTAATTGGTGAGCTCCAAGCCAATGAGAGAGATCTTGCCTCAAAAAATAAAGTGGAAAGCAACTCAGGAAAACATCTGACATCAACCTCTGGGATCCAGGCACACAGGCACATACAGGTGCAAACACACAAGTACACACGTGCATGAGAACGAACACACACATGCACACAGAGTCAGACAAAGGCAGGTACAAGGTATGGCAACATACATGGCTAAGCACTGCAGCCAGGACCAGAGGGCTCATAAGGAGGAATTCTGACTCAAGCATTCCAATTAATCCTATTGTCCCTTGGATCCCACAGGGAGCTTCTGGAATTACCTGCAACACAGTCTGCAAAGCTCCTACCATAAATAGCCTGAGTTGAGGTGACACAATCACAGAGTTTGAAGCACCCAAGATGTGGAAAGGAGTTATAATATGCAACCTCAAGATATTCTCTAACAAGATCTAAATTAGTAATTGCCAGAGTAAAGGCATCTAGCCAGCATCACCTGGGGGTTCAATGAAAATCCAAATTCTCAGCCCACCACAGGCCTCCTGAATCAGAAACCTGGAATGGGGCAGAGGCAGGAAGCTGTAACAAGCCTTCCAGGTGACGTTGTAAAGGTCAGTAATAATATAATAAAATGCTGTCATGCATTTGACATTTGCTGCATGACCAGTCTACATACTAACTCACTTTACTGACATATTTCAAGTAGATTTTGTTATCACCCCATTGTACAGATGAAGAACTTGAAGCTCTAAACTATATATCCTGCCAAGAACCATGCAGCTACTGTCTCCACATCTGGAGCCAGGTCTCTGTTGTTGTTCTGTTTTGCCCTGGGTCCTTGCTGTGGTATGTGCCATAAATATTGTGTAAGTGTCATCACTGATTAGAGGTATATGGCAGCCCCAGCCTAGAGAGGATGTGCAAGTTTCCTAGTAAGAATAAAGTTTCCATTTGTGTCTGAAGTTTTCTCTTTATAAGAAGAAAGTGGTTAGAGTCTGTTGAGCCTCCCCCAGCTCTTTAGGACTTAGGAGGAACCACCTTCTTATGGGAAGAGTCTTTGTGGATCAAAAAGTCTCAAAAGATAAGTGTGGAGACCACCCACCTACTCTGAGGTGACTTACCTCTGGCTGTAACCAAGCAGGAGAGCCAAAAATGAGATAGTCAATGCTGCTGTGTCTCCAGACAGCCTGAGTCAGCCCTGCAGGGACCCTCTGCCAGTCTGCCACGACCACTCCATCCTCAGAAACTTAGTCCACTGGCCTCCAGCCAGTTTAGTACCCATGAGTTGGATGAAGGCAAGTGAGTCAAAGTTTCCTAAAAAACCCTGATCCACACAAGTTCCCAGAGAACAGATGTTGGTCTCACTAGCTTCTCTGGGGGCATCAGCAGGCATGTGAGCTGCTATTGGCTTTCCAATGTATGAACAAGAGATTACCCTGCATGGGTTTGTCTTTCTGGCTACAGATATACTTCCAGGAAGCTAGAACTTGTCCCATAAGATCAAAGACCAGGAACTATTTTCCTCACTTAGTGGGAGGAATGATCACAAATCGCCACCCTCCTGATCCATGAGGGTTGTCCATGATTCAGAAGGTCTTGAAGAACTGAGCCTCTGTATCTCTAATCAGCCACAGGCAGTGCTGAGCTTGGCCCTGGACCACGTTCTAGTGATGAGGAAGAATGAATTCAACCTGTGGCCCTCTCACAGTTCCTCTGGTGTAAGGGGGCACATGCCAGCAGGGCTGGATGTCCAGGAGGAAAGCAATGCAAACTTAGAGTCATACTGAATTAGAAACTTGGAGAACTAAGTAACCTAGCTGAGCTTTTCTTTTCTTGCCTACAAGATGAAAATAAATACTTCACTGGAGTGTCAGAAGAATCAGATACACTAAAATTCATAATATATAAGTTACTACTTTTTCCCAATCATATTTTGGAAGACCACCAAAATGGCTCAGCAGAAAAAGGCACTTGCCCCAAAATCTGACTATCTGAGTTTGACTCACATGATAGAAAAATGAACTGACTTACATAAGTCTCATTTAACCTTCACATGCAAATATACAAAGATTAAATTCTTTTCATTTAACTTCCCTATTGAGCTGAAGTCTGAATTCACCACCAGCTCACAATGACACAGACGTCTGGCCCCATTCCAGACCCACAAAATAAGTCTAAGGAACAGTATCCAGGGCTCAGTACATTTAAGAGCCCAGGATAATGATAACTCTTGGCTGACAATACTTTCCAAGCAATTTGGCTCCTCTATGAGCTGTGTGGGTTTCTGGAAATGCACATGGACCTTCAGTTGGTAGAGTCCTAAGAAGAAACACCTTAGGCCAGGGATGGTGGTGCATGTTTTAATTCCAGCTCTCAGGAAGAAGCAGGCATATCTCTGTGAGTTCTAGACCAGCTTGATCTACATAGGACAGCCAGAGCTACATAGGAAGACCCTGTCTCAAAAAAAAAAAATGCCCAAATCATCATCATCATCATCTTTGCAGCTAGAATTGAGGGGCCCTTGAGTAGTGGTATGTAAACCTAGTGAAGGAGAGACTTCCTAAAATATTTTAAGGATATCCTAATAAATTCTCCAAATAATGAGTGAGACAGTCTCATATGATGTCTCCTGTCACCAAACAAAGCTTCCAGTACTGGGACTGGGTATATTTAATTGAGTCACTGGCCAAAGGGGTCCCCTGGAAAGCCCCAAACAACACAGGCTGTTGCCAAGACAATAAGTTTCTGTCTTTCTTCTAATTCTTCTTTTTCTTCTTTTCTTCTTCCTCACATTTATTTATTTCTGTGTTTCTGTATTTATTTATATTTGCTTTATATTCTTGTTGTAGCCCCATCCTGCCCCACCTCCCAGTCCCACTCTTCCTCTCTCCCCTTTCCCCCTTCCCCTATTCCTCAGAAAAGGAGAGCTCCCTACCTTTCCCATCCATCCCAGCCCATCAAGCTGCATCAGGACTGAGCATGTCCTCTTCCCCTGTGGCCTGGAAAGGCAGTCCTGTGAGGGGAAAGTGATAAAAAAGCTGGCAAGTAAGTCCCTATTCTATGCAGTTCCCACTTCCCTTACTAGAGGCCTAAGCTGCCCATCTGTTACATCTTTGTAAGGGGCCTAGGTCCAGTTCCCGCATGGTCCTTGGTTGATGCTTCAGTCTTAGCAAGCCCCTCTGGGCTGCGGCTCTGTTGGTTTTCTGGTGGAGCTCCTGTCACTCCAGGTCCTTTTCTGTTTCCTCCTACTTTTCCACAAGAGTCCCTACACATCACCCAATGTTTGGCTGTGAGTCCTCACATATGTTTTGAGGTGTCTCTGGGTAGCACATCTTAGAGGACAACTCTGTCAGGTTCCTGTCTGTAACACAAAATGGGTTCCTTTCTACAAACTGACAGCCAGGCTCCATTACTGAAGACAAAAACCACACAACTAAGTTAACATGGTGAGGTTGAGCTAGTGCCTACATAGAACCTTTATTCCTATGTTCTAATGCCTTTGGTATGGGATGGTACTCTGCAGGCTATCAAAAGAGAAATATGAACACCAACCCAGTCGGCTAGGGCAGTGGTGGCACAAATATTGTAGAAGTAACCAACCAACATCTGATTTGACTTAAAGCCCACTCCATGAGATGGGATCCATACCTGACACTGCTTGGGTGACCAAGAACCTGAAACTAGATAGGACAGAAACCTGGAGTTAAAAAAAAAAAAAAAAAAAGGAGTGATAAAATGACTCCTAATGGTATTCTGCTGTATTCAGCATCATCAGAGACATTTCCTCCTACAGAAGATGGGAACAATATAGAGACCCACAACCAGACATTAATCAGAGGGAGAGAGGGAGGGAAGAAGAGACGAAGGTACAGAGGAAGGGAAGAGGGAGGAAGGAGGGAGAGACAGATATTGGAACACACAGATCTAAATGAGATGTCTCCATCAAATTCCTCCCCTCAGAGCTCAGGGAACCCCACAGAAGAGGAAGCAGAAAGAGCATAAGCCAGAGGAGGAGAACACCAGGAGAACAAGGCCCTCAAAATCAACTTAGCAAAGCTCATATGAACTCACAGAGACTAAAGCAGCAATCACAGGGCCTACACAGGTCTGCACCATGGCCTTTGCATATATATTATAGCTTTCAATTTAGTATGTTCATGGACTTCATGAGTGTGTAAACAAGTGTGTTTCTGATTCTTGTGCCTGATCTTGGATCTCTTTTCCTTCTGTTGGTTTGCCTTCTCCAACTCTGATGTGATAGTCTTTGTTTTATCTTATTGTACTTTATTGTTATGTTTTTTTATTGTCTCTGAGAAGCCTTCTTTTTTCTAATGAGAGACATAAAGGAAATTAATCTAGAGCAGAAGGGAGGTGGAGAAGAACTGGACTGTAATCAGGATGTATTGTATGAGAAAGGAATCTATTTTCAATAAAAATTAAAATTAAAGAATGAAGGCAAATAAATAAACAAACATACAAGCAAATAAACAGATAATGTCTGGCTAATGGGTCTGGATAATATCTATTTCACATGTTAGAGAATTAGCTCAATTCATCAGATACTTCACGGCTTATTTTACTTAGCTCAAATTCCATCCACAGTCTACATTTTTTCAATGTAAATGACTCTATACTTCTAAATGACTCTAATCTACAGCTCAACAATGTTTTCTGTGGAAGTTATGAAATAAATTTCCAGAAAAAACCCACCTAGTTTAAGGAGACACAGCTCAGTGGGGAAAATGTTTACATGCAAGTGTAAGGTCTTAGTTCAAATTCCCAGAGCCTGCATAAAGTTGTACATTGTAGTATGTATCTGTAAGCGCAGCACTTCTACAAAGAAAAAGGAGATGGAGACAGGAAAATCCCCAGAAGTTTGCAGACCAACAGGTCTGTATAGTCAGCCCTGAATCAAATAAGCTAGAAGAAGGTGAAGACACCTGCAGCTGTCCTCTGACCTCCATATGCATATACACACTCACATTCACACATACCAACATGGGTGCATAGGCGCACATGCTTACAAAGATTATAAAATGGCCACATATGTGTTAAACAATCTGAACGTCTGGTTAACTTCATGATTATGGAGAGTTGGAATGTTGCAGATTAAGAGCCAAATTATCGTGAGGTATTATCAACCCTCTAAATAATCATTCATCACCTACCTCTTTGTGTAACTGGTATGTAAATTTTTCCTACAGTGAAATGAACTCTACTCATTCCAGACATGGCAGCAAAAACAGACTAAAGAATGATTATACTTAAGTCCATCTTGAAAAGCCATGAGCTTATTGAGCTTACTTGAAGAGTATGGACAAAGGTTACTTACAGGAACCTGGACAACCTCAAAGCAACTACAGTACTGAAAAGTCTTAACCTCACATGAGTGACAGCTCCTCATATCTGCATAACAGAAGGGCCCTCTTTGGTTAACCTTGCACATTTTATATACTCTGTCACGGCCCAAGACCATGAGTTTTGGCAGAATCGCATACAGCTGGAAAGGAGGTATAGAGAAGAGTGGCTGGACTCTTGTGTGATGGTCCATGATCCTTGCTGTCCCTTCCTCCTATAAAAAGACACCAGCAGGCCCAATCTTGAAAGTCTTATGCAAATAGTCACGACTAATCTGATGAAGATGGTAATGGCTGCTATGACCAGAGAATAGTGTTCTATGAAAGCAAGCTAGCATCCTGTGACTATCAGATAAATCTTTTTGGAATGTACAAACAGATACCTTGATTTTACCAACTCAAAGGCTAAGAATGTCATCAGACAAGATCTAAAGCCTATAGTAGAGAATTTTCCTGCTTTGCAATATTTCTACCACTATATTTGAAAAGTGCCTTGATTTAAGATTTTGTTTTGTTTTGTAACTATAAAAATTTTATGAAACTGTTATCACATGGAGCATGGAATTGGGAAGCCTTAACCTGTGTTCCTGAGGCATGGCTCTATTCTATTTGGCTCTAGTATAAACTACCTGCTATTTATACTATCTGCTATACAGATATAAACATCTGTCATCAGTGATCAGACAGCAAGAGTCCACCTTTGTGAACATAGGTTCTACAGCACAATGAAGCACAAAGCAGCCTCCGACAACATGTGAATAATCACACACACTATGATGATAAAAACCTTATGGACAGGGAAAATCGACATTCAGATATTCATATGCTACACAATATTCTTTTTCTTTTCCTCCGACTTGGTTTGTTTATTTAGAGACAAGCTATCACTGTGTGGCCTAGGTTAGCCTCAAACTCAAAATTCTCCCGATTCAGCCTCCCAAGTGTGAGATTATGAGCATATAGCACTACAACCAGCTTACAAACATTTCATATCCATAAAGTTATTCTCAGCTCAGGCTAAATTTGGCCCACAGCCCATGACATACTACATTCTGCATTAAACCATCCACAAAAAGCCAAGATCCCAGAGTCTGGACCCCTTGACTCACTCCTCCCTTCCTCCTCTTTGTACTTGCCCAATCCTAACCTCTTTGACTCCCAGATTGACACTAGTTCCTAAGACCAAAGACTGAGTCAGTGCTATCCACTCCCTCACCTGTCTTAACAAGTCTCTCCTTGGGGGACTATATGACCTCTTTCCAGGGATTAGACACTTCATTGACAAGCCACATGGGAATTTAAAAGCAAGTACTGGCTTTTCAAAGCATCCTTGGCTCAGTGCATAGAGTATTTACCAGCACTCATAAAGCCCTGGTTCTATCCCCAGTACCACATACCCTGAGGTGTGGGCATAGGAGTACACACCTTCAGTCCCAACACCTGGGAGACAGAGGCAGGAGGTTCTCCTCAGCTCCACAGTAAATTCAAGGCCAGTCTAGGCTACATTTTAAAGAAGAAGGATGAAGAGGAGAAAGAAGAAGAGGAGGAGAAAGAAAGAAAAGAAAACCCAGGCTTGCCACCAGCTTGCAGCCCCTGGGCTAGTCACAGGTAAAACTGCTAAATTATTTCAAGTTACACTGATGGGCTGCTTTTCACAAACTGCCTTCTTTGCATTTCATTCTGATGTTTTCATGACACTCAACTCTTTCCAGTGGATTAGTTTTTAGCTGCCAGCCAGTTCTATAATCTCTATCCCCTGGGGTCAAGTTCAAAGAGAATTCCAATGTGATTAAGTAAACTTATGCAAGTCATAGATTTATGTACTACTGTGCTATTCTTTGTGATGTCGGCACTGGGGGCAGGGGATCTTAAGAGCTTCAGAGACTCCATTGATTTCCTAAGATATTAACTCATCAGTCTCCACTGTGGATGAAAGCACATTGGGACATTTAAAATTCAAGTTATAGTGCTCTCAGTTGAAGAGGAGGAGATCCAAACAGAGGATAATTAGCAAGAAAGGACCCATGATGAATGCCAGCTGTTTGAGGATGCACTCGATTCATGGAGAGGGGTAGGTATTTCAGCCCATCACCACTGTGAAATTAAGCTGTAAATGGTACCTGGATCACTGGGCTGGAACTGCCCCATGCAGGGAGTTGATGGAAACGTGGAGAGGTTTTTTTCTTTTAACAAAATACTTGAACAATTATCTCAGCACACCCACAGAGCAGGGGACCAACACTGGGTTACCCAAACATCTAGAGGCAAAACAAATTCCCTGACAGCCTTCGTGAGCCAGATGCTCTGGTCCTGATTTGCCACTGGCAGAAAGTTATATCTGAGACCCAAAGTCCTCTGTAGCCACCCACGAGTCTACTGAAGGGGTTCAAGTCACACCTCTTTCGATGTGGAAGATTCAATTGTCAGGAGGCATTATCACCACCCCACCACCCCAAGTATGAGCTCCATTTTCCAGCTGACAAAGCTGAGGTTTGGAGGGCTACCAGGACAAAGCTACGGCTAGAGTAAGTCAGCTGATTGGTTTCTTTCACTTTGTCACAGCAATAGGATAGTCCCTTAGGATCCTGAAGTATTCTCATGATTCATCCCCCAAACCAAACTCAAGCAAACTTTGAGCTCAACCAAAATTCTCAGGGTAAGGACAGGCAGCAAGATGGCTCAGTGGGTAAAGGCATTTGCTGTTACCCTGAAAACTTGGGTTCAGTCTCTGGAACCTCATGGTGGAACAAGGATCAGTTCCCACAAGTTGTCCTCCTCCACATGTACACTGTAGCATGTGCAAGACCACAAACAAACAGACACAATAACGAACAATATATTCAGACACAATAACAAACAAATCTACAGACACAATAACAAACGATAAAGAAAATAAATACCCAGATGATTCGGGATTAGAGGGAGGGATATGCAGTTAAGGGCCTAAACTGCTGGAAGACCTGAACTCGGCTCCCAGCACTCTTGTGAGGAGTTCCACGATCACCTGTAACCCCGTTTCTTAGGATCTGACACTTACTTCTGGTATTTGGGTACAACCTCACATATATGGCATACACCCCCCCATCCTGCAGACAAATACATATACATACAAATACATATGCATCAGATACATATGTAAATTCACCAATGATGGAGAAATAGATGGGCCTAGCCTTGAACAAAACAGAGGAGAGAAAATAGGAGGAAAACAACAACAACAACAAAAACAAAACAAAAAAACAAAAAAGACTAGAGTTCCTCTCAGAGCTATGCAAACAGAGCCAACCAGGCATACATGGTAACCTCATAGTTTTTTGTTTTGTTTTGCTAAGTCTGTTTTTGCATGAAGGATATAGATCAAGGAAAGGTAGCTCAGGTGGAAGAGATTGGCCCAGAAAGCTAAAGGTTGATAGGGAGAGAACTTAACGCCCAATCTGTAGGTCCTTCCTGAGCTGGCCACTGTGACTCACTGTGGGACTTTATAGGGAGCAGGGGCTAGTGAGAGAAAAGTGGCTTAGTGTCTACTCGTTAGCAGCCGCATTGGCCACATGCCTCAGTCTCACCCCATTGCTCTCTAGTATGACTGCAAGTACTCACTAGTGTGGGCTGTGATTTTTAAATGCGTGATTCCATGAGTTTTTAGTGCTATTACTCTTAGCCTCTTTCATAAGAGAAAGTTTATGAAGAAATCCACACATGAAGGAGCACATAGTGAAGACTATCTACCAGTAAAGACTCCGTGGTTGAATCAAATAACATTGTTCGCATCTACCTTGTTTCTTACACTTCGGAGACATGTCAATACATCACAGTTAGAGCTTTGGGAAATCTCAGCTGAGGTTAAGAGCATTTGCTGCTCTTGCAGAAGGCATGGGTTCATTCCGAGGACCCACATGGTGACTGACAACCTCAAATCTAGTTCCAGCCCCTCTTCTGGCTGTTACAAGCACTGAGTGCACACGGTGCCCACACCTTCATACAGGCAAAGCATGCGCACATTTATTAAACAAGACAATGCTAAACGAGTAGCATGTGGAAGTACTAAAAACCCGAAAATCACTTTAATTACATTTATAAATGGCAATACTATTGTGGCTGTGTTTCTTACAAATAAAGCCCTCATAGTATATGTATTTATCTCAAATGAATACCAAATATTTAAAAATAAATCAGGTGCTAGGGAATTACTTCAAAAAAAATATGTGCCAAAGACCTAAGTTTTTAGATTTTTTTTTTTATTATTTGTGTGTGTGTGTGTGTGTGTGTGTGTGTGTGTGTGTGTGTGTGTGCAGGTCAACTACTTATGGATGTCCAAAGAGACTAGAAGAGCTTCTGGAACAGCTGGGGGTAAATAAGGATCAGTTGTGGGGTGCCCAATATGGATGCCAGGAACTAAACTCAGGTCCTTTGGAAGAACAGCAAGCAGTATTAAATGTTGGTCCACCTCTCCAGCTTTCTAACTAACCATGTCTCTTTAAAAAAAAAAAAAGATTTATTTACATATTTTATGTACATAGGTACTTTGTCTGCATATACATGTGCACACCAGAAGATTGCATCAGACAGATGTGAGCTGTCATGTGGTTGCTGGGTATTGAACTCTGGACCTTTAGGAAGAGCAGTGAGGGCTCTTAACCACTGAGCCATCTCTCCAGCCCCTTATTCTTTCTTTCTTTCCTTTTCTGACTATTTTATTGTTATTTTGTGAACACTGGTATTATGACTGCATGCATGTATGTATGAGTGTGTCATATCCCCTGGAACAGAAGTTACAGACAGTTGTGAACTGCCAGGTAGCTGTTAAGAGTTGAACCTGGATCCTCTGGAAGAGCAGTCAGTGCTCTTAATCAGTGAGTCATCTCTCCAATCCCCCTAAACATTTTTTAAAAGAAGACTTTCAAATGACCAACAGATGTATCAAAAATGTTCATGACCACTGATCATCAGAGAAATGCAAATTATAGCCATGATGTGACATCACCTCACACCTGCTAGATGAACGATTATCAAAAGAACAAAAAGGAGGTGCTGGTGAAGATGTGCAGAAAATGGAGACCTTGTAAACTACTGAGGAGACTGCATATTTATACAACCCTTCTGGAAAACAACCTGGAGGTCCTCCAAAAATCAATAACACAATTCCCAAGTGGTTCCTTCATTACACTTCTGGGTGTATAGTCAAAGACACTGAAAGGGCAGCTGTACTGCCTTGTTCATTAAAATATTATTCTCAATAACTCAACAGAGATGCCTAGATGCCCATCAATGTATGGATAGATAAAAGAACAGCAGAATGCTATTCAGTCTTCAAAAGGGACAGACTATCATTTCCAACCCCACAATAAACATGGAGGACACTGTGCTAAGTGATATAAATCAGGGACTGAACAACAAATACTGCAAGATGTCACTTAAATGCCAAATCTAAAGAAGCTGAATTCACAGAAGTAAAGGGTAAAATGGTGGTTACCAGGGGCCAAGGAAGGGTAGATGGAAAGAGGAAATGTTAACAGAGGGGTACAAAATGTCAGTTAGGAAGGAAAAACAAGCTACAGAAAAGGTAACAATGTACTGTATATTTACAAATTGCTAAATTTTTCTGTCTTCTCCCAGAAAAACACTACAAGTGCAGGTTGAAAAGATGGCTCTACAGTTCAGAACACTTGTTCTGCACTTCTCCAGAGGACCTGAATTGGGTTCCTAGTACCTCCAGGCAGCTTACAGCCAGTTGTAACTCCTGTTCTAGGGGAGCTGATGCCCTCTTCTGACTTCTGTGGGCACGGGACGTGCATGTGATTCACAGACACGAAAGCATGCCAAATACTCACAGGGAAGTTTTTTAGATCTTTAAAAAAAATTGTGAGGTGATGGGTTTCTCAACTCACCTGATTTCATCATTCTACATGCTGTAAACACATCAAAAAATGCTGGGCATGGTGATGTATTCCTTTAATCCCAGCACTCAGGGAGGCAGAGACAGGTAAACTGTGAGCTGGAGGCCAGCCTGATGTACAGAATTTGAGTCCAGGACAGCCAGGGCTATATACAGAGAAACCTGGTCTCTAAAATCAAAAACAAAAATCAATTAAAACAAAAATAAGTAAACGTAATAATAAAATTATATAAATTTTATTTAGAAATAATCAGTATGGGAGAAAACCTGTTTGCTTAGGAGTTGATAACAAAAACATCAGATTCACTTTACTATTTTATACTTTACATTATTTACTTTATATTAATTTTCTATATAAACAAGGCAGAAGAGAGGGTGAGTAAGATGCCATATATCAGTACCCAGTGCAGTGGCTGGCAGATAGTAAATCCCTAAAAGCATGAGCACTTGGAAAAAATAACATGGAGTATTTTGTGAAAACCCCTGAAGCCCTCAGAGGGTTGTGATGCTTTGTGACTCCTCAGACTTTTGATCCTACCAAAACAAACAAACAAACAAACAAACAAACAAAAAAGCCCTAAATGTTGACCCCAGGAAAAACCTCAGTGAACTGTAGTCTTCAGTGAGGGGCTATGGTGCCTGCAGACACTGAGGTACAAGGGGACTTCTGGCTAAAATAGAAGCTGAGCAGAATGGTTGGTAGCCCACAGCTCCACCTGGTGAGGAAGACTTGATGTTTCTGGGCCCATCTTGAACTGCCTGGGTGATTTTGCTAAGGAGTTGGGGGTCCTGTATGCACAGCCAGGGGAATGCCAAGTTAATTGGTATTATTTATATTAATTCTTATATGTGCACAGACTAATGAGGTTTATAGAAAGGCAGGGGGCTTATTATGACTCACAGGAAGGTAAAAATGTCCTGAACCAACTGGAAAGGCTTCCTAGTACCCAATTTGTCAGCATTCTGTGAGAAGAGACCTAATGCCACCTTCTGTTTAAGGTGATTTAAAATCCAGTGTGTTTCACTTTTTGATGCGTGAGTAAAGCTCAGGAGGTCACAGAACATAGCCCCCTCTTTTCCTGAGCAATTAGTCTTAAACCACTTGTGCTCAACTTTTGGATAACGTCAGAGCCCTGAACTGAGGTTGCAGGTGTTGACTAGCTCCATGCTAGACCTCTGAGGGCCAGCCTAGGAGAACTGCAGTCCGTAACAAACCAATGGGCTTCCAGAACTTGCTATTTTTCAAGATAAAGGAAAAGGGTAAGGCTTTTCTCCTTCCCTCCCCTTCCCACCAGTTCCAACTAAGGACTTGTGCAAGATCACCGTGTCCCTATCCTGTAGGGAAAATGCTTGTAATGTGTCTTGATGAAGCCTGAGATTCACAAAATAGACCAAAGCAGAAAGGTACAAAAGATAAATATAGATATAAAACTATTGATTTAGGTTTGCTTTTTTTCATCACTGTGAAGGGTATTTGACAGAAGAAGCTTAAGGGAAGGTTTACTTTGGCTTATGGTTTCAGAGGACTCTCAGTTCATCATGCAGGGAAGGCACAGCAGCAGGAGCCACTAAATCAGTGCCTAGTGGTGGGAGTAGATGGCTCCTCACATGAAGGTGGCTAGATGGGAAAGCAAACAGGACTGGAAAAAAATTTGCCCAGCTAGAACTGTCAAGGGCCTGTTTTCAATAAACCATCTGCACCAGCCAGACTCACAAGCTCTTAAAACAGCTGGAGACCAGATGTTCAAACACATGGGCCATGGAGACATTTCATGAACAAAGTGTTAACAATGGACAAGGCCAGTTGGTGTCTGTTTCTGTGAAACTCGTAGAGCCTTTCAGAGGCCCTCTGTGGCAGGCTCCTGACTTGTTTCCTGTTTTCTCCTTCTTCTGATGTCCATCCTCTTTGCCTTTCTGAATGGGGATTAAACATTTTAGCCAGAGTCCTCCTTCTTGATTAGTTTCTTTAGGTGTACAGATTTTAGTAGGTTTATCCTATTTTATATGTCTAATATCCACTTATGAGTGAGTATATACCCTGTGTGTCTTTCTGCTTCTGGGACACCTCACTTGGGATGATCTTTTCCAGTTCCTACCATAATCAATCTGGTGCTTTCTCAGACTGTTAGGAATAGCACTTCCTTAAGATCCAGCTATACCACTCCTAGGCATATATCCAAAAGATGCTCAAGTATACAATAAGGACATTTGCTCAACCATGTTTGTAGCAGCTTTATTTTTGTAATAGCCAGAAGCTGGAAATAACCCAGATGCCCCTCAACTGAAGAATGGATACAGAAATAGTGATACTCTACATAATGGAATATTACTCAGCAATAAAAAAACAAGGAAATCATGAAATTTTCAGGTAAATGGTGGAAACTGGAAAAGTTCTTCTTTTCTTAAAAGAGACAGAACATGACATAGTCCTGTTAAAAGCCCACCTTGGGAGGCGGGGCAAGATGGCGGCACCGGGAAGACTCTCATTCTGAGGAGCAGCACAGCAGGATTGGCACAGTGACCAGCAATCAGAACTCGCGGCCATAAAACACAGTGATTGTGTTTCACAGGTGAGAGGATACCCCACGGTGGGGGATTCAATCAGCTTTAACTCACCCGGCTAAACCAAGGAAGAGATCCCGGTTCCACCAGGCGCTTGGTCGCCAGCCCAGAGCTACCCGCCAGCACAATCTGGTCACGGTCTCAGACTGAACTGTGGGCCCACAACACCATAGACTTGATTTCCCAGTCGAGAGATAACCCCACGGAGCAGGAAACAATTGGGACCGACCTCAGGTTACCCAGACATCCCCTGCAAAAGACTCGGGTTCCGCGGGTGCCCCAAGAGCCAGTCCAGACCCAGAGCTGGGACACAGGCGCCTGCCTGCGCGCCTGATTCGCCGCCTCAGATAGAACTGTGGGCACCAGGGCACCAGGGCACCAGACTGCGTGTCTCTGGCAGGAGGAAACCCCCAGCGGAGGGGGTCAGCAGCTCTAACGCTTAGGACACCCAGCACCAAAACATTCCTGGACTCACGAAGACTCTAGTGCAGGCAGGAGCGCTGTGCTCTGCCGCCATTATTGAGTTCCCCTAGGGCACTGGGACATACAGCTGCATCCTCAGACCTACAAAAGCCAGAGAGCCATTACAGCAGCCCTCAGATACTGTGCCAAGGATCAACCAGTTATTCCTAGCTGGACTGTCAAAACTGTGGGAATCCCTGGTTCTTCAAGAGGGCTGCACCCACAGCATCTGGACCAGAGCAGTGCCTGCAGCCGCCATCCCAGACAGAGACACACAGCTTCTGGTCCAGAGTGAGGCACCCAGCCTCCAGACCAGAACAGTGCCCCCAGGCGACAACTCAACCTAGGTGCACATTCTTCAGGTCCACAGCAGAGCAATCAGCCTCTGGCCCAGAGACTTGCTGAGTGCACCTCCCACTTTCTCAGACAGAACTGTGTGCCCCAGGATAACAGACTGAGGTTCCCTGTTGAGAGAAAACCCCACAGCTAGGGAATCAGCAGTTTCTTCAAGAGGACTGTACATGGAAATTTAGTGAGCAGCAGCACACTAAATTTATAACAAGAAACCCAGCAGTGGGGCAGCTGTCTTGAGAAATTCTATGGGTAAGAGGAGATCCCCTCCTGCCTAACATAGACCACAGCTACTACTCAGGGCTATAAACCTGAGGTGAGCAGTGGCAATTCCTGAGAAACACTGGCCATACAGTGACCATAACCAAAAAGCAGAGAAAGACTCCTTCAGGAAAAATCATCTTCCGGCCAAGGGGATTCTCCCTACCTCAGGACTCCAGGAAGCACAGAAACTAACAGCCAACACCTAAATCAGCCCAATGGGTAGAGGTCAGCGTAAAGGCTCAACCAATAAAAGACAGAACAATATGGCATCTCCAGAACACAGCCATCCAGAGGCAAACAGCCCTGAACAATGCAGCATAATAGAAAATCAAGAAGATGACCTTATATCTATGTTGATGAAGAGGATAATAGAGGAAACAAATAAAATACGTAAAGAATTAGAGGAAGATAAAACCAAGCAGATCATGGCTATCTGTAAAGAAATGGAGGAAGATAAAGACAAGCAGATTAGGGCCATCCGTAAAGAAATATGGGAAGATGCAGCCAAACAGCTTGTGGCCTTCAGAGAAGAAATAATTAAATCACTGAAAGAAATAAAAGAGACAGAGTTGAAGGAACTAAAAGAAAAAGAGGAAAATACAGGTGAAGCAGACAGGTGAAGGAAGTAAACAAAACAACTCAAGACCTGAAGATAGAACTAGAAAAATTAAAGAAAACACAAATGGAGGAAATAATGGAGAGGAAGAATTTAGGGAAGAAAACAGGAACTACAGAGGTAAGCATAACCAACAGAATACAAGAAATGGAAGAAAGAATCTCAGGTGTAGAAGATACAATGGAAGAAATCGACGTATCTGTCAAAGAAAATGTTAAATCCAAAAAATTCCTGACACAGACCGGCCAAGAAATCCAAGACAATATGAAAAGACAAAATCTAAGAATAATAGGAATAGAGGAAAAAGAAGACTCCCTTCTCAAAGGCCCAGAAAATATTTTCAACAAAATCATTGAAGAAAATTTCCCCAAGTTAAAGGAGAAGCCAATAAGGATACATGAAGCCTACAGAACACCCAACAAATTTGACCAGAAAAGAAAATCCTCCCGCCACATAATAGTCAAAACAGTAAGTATACAGAACAAAGAAAAAATACTAAAAGCTGCAAGGGAAAAAGGCCAAGTAACATATAACAGCAAACCCATTAGAATCACACCTGACTTTTCAACAGAAACTATGAAAGCCAGAAGGGCCTAGGCAGATATCATGCAGACCCTAAGAGAACACAGATGTCAACCCAGGCTACTCTACCCTGCAAAACTCTCAGTCCTCATAGACGGAGAAAACAAGATATTCAATGACAAAAACAAATTTCAACAATACCTACACACAAACCCAGCATTACAGAAGACACTGGAAGGGAAAATGTAACGTAAGAAAATTAGCTTCTGTCAAGAAAACACAGGAAATAATTAACCTTACTACAGCAAAACAAAAAGCAACCAAGCACACAACCTTATGAACACAGCCAACATCAATATCAAAGGATCTAACAGCCACTGGTCATTAATCTCTCTCAACATCAATGGACTCAACTCTCCAGTAAAAAGACACAGATTAACAGAATGGATACGTAAACAAAACCCAGCAATCTGTTGCATACAAGAAACACACCTAAGACACAAAGATAGACATTACCTGAGGGTAAAAGGTTGGAAGATGACTTTCCAAGCAAATGGACCCAAGAAACAAGCAGGAGTAGCCATTCTAATATCTGATAAAATAGACTTTCAACCAAAATTAATAAAAAGAGATGAGGAAGGACACTTCATACTCATCAAGGGAAAATTCCACCAGGAAGACATCACAATCCTGAACATCTATGCCCCAAATACAAGAGCACCCACATTTGTAAAAGAAACATTGATAAAATTTAAACCACATATAGATCCCCACACATTAATAGTGGGAGACTTCAACACCCCACTCTCAACAAAGGACAGGTCAACAAAACAGAAATTAAACAAAGAAACAATAACTCTGACAGAGGTCATGAATCAAATGGACCTCACAGACATCTACAGAACTTTGCACCCAAACACAGAAGAATTTACCTTCTTCTCAGCACCTCATGGAACCTTCTCCAAAATAGACCATATAGTTGGTCACAAAGCAAGCCTCAACAGATACAAGAAGACTGAAATAATCCCTTGTATCCTGTCTGATCACCATGGAATAAAGCTGGACTTCAACAACAACAACAGAAATAGCAAAAAGCCTACACACTCATGGAAACTGAACAACTTGTTACTAAATGACAGCTGGGTCAGGGAAGAAATAAAGAAAGAAATTAAAGCCTTTCTAGAACTCAATGAAAATGAAGACACAACATACCCAAACTTGTGGGACACAATGAAAGCAGTGCTAAGAGGAAAGTTCATAGCACTAAATGCCTTCAAGAAGAAATTCGAGACAGCTCATTCAAGCAACTTAATGGCCCACTTAAAAACCCTAGAAAAAGAAGAAGCAGACACCAAAAAGGAGTAGACGGCTGGAAATAATCAAACTCAGGGCTGAAATCAATCAATTAGAAACAAATAAAACAATTCAAAGAATCAATGAAACCAAGAGCTGGTTCTTTGAGAAAATCAACAAGATCGACAAACCCTTAGCCAAGCTAACTAAAAGGCAGAGAGACACCACCCAAATCAACAAAATCAGAAATGAAAAGGGGGACATAACTACAGACACTGAGGAAATCCAAACAATCATTAGGACTTACTTCAAAAGTCTATACTCAACAAAATTTGAAAACCTAAATGAAATGGACAATTTTCTTGATCAATTTGACTTACCAAAGCTGAATCAGGACCAGGTAAATCAATTAAATAGTCCTATATCCCCCAAAGAAATAGAAGCAGTCATCAAAAGTCTCCCATCCAAAAAAAGCCCAGGACCAGATGGCTTCAGCACAGAATTCTACCAGACCTTCAAAGAAGAGCTAACTCCAATTCTCTTCAAACTATTCCACAAAATAGAAACAGAAGGAACATTACCAAACTCATTCTATGAAGCCACAATCACCTTGGTACCTAAACCTCACAAAGACTCAACAAAGAAAGAGAATTTCAGGCCAATCTCCCTTATGAACATTGATGCAAAAATACTTAACAAAATACTTGCAAACCGAATACAAGAACACATCAAAGATATTATCCACTATGACCAAGTAGGCTTCATCCCAGGTATGCAGGGGTGGTTCAATATACGGAAATCCATCAATGTGATCCACCATATTAACAAACTGAAAGAAAAAAACCACATGATAATCTCCCTAGATGCTGAAAAAGCATTTGACAAAATCCAACATCCATTCATGTTTAAACTACTGGAGAGATCAGGGATACAAGGCACATACCTAAACATAGTAAAGGCGATTTACAGCAAGCCTATAGCCAACATCAAACTGAACGGAGAGAAACTTAAAGCAATCCCACTGAAATCAGGGACAAGACAAGGCTGCCCACTCTCTCCATATCTCTTCAACATAGTGCTGGAAGTCCTTGCTAGAGCAATAAGACAGTTGAAGGAGATCAAGGGGATACAGATGGGAAAGGAAGAAGTCAAATTATCACTATTTGCAGGTGATATGATAGTATATATGAGTGACCCCAAAAACTCTACCAGGGAACTCCTACAGCTGATAAACACCTTCAGCAAAGTGGCCGGATACAAAATTAACTCAAAAAAATCAGTAGCACTGCTGTATACAAAAGACAAAAGGGCTGAGAAAGAAATTAGAGAAACAACACCATTCACAATAGCCACAAATGACATAAAGTACCTTGGTGTAACCCTAACCAAGCAAGTCAAAGACTTGTATGAAAAAAATTTCAAGTCTCTGAAGAAAGAATTAGAGGAAGATATGAGAAGATGGGAAGATCTCCCATGCTCATGGCTTGGCAGGATTAACATAGTAAAAATGGCCATCTTACCAAAAGCAATCTACAGATTTAATGCAATTCCCATCAAATTGCCAACACAATTCTTCACAGACCTGGAAAGAAAAATTCTCAACTTCATATGGAATAACAAGAAACCGAGAATTGCTAAAACAATCCTCTACAATAAAAGATCTTCTGGAGGTATCTCCATCCCTGATCTCAAGCTGTACTATAGAGCAACAGTTATAAAAACTGCATGGTACTGGCATAGAAACAGAATGGTGGATCAATGGAATCGAACAGAAGACCCAGAAATAAACCCACACACTTACGGACACCTGATTTTTGACAAAGATGCCAAAACCATACAATGGAAAAAAGATAGCATCTTCAACAAATGGTGCTGGTCCAACTGGATGTCTACAGAAAAATGAAAATAGATCCATACTTATCACCCTGCACAAAACTGAAGTCCAAGTGGATCAAAGACCTCAACATAAAACCAGACATATTAAATCAGCTAGAAAAAAAAGTGGGGAATACCCTAGAACTCATTGGTACAGGAGAAAACTTCCTGAACAGAACACCAACAGCACAGGCTCTAAGAGCAACAATCAATAAATGAGGCCTCATGAAATTGAAAAGCTTCTGTAAAGCAAAGAACACCGTCATCAAAACAAAGCGACTGCCTACAGATTGGGAAAGAATCATCACCAACCCTTTATCTGACAGAGGACTCATATCCAATATATATAAAGAACTAAACAAGCTGAAAAGCAACAAACCAAGTATTCCACTTAAAAAATGGGGAACAGAGCTAAAGAGAGAATTCTCTGCAGAGGAATATCGAATGGCAGAGAAGCACTTAAAGAAATGCTCAACCTCATTAGCCATTAGGGAAATGCAAATCAAAACAACCCTGAGATTTCACCTTACACCCATCAGAATGGCCAAGATGAAAAACTCAAGGGACAACACATGCTGGAGAGGTTGTAGAGAAAGGGGAACCCTTCTCCACTGCTGGTGGGAATGTAAACTGGTACAACCACTCTGGAAATCAATCTGGCGCTTTCTCAGACAACTAGGAATAGCGCTTCCTCAAGATCCAGCCATACCACTCCTAGGCATATACCCAAAAGAGGCACAAGTACACAAAAAGGACATTTGCTCAACCATGTTTGTAGCAGCTTTGTAATAGCCAGAAGCTGGAAACAACCCAGATGCCCCTCAACTGAAGAATGGATGCAGAAACTGTGGTACATCTATACAATGGAGTATTACTCAGCAATGAAAAATAAGGAAATCATGAAATTTGCAGGTAAACGGTGGGACCTGGAAAGGATCATCCTGAGTGAGTTGTCCCAGAAGCAAAAAGACACGCATGGTATATACTCACTCATATAAACATACAATATAGAATAAACCCACTAAAATCTGTACATCTAAACAAACTAAGCAAAAGAGAGGACCCTAACTAAAATGTTCAATCCCCATCCTGAAAGGCAAAGAGGATGGACATCAGAAGAAAAAGAAAATAGGAAACAACCTCGGAACCTGCTACAGAGGGCCTCTGAAAGCCAGAAGAAAACAGGAAACAACCTTGGAACCTGCCACAGAGGGCCTCTGAAAGCTTCTGCAGTATAGACTGTCAAAGCAGATGCTGAGCCTGATGGCCAACTGATGGGCAGAGTGAATGGAATTCTATGTAAGAAGTGGGAAATAGTAAGAGCTGGAGGGGACGGGAACTCCATAAGGAGAGCAACAGAACAAGATAATTTGAACACAGGAAACTTCCCAGAGACTCATACTCCAACCAAGGACTATTCGTGGAGATGACCTGGAACCCCTGCACAGGTGTAGCCCATGGCAGTTCAGTGTCCAAGTGGGTTACATAGTAATGGGAAGAGGGACTGCCTCTGACATAATCTGATTGGCCTGCTCATTGATCACTTCCCCCCTGAGGGGGGAGCAGCCTTATCAGGCCACAGTAGAGGACAATGCAGCCAGTTTTGATGAGAACTGATAGACTAAGATCAGAAAGAAGAGGAGAACCTCCCCTATCAGTGGACTTGGGGAGTGACATGCATGCAGAAAGGGGAGGAAGGGTGGGATCGGGAGGAGAGGAGGGAGGGGCTTATGGGGGGATACAAAATGAATAAAGTGTAATTAATAAAAAAGTATAAAAAAAAGCCCACCTTGGTCTTCTCTTTGCCTCAAAAAACAGTCAAATACCCTGACAAACAACTAAAGACCTCACCCTCCTCTTCTGCTTCACCCAGTCATCTGTCTATCCAACCTCCCCTTCCTGGCCCACAACCACCTGGCCCTCTGTACCTCCACTCCTTTGGTCCCATAGTCGGGAGCAACATCTCTAGTTCATTAACTCTCCTACCCTTCACAGAAATTCCCTTGGTACCTCCATCAAAATGAGCAGTTCTCTCTACCCAGTTCAGGTTCTACACATCTGTTCATTTTGTTATCGGCTCTCCATGTTTCTCCTACCAGATGGAATCTTCTTTCAGAAAATGCCTGGCTTAGTATATGTTTCATGATGGGTACTTAGTTTGTTGACTGAACAAACTGTAGTCTAGTGTTTGAAAGATGAAAGTTTGTTTTCTAAGTAAGCCAGCCACCACTAGCGTCCAGTGTAGATAGGGATCCCCACACTGAGACATAAAACTGTCTCCCACCCCACACCCAAGCAAAGGCTCACCTTCTCTAGGCAACTTAACTTCATGCACTGGAGAAAGTGTCTAAGACAGCTGCTGTAGCAATATACTGTGGACTGGGCAGCTTAGTTACAACAGAAAGATACTGCTCATAAACATGGAGGTTAGAGGCCCAGATCAGGACGCCAGTATGGTTAGGCTCTAGTGAAGGCATCCTTCTGGGTTGCATACTGAAGGCTTCTCCCTGAATTTTAACTTGGTAAAGAAACGATGAGAGAGACCTCTAGGTTACTTTCTCAAGGACACTGATCCATCTGTGAAGTCTTCACCCAGTTATTGAATTACCTTCTTAAAGGCTCCACTTTTTATTTCTGTGTCGCTGGTGCTGTTATCCAAATGGAATAAAGGGGGCATCACAAACATTCTGTACATGCCTAAGAGAGCCTCTGTAGCATCCTATGAGTCCTCTTGACAACGGAGACTCCAACTCTGAAACTTCTACAGCCCCCAAGTTATGCTACTGTGTAATACCTTTTTCATTATTGTGACAGAATGTTTGTGATAAATAACCTTTAAGGAGCAGTAACAGTTCATATTTTCAAAGGTTTCAGTCCATGGTTGTCTATTCCCATCACTTTGGGCATGTGGTTAGGAAGAACATCACAAGTATGCAGAATGGAGCAAAGCTGCTCACCTCATAGCAGCCAGGAATCAATGAGAGATTAGAAGGAGATGGTTCCAAAACATGGACCATGCCCCTAGTGACTCACATCTTCCTAACAGGTCTTACCTCCTGAAAGTTCAACCAGCTCCTGATAATGTCAACAGATGCATAGGAGGACTTCAAAGTATAACCTTTTTCTGGAAATTTAAGGTTCCAGACAGTCACACATTATTAGAGCACTCATTAAGAAGCTGTGCCACCTACAGACCTGGCCTCAAGATGATACACACAGTTGCAATCTCCATATCCATCAGTCATGCAGAAGTTAGACCCTTATAGTCCACAGACAGCAGGAGGCAGAGGGCTCTGACCAGACTGTATGGCCAGACAATCCTGAAGAAGACTGTGCCAGCATGGCTTGTTATCCCGTAAGTGACCAGGAAACAGTTTCTTTCCTTGACCTTCATCTCACATCTTAAATAGATCACAACATAATTTGGGAGTGATGGGACCCATTCTATACCCCTTCAAGCCAGAAGCATGCTATGCAAGTTGTGTAATTGTTCTAAAAGGATCCATTCCTACAATGCTTAGTAAGATGTAAATTTTACCAGCCCTTTGGAGGGAAGGCATTTTAGATTACATACCACAAGTAAAGCATCATAAAAATCACTTCTAACAATTCTGTGTTGATGTCCTCCAGCCCTCTAGCTAGCTTGTCTCCTGTTGTGACTCATATCTATTATGTCCCTAAGGGCTCACATATTCTTGGTCCCTAGGGTAGTAATATTCAGAGATGAGGCTTCTGAGAAATGATTGCATTACGATGGTTCTGACCTAATCCGTGGGTTAATCTATTGATGGACTGGTAATCTGATGGCTTTAGGGGGTGATAGAAGCTAGGAGAAAAGGCTGAGTTGGAGGAAGTAGGTCACTGGGGAGTGCACCCTGAGAAGGCTGTCTTATCCCTGCTTATCCCTAGTTCATGTTCTCTCTCTCTTCCCTCCCCTCTCTCTGATTCCCTTCCTTGTCTCTTGTCTGCCTTAAGTTCCTCTATCACATGCTGCCTACTATAATGTTTGTGCTCACTCAGGACCTAGAAGGAAACCTTTGATATTGTGGTCCAAAATAAATCTACCCTCCTTTAAGTTCATGTCCTCAAATATTTTTGTCACAGTATACTAAGTCACTTCTCAGATTCTATTATCCTCATTTGTGGTCCTTACCAGAGTCCCTAGTAAGCAGAAAGAGTACTAGTCACCTATAGCAACTGACAGGATGGTGTGTTTACCCTCCAGCTACATCCTAGGTGTCTTACAATATACCATTAAGTTCAACCCCTACCCCCAAATTAGACATCTTGGTGTGAGAGAGTGTGTCATCAAGAGAATAAGCTACCGAGTGGCGGAATAAACCATGATGCAGTAGTAATATCATCGGTGGTTCTTTCATGAGTTGGACTCTTCTTAAGCTCTGACATGCACTGCCTCACCGTTGCCTCCAAACCACCTAAAGTAGGTAGCCTGACTAATAAGATAAGAAAGTGTAGTCCTAGGAAGACTACACCAATCACTAACAGAAGACAAATGACCCACTATTTTTGAATGAGCAAAGATTTGAATAGCCATTTCTCAAAAACGTCAAGTGATCAATTAGCACAGGAAATGGTACTCAAAGCATTAAGGTGAACAAACTAAAACAATGAAATGCCACTTCACATTCACTAGGATGGTTCTAACCTGAAAGAGAGATGACAGTTGCTGGTGGGTGTGCAGAGATTATGAATCCTCCTGGACCACTGGTGGGACTCAAGTGGTACAGCCATTTGGTGAAGCAGTTTGGCAGCTCCTCCAGAAATTAAACAGGGTTACCTATGACTCAGCAAGTCTCATTCCACGATGTGTGCCACAGCCTGGGAAACACACACACACAAAATCCAGTATCCAGATATCCATAGCAATACAACTCAAAACCAGAAAGTTGAAACAACAGAAGTGCCCATGGAGAGACAAGAGGCTGGATGAAAAGAAATACAAAAGCCCCATTAATAGAATTTTATGCAGTGAAAAAGAGGATGCTGATCCATGCTGTGGAATGAATAAGCCTGCAGAACACTATGCTAAACGAAGACTATAAACACAAAAGGCTTAGACTGTGTAATTTGAATGACATGAGATGTCTGAAATAGATAAATCACACAAATAGAAAATAAACTGGTAGCTGCTCAGGGATGGAGGGAGAGGAAGTGGAAAGCGAATGGGCATGGGTTTTATTTTTAGTGATGATGTAATCATCTGGAATTAGATAGATAGTGGCAGTAGTTGCAAAATCTTGTGGAGTATGCCAAAAAGCGCTGGGTTGTCTGCTTTCAAGGGTGAATTTTATAGTATGTGAATCACATCTGTAAAAAAAAATAGCAGCTGATAAACACAGTGCTCAAAAGTCTAAGTGAGCACTCAGCCCCTGGCATCTGTCTTACTCAGAGCTAGGCACAGTCAGGACCACTTATGAGAAATATTTTGTTAGAGAAACTCATTTGCTTTTTTTCAGTAGGGTTTCATGAAGCCCTGGCTGGCCTTGAACTTGTGGTGTAGCAGAGAATAACCTTGAACTTCTCTTCCTCTCATCTTTACTTCCCAAGTACTGGGATTATAGGTGTGTGCCACCATGTCTGACTTAATATGGCGCTAGGGACCAAACTGAAAACTCGAGCATGCTAGACAAGCAGTGCACACGATAAACTGCACGCCAGCACAGAATCTGTCCTCTTACTCCATGACTCTGGGAAGGGTGCCCTAGACTCGCAGCTAATTGGATCTAAGGTAGGTTTAGAGCACCTATAGCCTGATCAGAACGGTGACATCAGTAGCCTGGCTTGAGATGATGGACCAGGTCAATCAGATTCCCACTCTCCACATTCACCTTCTCTCTGGAATTTGGGATGAGGCATGAAAAGTCAGGGCCAAAGCAAACTGGGCATGAGGACTTGAGGAAGACCTGGATTCAAGTCAGCCATCAGAGATGGTGAGCAAGCAGAAACTGGGATGAAGCAGCATTGACTAAAAAGCCAAGTGTGGAGCCAGAGGAGGAAGGAGAGGGCAGTGAGGGAAGGACAGCCCTGAATGGGGGGCAGGGGAAGAGATGCCATCCTTTTTGCAGTCTCCTCAGGCCTCCACAGATTCTTAACACTAGTATTCCTGAAGCACCAGCTGGGGTTCCCAGGAGCTCTTCATCTGGCTCTATACAACCCAACTGTCCTGCACTTGAGCTAGCTCAAACAGGATCTGATGTCTGCACTGAGAAGAGCTCATCTAGGACCCCAGCAGGCATTTGTAGCCTCCAGCCTTGAGCTTCCTGAACTGGTGGTCCTGGGGAGAGACTCTTGGTGAGCTGCCCCTTTCAGAGAAGACAGCAAATCACAGAAGACATTATAGGAAAACAGCCAAGAGAGCATAGGCAGCTGCCTGAGATTCAGGCTGACCCCTGGGCACAATAATTATACAGGAGCTTGGAGGCTTTCGGCCATGGCCAACAAAAGATTGGTGTCATCAGTTATGGGCTCTTGTTACCAGATGGGTGTTTTCCGTACCTTTCCTTAGTCTTGACGTGATATGAGTTAGATGCTGCACTCCTCCACTGAACAGAGTACGAACCAGTGTGGAATAACTATGAAGTCAGTCAGGACATTTCTAGACTGACCTTGAACATATCCGTTTTCTTCAAAGTAAGAAGACATTTCATGTTTCACTTTTAATGAGAAGAGAGAAAGAACTGTTGCTGGAAATATTTACCTTCATCTCCTGTTCTGAGAGACTGGGAGATTTGTTGGCTTTGATCTCCACTTGTTTAATTACCCGGAAATGGACTACCTCTGAGCTGGCAGGATCAGCAAGGCTCACTCTTTCTGCAAAAGTTGGCAGTAGGGCACCCAGATACGTGGTCTTTCATTTTCCCAGATCAAAGCTGAGCCAGCACTAAGATGAAAGAGATTTTTGATAAAATGGTGGGATCTTGGTTGGAGGGGTCACTGGACCAGCCATGAGGTTCCCCCTTCTGTCATCCCCCACCTTGGAAGGACCCTGTGCTGCTTACCCACACCAGGACTTATAAGCAGTCCCAGCACCCTACACACCCATCAACTGTTCTTAGCAGTGGCTTCAGTGTCTACTTAGAACCTTCCAGCTATAATCCTAGGAACCCCTTCATCCACACAACCCAGGCAGGCATAGAGGCAGCGAGGAGATGGAACACAAGGCAGAAGATGGCTTTTCAGAGGCTACCTGGCATGAGGAGTTTGGGGTTTGACCTCTCAGAAACTCAGAGATGGCTGGTAACCATGGAAACAAGAACAGAGAATATCTGGGGAAGGCACTTCTGGCTATATTTCAGAACATCCAGCCCTCCTTAATATGCTCACCTCTGAATGAGTGTTCAGTTAAACATAGCCTAAAAGACTTTTAATGTGTGCTTTTATGTTTCTATGCACTGAGCTACTTCCATAACCAGAACTGTACTACTTAATGAAGGCACATGGGAGGATGATGACGATGATGATGATGATGACAATGACTACTGTTTACTGAGCACTCATTCAGCTATGTACTGTATGATTTAATCCTCCCAAACACATGGAGACCAATACTACTATTATCCCCATCTGACAGATGAGGAGACCAAGACCAGAAAGGTTAATTAACTCATTCAGCTTCACAAAGCTGTTAAGTGACAAAGCACAATGTGAAGATGCTACACTCCCCTTATTTGCTAACAAGAAAGAGCGAAAATCATTCCGAAACAACAAAACAAACCAACAAAAGAACAGGGCACATACTTAAGATGCCAAGCTTTAGCAGACAGTCAGAAATAAAGCCCTTGCACCACACACAACACACTGCCTGTTTCTGTAAATAAAGCTGGATTGGCACAGAGCCACACCCATTGTGATGGGTTGTCTAGACCTGCTTTTACATTGCACTGGCAGAATCAAGAGTGCTCAATAGAGACCTAAAATATTTATTCTCTGGCCCTTTAAATTTTGCCAAGCCCCTCTCTTATGGTAATCAATGAGCCGGTTTTGCCTGGGTTTGGTGGAGAGCTTGAGATGTTTTAAAACCCATGAAGTACAGGACAAACTGAGACAATTTGTCTTTTCTGCCTGGGGGAGCCTGGCTCGATACAGGGCTTGGAAATATGTGGTAGAACATCAAGAGCATTCCTAACAGAAAAGGCCAGTAGGAGTCTGGAAGAAGACAAGCACAAGACAGTTGTGTGGGGTAAGGCTAGCTGATGGCCCAGAGTTCAGTGCCTGCTGGGAAGCATCTACCAAAACCTCTACCAAAGTGACATTCATGCAACATTAGTGGCATTACAAACTGATCCCGTCTGCTAGACATTCTGTAAATGCATGCCCAGATGCTGAGTGTTGAGGTGCATGGGCCTTTGGGAACGTGATAACACCAATAAGCCTAAATCAATATGACTGTTCCCCCTTTTCTGGAGTAGGGGCTTATATAGCCCAAAATAGCTTCAAACTCTTTTCGTAGCTGAGGACAACCTTCAACGTTTGGTGTGCACCACCACACTCAGTTGAAGAGCTGAGCAAGACCGAAGCTTGCTCATTCTAGGCGAGCAGCCTGACAAATGAGCCGCACCCAGCCACACCCTTGCCTTCGAAGGGTGGCTCTGACACTCTTCTCACCTTGATCACTTGATTTTGAGTTCAGGTAAGCAATATGACATGGTCAAAGTGGGGTTGGCTGACCTGACTCCAGCAGAAAACAAGATGGATGGCTCCTGAGGAACACCTATGGTTGACCTCTGGCCTCTGCATGCACACTCATGCACCTGCACACCCATCAACATGTGCACATGCCAGCATACACACACACACACACACACACACACACACACACACACACACTGATGTTTAAGGTATAAACTGTTTTTTGCAAAATCTGAAAGAGAAAATATCAATACTGATTTCTTTGAAGTCATGGATTCTTTTTTAATTTTAATTTTTTATATTACTTACAGTTTATTCATTTTGCATCCCAGCTGTAGCCCCCTCTCCCATTCCCTCCCAATCCCACCCTCCCCCATCTCCTCCCATGCCCCTCTCCAAGTCTGCCCCAAGTTTGGCTATGAGCCTCAGCATCTGCTTTAATACCTTGCTGGGTATAGTCTTTCAGAGGCCATCTGTGGTAGGCTTCTGTCCTGTTTCCTGTTTTCTCCCTCTTTCGATGACCTTCTGGTTTGCCTTTCTGAGTGAGGATTGATTATCTTACCCAGAGTCCTCCTTCTTGCTTAGCTTCTTTAAGTGTTCAGATTTTAGCATGTTTATCCCGTAGTATATGTTTAATATCCACTTATAAGTGAGTATATACCATGTGGGTCTTCCTGAGTCTGGGATACCTCACTCGGAATGATCTTTTCTAGATTCTACCATTTGCCTGCAAATTTCATGATTTCCTTGTTTTTAGTTGCTGAGTAGTATTCCATTGTGTAAATGTACCACAATTTCTGTATCCATTCTTAGTTGAGAGTCATCTGAGTTGTTTCCAGGAAGTCATGGATTCTTTATCCTATTCTGTATCCCTCGAATTGTTAAAGTGTTTACGTGCTGTCTTTACAGACAGAAAACATTGGAAATGTCACCAGGGAAATGCATCTGTCTACATTCTCAGAATGTGGCTTTCTAATCCTACAGAATCCTGTCCCTCAGTGCACCTGCTGTCAACCCTAGAACGGAATGCAACCTTGAGTTCCTCTTTGCACAGGCCCAGGAGATTTGATCCTATGTCAATGGGATCAAACACATTCCATACAAACACTAAGGAAGAAATCCTCCTTCCCAACTCTCTTCAAACAGCAAAGAAATTAGCCACAGAACCAACTCCAACCATGTTTTCAGAAATCTTTCTATGCAAGTCATAATATTTTGGGAAAAAGATTTACTTTAGAATACTTTAATAACTCTCGCACTGTGGCTACAAGTCCTTTGTAGCTGGTCTCAGGGGCCTTCCTGGGATGCTGTACTTAATGAGGTTTATAATTCAATATAACTACATCTGCATCTTTAATTATGCCTAACATTTAATCTTCATTGCTCCACTTGAATTGGAAGAGCTAAAATTAGGCCTGCTGTAGTTTAATCTGATAATAAACATCCATGACATTTAGAGGAAAAATGTACTCATTTCATTAGAGTAGCCGACACATTTACCATTTATTTGAACTGAACAAACACTCTCACAGCCCTCCTGACTATAACAGAGACCACTGTTTTAAAGGATCTCGCTGTAGACTTCTGTACTCTGAGGTGGGCAAGATCTCAGAGGTTAAGTATCCAACACTATAATTTTATAATTGAAGACAGTGCCTGAACTGTGTTTGTATGTTATTTGGTTGGTTGGGTTTTGTTTTGTTTTGGTTTTGAGATAGAGTTTCTCTATATAGCCTTGGCTGTCCTGGACTTGCTTTGTGGATCAGGCTGGCCTTGAACTCACAGAGATCTGTCTGCCTCTGCTTCCCCAAGTGCTGGGACTACAGGCATGCAACACTGTGCCCAGCTAAAGTGACTGAACTTTATAAAGATGAAGCCACTGGTTCAAGGCCATATAGCAAGTTAGCAGGTGGAATGTATCAAAGGAAATAAGACCCAGGAGTATTTATTTTTGAGATGTTGTAGCTCTGGCTGGCCTACAACTCGCTATGCACATTATGCTGGCTTAGATCTCACAGAGATCTACCTGTCTCTGCTAGGATCAAAGGCATGTACCACCATATCCAGCAAGACCTAGGATTCTTGAATTCTTTTTTGGCTAATGGATCATTTGTATTACTCTACTGCCACATGGCACATATGGCCAAGTATCCATCAAATATCACCATTGCCCCTTTTTGTGGAACACAGGAAAGCAGTATACAAGTTTCTAAATTTGAGCTCCATAAACCATAGTAAAAGGGAGAAAAGTGTATCCTCAATAAAAATAAGAAAAAATAAGATAAATATCTCTGTGGGCCAATCTTCCTCCCTGACCCCCTACCCCCATGTGAAGTTTTAAACCTGGGACAAATGACTGACATATTAAAGCAGACCTGGCCATGAGGTTCTTCCTGCATCCCTTAGTCCCTACCTGAGTTACAAGGCTCTCCTGGTTAGCATGCCCTGCTACCTAACCCGAACACTCCAGCCCAGGGGGCTGGACTGCTAATCCAACCATTTTGGATCCAGCCTCTTTGTACCATTGGGGCTTCTGGCTGCTGCTCCAGGTTCCCCTCTCTCTTCCCATCCCCCTTTCCCCACGTGGCCCAACTCAGTCTGGTCATGACCAGAGTGGACTCTTCCAGATGTCACAGCCTCTAACTATGTTGTCCCACAAATCTACAATAAGCCTTCTCCTCCACCATATCTCGGAGCAATCATGTTTCCTTTTATTTTCCTTTTTATTTATTTATTTTTCATTCACCCCACTCACCTCTAAAAAAAATCATTAAGTAGGCTGAAGCTTCAGCCTGATTGGCTACAGGTCCAGGAGGAAGCAGAGGTGGTTTTGAAGTTCTGTTTTTATATGTGAGGGTACAGCAAAGAAACCACCAAAATGGCTGTTCCATGGTTGGGTGTGTTTATATAGATAAGAGAGAGAGAGAGAGAGAGAGAGAGAGAGAGAGAGAGAACATCCAGAGGCATCCAGAAGAGTTCAGAGCAGAAAGAAAAAGAAGCAGATTGGACATGTCTGTGAGAGAAGGAGAATAGTAGAGAATAGTAAGAGAGAGAATATTGAGAATAATAGGAATCATGGGATGGGGGGCTTACCATTATATAGAAAATGAAGGGGTATCTGTGGAAATACAGGAGGGAAGACTGTTGACTGAAATAGACTGGGAGTTTAGGGTAGGAGGAGGGAAGAAAGGGACCAGGATGCTAGTGTGGACTTTGAGATGTGAGTAGGGACTAAGGGAGCCTGGAGGCCAGCATGGGCTCTGATACTTACATGCAGATATATGTCAATGGAGCCATATGTTTCTTGTGACAGAGGCAAGGGAAATGATTCCTTTAAGTTTCACAAGTTCCTGAGGAATGCTGGCTTTAATCTAACCACAAGAAATCCCTGTATAGTTCAGGCTGAGCTGGGCCAACACTGTTATTTCTGGTCATATTCACTTTCTGAGATCTAACAGTTTCTGGGACACTAAACAATAGAAAGTCCCATTTAGGACAGAGGGTAGGAACCAGACTTAGATCTTGAGCAACAGCTGGAAAACATGTCACTGGACAGTACTAGGACTGTCATTTACACGAAGAGAGAGGATAGACAGCATTTTCCAGCATTTGGGGACCATATCGCCTGCTGCCCCAGTGGCAGTGATTGTGACATGCTTGTTACCTGGCTACTGTAAGACCTGATTCTTTACCATGAGCCTTGGCTTTGAAATAGGCCTCTGGGCTGGCAAAAGTTACTGCAAGATCACTTATGAGGGGAGAATCAGAGAGGAGAGAGATAGAGACAGAGAGAGAGAACAATGTAGAAGAATTGTAATCCAGCAACATGGCTGCTCTGACAAGAGATCATATCCAAAGACCTAGGTCTGTGTTATCCTGCTGGAACACAGACACAAGCTTAGCATACACCTTTAATCCCTCTGGTTAGAATTTCATACACAGCTTTAATCTTAAACAATGACATTTAATTGAGGGACTGACAAAGTGACAAATCAGAAAAAAGATCTGACAAAATGAGTCAGAGATAAGACACCCAACTCTCAGGAACCGACAGGAAAGAGAAGCTACTTAGATCAGCACAGGGAGAGCAGGAGAGTTCAGTGCAGCTGAAAGCAGTTGAGTTGTGGTCATGCAGTCAGTGCAGTCAGTGCAGTTCGTGGAGTTCAGGGACAGTTTTTTCTAAGAAGAGCAATTCAGTAAGGAGTCTAGAGAAGTTAGTTTGAATCAGTTATCTTAGAGAGGAGTTTTGAACCAGAACAGCTGAATGGAACCAGCTAGCCAAAGTTCAGAAAGAAATAAAAAGGGTGAACTTATTTAGCATTAAATCTTGTAGGCTGAAACATTTTAGGCCTGGGCTAGCAGATAGAGGCTAGAAACTGAAGCCTTCAAGGTCTGGACTTGCAGAAGATTAGGTTGTATAAAGTCTAGAAGCTGCCAGGTGTAGGCCTACGGGAATGCTCTGGGCTCAGCCCAAGCTGTGTATTCTCATCCATTCATCAGAGCAAATAAAAACAGCATTTACAATGCAAGACATTCAAGATGAGCCTGCAAACCAAGACCTCTAAATGAAAAGAAAGGTGAAGAACGATAGTAGGGCTGACTGGGAGTGCTGCATGCTCACCACAAAATAAAATATTGACACAGTCTAAAAATTATTAGGAAATTAGTATGTTAACAACCTTGAGGAGATAGCATTTATGAAAGAACTGGCTCTAACAAAATAAAAACAACCAACTATGAAACAAAATGGGCCATGTGATGGCAAAAGCAATTTCTTCAGGGCATGGGCGTGACATGGTCACTGCCATTAAACATAGCTTGCTGTGGTGACCTATATAACGCTTGGCCCTGTAGTCATGACAACAAAATAAGCAGAACAATACAGTGTTAGTTAGGGCTACAGTAATGACAGTGGGGCTGTTACCACCTCATAGGAGAAAAAGGAGGTCAATGGACCTTTACCTGGGATTCCACTCAGTACCCCCTTTTGCCCTTCTCCCAGCTACACATGATCTTAAAAGGTGAAAGGTTAACATAATGCAGCTTTGACAAGCTGGTGATAAGTGGAACTTGTCAGTTATGCAGCTGTTTCTGAGTTACCAGCACTCCTGTAAGTAACCCCTCACCCACGCTCCTCCTGTAAGAAAACCCAATCAACTCACAAGTCAGAATTGGAAAGAATCATTACTTTGACATCAATGACCTATCTGGGGTGAATATATGAAAGTTTACATCTCCTTAGAAACAGTAGCATAGCAGACCACTTGAAAACAAAAACAGAAGTCAGAAATCCTGAACTAAAAAAATAAGCTTCAAGAGAGAGCGGGAAATATATGGACAAGCTGAAACCTGTAGAAGTCTATGAAGATGAGAGGCATCTCTGACTCTCAACTCCTGCTGCCACTTAACACTGAGCTGTATCCCTCAAGCACCATCCTCAGTTTCAACTACACTACTTAAACACAGCAAACCTAGCAACTTCAGGCACAGAAAGTTGAACAGAAGTTAGTCCCCTACTCTCAGGGATGAAAGAGAACAGCCACTCTGTGTCAATGCAAAAGAAAATATTCAGGCCAAGTTTTTATTTTATTTTATTGTTTTATGTGTAGAGGCATTTTATCTACATGTATGTCTGTATGCCACATATCTGGTGCTCTCAGAGGTCAGAAGAGGACATCAGAGCCCCACGAACTAAAGTTGAGACAGTTGTGAGCCACCACCTGGGAATAGAACCCAGGTTCTCTAGAACAGCATTGAGAGACCAAAGAATTAAAAATCAGTGGCTATTATTTTAAAGTTTAAAGCACAAGCCTGAACGAAGGCCAGCCAAGTGGAGTTATGTCCAGCCACCTTCAGGGAAGAGCTAGCCTTACTGCATTCTTTGCTGCCCACAAGAGATACAGTTGCTAGGAAACCGGCCCATCCCCCTAGGAAGAGAAAGCAGACCATTAATGGTTTGGGGGCCTTTCTATAGCCAATCAATTCAAAATGCAACATCCCCTTTTGTGTTTCAACCAACAGATGCATGCCAGACAGGAATCGCCCTCTTTGGGCGTGCTGGGAGGGACTGGAATCTTTAAATCACCCAACTAACCTGAGCATAGGGCTCTCAGCTCTCACTGCTTTGGTGATGGGGGTGTGAGCCCAAGCTTTAGCTTGTAATAAAAAGATCCTCATGTGTTTTGCAACTACTCAATTCCTGGTGGTGGTCTTTTGGGGTCTCACGAATCAAGCACAACAGCATCCAGGTCCCTTAACCACTGAGCCATATCTCCAGGCCCAGGACCACTATTGTTAAGCATTAGCAAGATGAAAAGAAAAAAAAAAGCATTGAGAAAAATCAAAGAAAGAAAGAGAATGGAGGGGAAAAGAGAGAATAAAAAAGGAGGAACCCAGGGCCCAGGGCACAGCTCTAGAGAAACAATCTCCTCAACACACAAGGCCATAGGTTTCCCACAGCTCTGGAAATGGAATAAAAAATAAAAGATGAGTGTACACAGTAGGGACCTTCTACACGTTCTTTCTCCTAGAAAGAAACCTAATAAGAATATTCCTTCAATAAGATGAAAGGTGGAAGAAAAGAAACATATGCATTCCAAAACTGTGCCATTTCCAATCTTCCCCCCAATAAAAGAGAACAAGCAAGGAACAAAACAGACACAGCTGACATGAAATCCTGGCACAGAAGAAAGCCTAGAGATTATCCTTCTCCTTCTGAGGAAATGTAGTCTGCCCTAAAATAAAGTTGATGCTATGGTGGCCAGGGAAGAAAGAAAGAACCAGGAGCTGGAAACATGGCTTAGTCAGCAACGTACTTACTGTGCAAACATCTGAGTGACACTCTCTGCACACATATTAAAATAATAACAATGCTGGCTGCAGCAGTATACTCTAACAGTGAGAGCCAGAGACAGGCCAGCCAGTCTAATAGCATGGGCTAGTTCAAGATCCAGTGAGATCCTGTCTCCAAAACGTAAAGGGCAATAGAAGAAGACAGTCGATGTCAACATCTGTTCCTCACAAATATTCATACACATGCACCTGCTTATACATGAGCACAACATACATGCACACCACACACACGCACACACACACACACACATATCACAAGCAAGAGGAGGAAGAAAAACAGAAGTCTTTGATGACTCCGTGAAGTTCAGTGTTACACAATCCTGAAACCCATTGCCCCTGTAGACACCAATTCAGGCAATACTGTAAAGCTCCTTAAGTCAATCAATACAACTTTATTTTAATTGTTACTAATTTTACTCTGGGTTTAGTTTAGGTTTTGAGATGGGATCTTTCTAGGTAGTCCTTACTAGCTTGAACTTACTATACAGCTCAGGATGGCTTCAAATGTGTAATCCTCCTGCTTCAGCATCCCTAGTGCTAGGATTATAACCATGTCTTCCCAGCCGGGGGTGGTGGTACATGCCTTTAGTCCCAGCACTTGAGAGGCAGAGGCAGGTGGATCGCTATGAGTTCAAGGCCAGCCTGGTCTACAAAGTAAGTCCAAGACAGCCAAGGCTACACAGAGAAATCTGGTCTCAAAAAACCAAACTCAACCAAAAACAAAAAACATGTCTCCCCACTCCCTGTTAATTGCAACTTAAAAAACAAACAAAACAAGCAAACAAACAAAACCCTAGTGGCTGCAGCACCTTTTCTCAGCACCTTGAGCATAATTCCTGCCTCTCACCCAGCCTCCCTGTCAGCTGTCAGCTGTCATTATTGAACTTTATTGAATTGAATCCCAAGAGCCCTCCAGTTTCACGGAAGTCTGTTTTATGGGCTGTGAGTCAGCCTTAGGAAGTGTAGGCCCAGCATGGAGACCACTTGCAAAGCAGTCTTGTCCCTGGCCCCTCCTTCTTCTCATCCTGCACAAAGGGAAGCTTCACTCAGGAAGCTGTGAGCTCTCAATTGGTTTCTAACTGCAGCAGCAGGTTCCAGCGCTGTTGCCTGCTGCTTCTGGTTATTCACTTGGAATCAGAGCAGCCGAGAAGCTGAAATTAGCTTCATACTACCGGCATGGAACAGAAGCACACAGTAGTGCTGGGCTTCAGAGGGGCAGGAATCTGGGATTTTTCTCATCTCTGTGAACACCAGTGTTCAGGGGGACAGGAGACTGTGTTTCACAGTAGTCTGGAAGTTTGAGTATTGAAGACTGAGGTGTCACCAACTTCCTGCAAAAGAAAGGCAGGCAGAGGGAGAAAGGTCAGCCCATTAAAAGTCACCACATTCACATCAGCTGCCAATGGACATAGTGTTAATGGCCCTGAGCCATGCATGCTACCACGTTGGCCACATTTTTTTATCCTTTGTGCTCTATTAAGTTTTGACTTCCTGGATTTTGCTAATGCCAGAGAGCCTGTCCCTTTGAGGGAAAGAATTCCTAGAGCTAGTTAAGACACATTGGTCTTAGTTAGGGCTTCTATTACTGTGATAAAAATCACGGCCAAAGCAACATGAGGATACAAGGATTTATTTCAGCTTTTAGCTTGGAGCCCATCAATCAGGGATGTCAGAGCAGGAACTCCAGGCAGGAGCCTGAAGGTTCTGATGCACAAGACATGATGCAGAGACCATGAAGGAGTACTACTTACTGACCTGCTCAGACTGTTGTCTTATACCATGGGGACCACCTCCCCAGGGGTGGTGCCACCCACAGTGAGTTGGGCTCTCCCACATCGATCATCAATCAAGAAAATGCACCATAGGCCAATCTTATGAAGGCATTTTCTCAATTAATATTCCCTCTTTCCAGATATGTCTAGGTTTATGCTAATTAACCAGCACAACATCCTTCATATATAAGCCAACCAACCCAAAACACATGTACCTAATCATCTCTTTAACAGTCCTTGTGTCCTAAGGCAGCATTCCCCATGCCTGAGATCAGCCCAGAGCCCAGCATCCAGCAACAAGACACCACCTTTGTAGCTTAGAGACCCCGTGCTGTGTAAAGCTGCTACCCCATGTTGGCTTGCGCGCCTTGCCCATTCCTCTTCATAGATGCTCCAGTGAGGAGTCTGGGCAAGACCACACTTTGCCTTGCCCCCTTTGCCTTCTCATTAATCTAGGTGCCGCCTCCTATGGCCCTGGGTGGGATAGCATGCCTGTCCTCTTGGAAACTGCTACGTGCTCTTAAGTTCCTTTTACATTTGTCATCTTACTATATCTGATTAAAACGACATCCTGGATACATTTAAAGAAAAACCCAGCAAACTGTAAGGGACTTTAGCAATGTCTACAGCACTACAACACAGGAATTGTTAACTCCATTCTATGTGAGGAGGACAGAGCTCAGAGGCTGATTAACTTCCAATGCCAGTCTGCCAACTGGTGACTGATCATGAGCTACAAAAATCACCACACTCTTTTTTTTAAAGATCTGTAAGAAATTTTGATGATGGTATATGGTGGGGGAATTGTGTACTGTTGATCAAAGATTAAATATGCTTTATTTTAGAAGGAAACATATTAATAGAAATAAAATGTAAGTAACCATACTCAAAATAGAGTTTGGCAAAAATGAACAAGATAATTAGAGAGAGCTTGCCAATTTCAGGCATCAAAACCTTTGAGCTTCTACTGACTTTCTCACACTTTCAAGTAAGGTGAACCCAGCCAGAGTGCAGTCGGCTGGGGTGGGGTCACGCAGAGCGCATCTCTCCATGGTGTTCCAGACACAAGACAAGAGTTTCCAGTGCACTAATGGCACAATGATGAAATCCACAGGGGAAAACTAAATAGGAACTGGAGGAGAAGCAACATGAGGTCTTCTCGATGCTTTTCAAAGTCTGATCTGTGGGCCAGAGAACCAGCATCACCCAGGAGATTGTTAGAAATGCGGACTCTCAGGCCCATCCCAGAACTATGGGTTCAGAGTCTGTGTGTGAACAAGACCCTTGGAGGATCCCTATGTATATTATAGTTTGGACAGTTCTATTCTTCTTAGGCCCACCCCTTGAAAGGGGGAAGTCAGAGAATAACCAAGGTGTGGATAGAGGATGAAATCAGACACAGATGGATAGGAGCTTTTCATTAAGTGACTGGTACTGAGACGGTGGGCTTGGTATTCCACAGGTACAGAAGACCTAACGAAGCTACCATTGCATTGATCACAGTTAGCTTCTAAGGACACGATCAATTTGACCTGGGTAATTCTTAGTCGTGAGAAATGTCCTGTGCACTGAACAGTGTTTACTACTACCCTTGGCCTCTACAATGGACGCCAGAAGCACCTCTCCATCCTCTTGTTAGTCAAGGAAACTAGTAGCATCTCCAGACATTGCTAAATGTGTGAAAAATCACCCACTCCCTGCACTGAGAACCACTGAGTTAGACAAGGCCATTCATGACCTGATCCTGCATCATCTGTTCTACCTGTGACCACGAGTATGTGTGAGAAAAATCCCACATTGGGGATGGTCACATTTTATTTCTCTTCCAAGTTGTCCATTCAGTGACGATCCTAGCTAGAAATGATGAGAGTATAAATTAGGATTCAGCTTCACAAAGCTGAATTCCCAACTGGGAAACAGATTTAGATGAGAGAGGGTCAGTTGATTATCAGTTCCCAGCCAGGCTAAGAACAGGCAAGTAAGTCCCCCAGAGAGCCCATGAAGCTCAGAAGGGAAATCTCACCATAATATTTGGTGGGTAGCTATTTTCCTCCTCTGACACAGAGAAATGCTGATCAGCACTGGTTCCAGACCCTTCTAGACTAGATATTTTGTGAGCATAAGACTATGTGGCCTAATCCCAGCATTCAGGGAGGCAGAGGCACGCAGATCACTGTGAGTTTGAGGCCAGCCTGACCTAAAAAGCAAGTCTAGGACAGCCAAGGCTACACAGAGAAATCCTGTCTCAAAAACAAAACCAAAAAAAAAAAAAAAAAAAAACACTACGTGGCCATTACTCTCTTCTAAGAAGAAAAGTGCTGAGTCTTACTAATCAAGCCATCCCCTAGCCTCAAGCTTGTTCCAGTATTTTCTAGAACCTAAATAAAATGGGACTCTTTCAAGGTCTGTTTCAGCACAGGGCTATATCCAAAGACACCCAAGTACAATTCTGAAAGCTTTGGAAATAAACTGCTACACACCTCAAGAGAAAGCCACAAACAAAAAGCTTCCTGTGTTAGCTGCTTTTCCCAACACTAGGACAAAATACCTGACAGAAGCAAGGAAGGATTTTATTTTGGCTCACAGTTTGAAAGAGACAGTCCATCATGGCGGAATAAGCATGCAGCTCCTGAGGTGGGGGTGGAGAGCATGAGGCTGCTTGCTCACACATGCGGGCAGAAAGCATGGGACAGAAGTGGAGCTGGTCTAAATCTCTCAAGCCCCATTCCTATATCCCTTTGTATGCAAGCAAGGCCCCATGTCATAGAGGTTCCATGACCTCTCAAAATAGTATCATTACCACCCCCAGCCTCTGGCTTCATTCAGCTTTTTTCGTTGTGCCATGACCAATAGTGATGCAAAACCCCAGCCACTGTGGCTGCTTGAATCAGAAAAACCCAACTGTCAGAGATGTAAATGAAAGAATAAAGCCCTAGCATAATACTGTCAACACTATTTTACAAGACTGGAGCAGTGCAGGGTCAGAGGCAAGGCGGGACAGATGCCCAGCAGCAGGATATCTGCTGCGGTTGGGCGCCTAAAACACTCTGGATAAGAACCGGGTACGTGACTCTACCCACATCTGCCTTCCCGCCTTCCCTGTTCCGGGTGCGTGACTCCACCCACTGC
>NW_026596125.1:19799940-19878056 GCF_907164565.1 Psammomys obesus
GCTGTTCCTTGGGAAGCGGGGTCTCCCCATCTAGAGAGGCTCAACGGTAAACATGCAAGGTCTCACATATCATAGTTCTGGGGATTCTCTTTCTAGGGCTTCTCTAGCCTTGCCCCTGGGCCTCCCACTCCTCTCTGCTGTGTGAGGCATGATCACAGCAGGTCTCTAAATTTCCAACCTCAAAAAGAAAAAGCAAGACAAGAAAAGCACACTCATACCAAGAGGATGAAGAAGCACTTTTTATTACATGTATTTGGTGGTTGTTTGTTTATATGTATGCATAAATGTGTGGCATGATACTCATGTGAAAGTCAAAGGACAACTTAGGGAAATCAATTCTCTCCTTCCACATGTAAATCTTGGGAATCAAACTCAGATCTTTAAGCTTGGTGATTACCACCTGTGCCACCTTACCAATCCCTAAAAAGATTTTTTATCCTGTGGTAATAATGACAAAAACCTGGACAAAATAAAAATGATATACTTTTATGAATTTTGAAAACAGTGAAGGATGTAGGGAAGCCTTCGTGAAATGAGTTCTAGAAGGAAGCAAACCATGTATATAGAGCTGAGCAGAGGACCAATGGTAGCTTCCCTGCCTGAAAAAATGGTGGGAAACTGGTGTGTTGGATACAGGGAGAGAGCCTCTAGGGATGAGAAAAAATCAACCTAGACTTAGACTGGGTATCCATCAGCATCCATCAGAGATACACAGTTAATTCCCAGGGTTCAGGACCAGGGATATTTCTCATGACTTTAGGATAACACAGTCTGGTGAGCTATTAGGACTGTCAACACTGACCATTGCTTATGTAACTAGTAAGGCTGGAAGTCACTAGGGTGTAATTAGAAAGGAAACCAAATATGGAAAACGCAAGAACAAATAAGAATGGCAAGGGTGAACCAGAAGGCACAAGGATACCATGAAAGCACACTGAAGGACTGTGAATGTGGCATGCAGGAAGCCATGAGTTGAATCCTCAACACAGCATAAACCTGTCATGCTGACTCCTATAATCCCAGTATGCAGGAGGAGAAAGAAGCAAGAGAGTCAGAGATTCAAGATGATCCTCAGCTGCATAATGAGTTGGAGGCCAGCCTAAACCACTTGAGACCCAGTCTGAAAAGAATAGGAGGAAAAGAGGAAGATGATGAGAAGAGGGAAGAAGGAAAAATCTCATTACAAAGTGGGGGCCACACTGGAACTCACATGTGCCAGTCTTTTTAAACTTGATGATGATACACAGAAAAAGCTGTCACCCTGGGCCTGTGTAGGACAAGAAGAAGGGAAACAGGACATGATGTTGACCTGCAGCTTGGAAAGGTACTGCAGAGAAGCCAGGGGAACTAGGGTCAGCTGCTGCCAAACGCTAATATCCCCATTGCCTCACTGACCTTCAGAATGTAAAACAATCTACCTGAAACTCTGCTTCTATTGTTCAAGGTTTACAAATGATGCCTCTTGTGGCCTAAACTGGCCCAGAAGCATGGGAAAGAGAATTCTGGGAAACGAGGCTCCGGTTCAGCAGAACTGAATTAAAATAAAGTTAATAGAGATGGTGTGGGCTGGCAGGATGCATGGAGTCTGGAAAAACCCCAAAGTAAAAATAAGCTACGCAGACCAACTCTCCTCATGTTGCCAAGTCAGGAAGTGAGAATGTAAGAGCAAGTATGCTAATTATCGAGCTCTACCCAACTTCAAGGTGGATGGCCTTGGAAATGCAAAGCAAGCTACAACCTAACCAGGACTGACCAGATGAAGGAGACACAAGTCTGAGATAGGATCATTACATATAAATTGCACCTAAGCAAGGCTGTAATTCAGCCTCACTCTAGGAAAATTCTCAATGGTCAGCTGCAAGATAGAAGTGTGTGCTCTGAAAAGTAATGAAAACAAATAATTAAAAAACATTATGAAAGACTCTACCCAGCAGGGTATTAAAGCAGATGCTGAGACTCATAGCCAAACTTTGGGCAGAGTGCAGGGAATCTTCTGAAAGAAAGGGGGAGATAGAAAGACCTGGAAGGGTCTGGAGCTCCATAAGGAGAAAAATAGAACCAAAAAATCTGGGTCCAGAGGTCTTTTCTGAGACTGATACTCCAACCAAGGACAATTCATGGAGATAACCTAAAACCCCTGCACAGATGTAGCCCTTAGCAGCTCAGTGTCCAAGTAGGTTTCCCTAGTAAGGGGAACAGGAGCTGTCTCTGACATGAACTCAGTGGCTGGCTCTTTGACCACCTTCCCCTGAGAGGGGAGGCAGCCTTACCAGGCCTCAGAGGAAGACTATGAAAGACAGTCCTAATGAGAGCTGATAGGTTAGGGTCAGATGGAAGGGGAGGATGTCCTCCCCTATCAGGGGAAGAGCATGTGTGGAGAAGGGGGAGGGAGAGCAGGATTGGGAGGGGATGAGGGTGGGGGCTACAGCTGGGATACAAAGTGAATAAATTATAATAAATAAAAATTTATATTAAAAAACATTATGCATCAGTCTCCATAATTAAAAACAGTGAAGCATGGAAAGAATAAGAACAACCAAAAATGAGCGAAGTCAGTAACAATCAAAAAAGGCAGATCTACAATGACCTAAGCATTAGAAATCAATGGGCAAGGACTTTAAATCAGCATTACAGATAAGTTAAGTATACTATAGGTCAAGAATAGCAGTAATGGCTAGATAAATAGCTTATTTCTACCTAAATATAGAATTGAAGAATTAAATACAAATTCTAGAACTGAAAATACTAACAATGTAGATGATCCCATTTAACAGTTTTTCAATTTTGTAATGGTGAAAATGCATATCCATTTGGTACTCAATATTGTGTTCATGAAATTGTACAAGCTAGTCAACAATTTCTTATAAGATGGAATGGAAGTGTTCTGGATACAGTTAAAGTAAATGAGGCTAAGCTGTGATATTTAGTAAGATAGGTAAATTAAAGGCATTCTTACTTATGATTGTCTTAATTTATGTGAGTTGATCAGGATATAAGAGCCATCATAAGTAGAGGAACATTTGTGTGGTTGGGTGAATAACAGTAACTATAACAGCAGCATAAAAGATGGGAAAATAAAAAGTTTTGTTCATGAATCTAATACTATGACAAAGTATAGATACATACTTGATCCTTATAGAATGAAACACAAAAGTATTATGAAATGTGACCAAAAGCCACATAAAACATATTTAAAATTATAAAATATATTTGTTTAATCCAAAAGAAGACACACATGCATAAACCACAGAAAAGAAACTTGATGGGGCTGGAGAGACGCTCAGTTGGGATAGTGTTTGCCTAGCTTGTGTAAAGATATGGGTTTGATCCCCACCAGTGCATAAACCAGGTGTGATAGTACATATCTCTAATTTCAGCATGTGGAAGATGGAGGCAGGAGGACCAGAGGTTCAAGTTCATGCTCAAGTTCAAGTTCATAGTGAGTTCCAGGATAGCGTGGGCTACATTAGAGCCTCACACAAAAGAAGAAAAAAAATGAAAGTTAGTTAGTTAACTTGCATCAAAATTGAAACTTTTCATTCCTTTGGAAAATATTCTTAAGCAAGCCATGAACTACAAATACATACATTGTAATGCACATCTGATAAAAGACAGATAGCTAGGCTAGATACAGTGATACACACCTTTAATCCCACAGGACTTGGAAGGTATAGGTATGTAGATCTCTGTGAGTTCAAGATCAGCTTGATCTACAGGGAATTCCATCCCAGCCAAGGCAACACCAATACCACCATCAACAACAAAATGCACAGGAAATATACTCAACATTGTTTTCATGAGAAAAGGCAAGCAAAAACCATGCTCAGGAGCCACAGAATCTGTATTGAGATGGATAAAATTATAAATTATTGGGGTGGAGAGATGCTCAGTAGCAAAAAGCACTGTTGCTCTTGCAGAGGACCCAGGGTTGGTTCATTGCACCCACATGGTAGCTCACAACCACTCATAGATCCAGTTCCAGGAGAGCTAATGCTCTCTTCAGAGCTCCTCAGACACAGGTACATATGTGGCATACAGTCTCACATGCAGGCAAAATAATCGTATACATAACGTAAAGTTTAAAAAATTTAATTAAGAAAATTGGATAAAATTAAATCAAGTTAAAATAATTGATAACACTGCTTTGGTGATAATACGGAATAATTAGGACTCTCATTCATTAATGGTAGGAACATAAAATTGTAAATCATTTGGGAAATAATGTAAAAGTTTCTTGTATAATTAAACAGACAACCTGGTATTATAGGACCTATGGTTTTACACAAATGAAGTGAAAGTACATAGATGTTTCCAGATATTTTATTCATAATAACCCTAAACACTCTGTTGATGTAATTCATCAGCTCACAAAGAGATACATAAATTGTGATATGTTCAAAGAAATGTTATTCAGCTATAAAAGCAAAAGGCAGGGCCAGTAAGGTTGTTCAAAAGGTAAAGGCCCTATCACACAGCCCTGACCCCTCAGTTTGATCCCCAAAAATCTATGGAAAGGTGAAGTTAGGAAAGCCTTGTTTCCACAAAATTGATCACTAACCTCCATATGTACGCCTTGACATGTGTACATGCACCCACGTGCCTACACACATATACACACAAGAAAACAAATAAAAAGAAATGCACTGATACAACCGTGTGTGGTGTATGTGTCTGCGTGCGTGTGCGTAATCGTGTGGAGGCTGAGGTTGATATTAGGCATTTTCTCGCCATTACTCTTTACCTTATTTTTTGAGACAAGTCTTTCACAAAGCAAACATAGAGGCCACTGATTTGGCCAGACTGGCTGGCCAGAATGCTGCAAGGATCAGCTTGTTTCCAGAGCCCCCAGCACTGAGGTTGCAGCCAGCTTTTATAGAGGCGCTGTAGACTTAACTCAAATCTTGATGCTTGCTCAGTAAGTACTTCACCGAGCCATCTCTCCAGCCCCTGATACAATTCTTGTGGGGCTAAAACTCAAAAACAAAATGCTGAATGAAAACTAATTACACACACAGGGAAATTCTACTAATTTGAAGCCTGACAAGGCTAGTAATAAAGGGAAAGAGTTGTGGCTGGCAAGACACAAAAATAGAGAAGGCTAAAGATTGGCTACAAAAAGCATCTGAAGGATTTTTTTTTTAAATGGACTTAGTTACCTTTATGTGGTAGCTGCAGACAGAGCCTGGGTCCTCTGGACAGAGACTCTGACATGGGTTTTCACAGGATCATCAGTGAATTCCTGACAAGGAGACTTGGTAAACACAGTGTGTTTCCAGAGGTCAGGGGTCAGGTAGCTGTGGGTCTTGGAGACGGCATTAAAGGTGGCCTTGTCAATGTTGCCCAGGGTGGCAGTGCGGCCTCTGGCTGATGTGTAGCAGTCATCAATACCAGACATCATCAAAAGCTTCTTGGGCACAGGAGCAGAGTACCTCTGGTAGCAGTGCCTCTGGGAGCAGGGATGAGACACACCAAAACAGAGTCACAGCAGCCTGTCACCTTGCATGGAACAGTGTGGGGCTTGCCAATCTTGTTCCCCCAGTAGCCTCTCCATACAAGGACAATGGCAAGCTTGGCCAAGATGATGTCCCCTCTGATGGCTACTTCTTGGAGGAAGCATTTAACACCAAGACTAACATGACCGTTGTAGTCCCCAATAGCGATGAAAGCCTTGAACCTGGTCAGCTGGCCAGCCAAGTCGGCTTCTGCACTGGCATGATCTTTAGAACCTCATCCTTTAGGGATGCACCCAGGAAAAAGTCAATAATCTTGGATTCCTTACTGGGCAGGAAGAACGGGTAGATCTCCTCCAAGGACTTCATCTTCACGTTCTTAACCAGGAGGTCCACCTCGGTAACTGGGATCCACTCCTTGTCTTCAGCTTTACCTCCGCGAACCTCGACCCTAAAAACCACCTCTAAAACTACTCCCGAATCCACCCTGCTGCAGCCTCCTAATCTTGACCCCCACCCCTGGTCCCACTCCTTTGGGCTCTCCCACTGCGCTTTTTTCCAAAGAAGCCTGAAGGAATTCTTATGAGGAAGGAAATGCTCAAGTCCTGCTTGCTGTGGCGTTCACAGGCACGCATCCTTGTGAAAACTCTGCACTTCACAGCAGAAGTAGATTCAAGTTTTGACAAATCTAAACAACCCCCTTTACAATGGGCAAATCCAACAGGTAGAATATGAATGGGCAATGAGCACACAAAAGGGCTCCATGTCCTTAGTCAACACTCAAGGAAATGTAAATGAAAACTGCAGTATATACCAGCAAAATGCCCCCTGGAGTGGCAAAAATTGAAAATACCCAGAATAGTAAACATTACTAAGGATATGAAGCAACTTCATTCTCCTATGCTGCTGGGAAAAGACTATAAAATAAAACGACTTTGAGAGACTCCTTGGCAATTTCTTATCAAGTACCCCTTTACCCACCAACCCAACAATTCCATTCCTTAGAGAACTAAAAAATACTCTACAAGAAGATTTATACAGCAATCATCACAGCAGCCTTATTTCTGGTATTCCTAAACCAGGAATACCAATTGCCTGTCAACAGGAGAGTAGATATGATATGATATATCACTGTAAGGAACCATCACTTGGCAATAAAAAGGAATAAACAATAGTTTCAAGCAACAACATGAACAAATCTCATAGTGTGTTGAATGAAAGGAGCCAGACACCAGAAGCTTATAGGTGTGCTATGAAATTCCATTTCTATCAATTCCAAGAACAGGTGCTAGAGAGCCCGGGGCATACGGTTTATAAGTTTGAGAACACCCTGGGCTGCACGGAAGACCGTATTTCAAAGGGAGTGGGCAAAACTAACAGGTGCTAGTGGTTAGTTCAAGCATAGAAGACGGAGGTTCATCTGGAATAGAACAGGGAGAAAGGATGCATCAGAAAAGGAGACATAACAAAATTTTTTGGGTAATAAAAAAAAATATCCTTTGTCTCAAGTAGAGGTGTGTACATTTGTCAAATTCCCTTGGGTCATACAACTAAACTCTGTATGTAAGTTATATGCTTGACCCTACATATATGAGATTCAACTAATTTGATCAAAAATATTCTATAAAGGATCTGGAGGCAGAGATCCATGGGAGAGCACTTGCCTAATGTGTTTAAGTCCCTTGACTTAATCCCTGGCACTACACAAAAGAAGTACCAAATATTTTTCATCTCTTGAACAGTTTTCTTGTTATTATTCCCTAAACAATGCAGCACAACAACTATTTCCATAACATCTTCATTACATAAGGTAGCAAGCCTAAGTAATGCAGAGATGAGTTCAGGTTGAAGGATGGCTATGTATATTTTATTTGTGATTATGACACCACTGGATTTCAGAGTCTTTATTTCTATGAATTTTTACATCTGTGGGGGAGTCCTGAAATCAGTATCTCATGATTATTGAGAGCTGTCCTACTTAGTAGTTTTTAATAGCAGAAGAAAAAGGGCACAGGAGCTTAGAACCACCATTTGTGCTTGGATCTCGTAACCAGAATTCAGTCACATCGCCACAGCGGCTATAGGAGAGACTGAAAAAACAGACTTCATTTCAGGCAACTTTGTCCCTTTTTAAAATTTGGATGTATTTTTACTATAGAAGCAGCAAACACTTGATGAAGAGGGACAATTAAAACCGTCTGTTGTTGCCTTCCTTCTGAAGGAGCTGGGGTCAGGAAAGACTGTAAATATTTATTATCCAAAAGTTCTTCTAGTTTTCCCTTACCAGTGCTCATGTTGTAGTTTTCAGGGTTGGCTTTTCCTTATACCAATGAGGGAGGGTCACTATTTCAACAGTGCCCATAACTTTGATAATCTGCCAAAAGCATACAAATGGAAAGGGGCATAAAGGAAGCCTCCTTAGCAGAGCTAGGGGAGAAAATGAAACAGCTCTCAAAGTGAAAATGAAAATGGAAACCTGCACAGAACACTCAGATGTGTGACATCTGCCAACTTCCGAGCAGAAGGAACCACAGCCTTTGCATTCAGAGACCCACTGGGCTTCCCCTGAGGTGCACACAGGACTTCCTTGGGTCTAGCCTGTCCCAACAGACTCAACAACCAGGATTCTCTTAAAACCCTGGGTCCCTGTAAAGATGGTACTAGAGATATCTGAGCTTCCACTCACTAGATAATTTCACATCAGCCCTGATCCCAGGCTATAATTTTCCTGCAGAGGATCTTATTCCCTTGGCAAGAAGTAAAAAGGCTTGTGATTTTCATTTTCCATAAGAGCTGTACATAAATTTCATGGCTGTCACTGATCCCATACCTTGCATTTGTTTTCTCCCCCTCCATCATAATCAGTCAGACAACAAACATTTATGGAATTTCTGCTTTGCTTTGCTCTGGGCTCAAATCTGGGAAAGCAGAGAAATCCGGAAGCACAGCTTGGGCTAGGAGTTCACCCCCTCCCACTCTCCCTCCTCTCTTCCTCTCCCACTCCCATGCCTTCCACCTCTGCTTTCATTCCTGAGGCATTGATGTCAGCCTGCATTACACCCAAGAACCCCAAGATTTGAAGCTCTATGGATGAGTTTCTCTACCTCCCCAGTCTGTCCCCTCCACCTCCCCCAAATGGGCCCTGCTCCCAGCCTGCTCTCACTCTAGCCAGACACCTCTTTCCCAATATAGACAGATGAGAGATGAGCAGGGTCTGCTTGATGAAATTGGCCCATGGGCTGCCTCCAAGATCTGGCTGCAAGGAGAATGGACTGGAAGTTGCGCAGCCATTATCTTGGCTGACAGCCCCCTCCCCATCTTTTCTCTATAATGAATTGCATGGAGAGCTCAGCTGTCATGAAAGCTTTTGAATTCCAGCCCTCCCATCCTCCCGGACATCCTTAGAGGTTATCTCAGCAAGACAGGTGGAAGAGAAAAGAGAAAAGCTTAACCCTATAAGAATAATTATGATGTATTATTAGCAATTGATGGCAATTCAGCACAGAATTTTCAATATAGATGCTACTGACTGCAATTTTTCTCTGTCATATTACACACACACACACAAAGGCTGCATTTAATGACTCCAAAGTTCAGAACAGTTTTTCAAAGCTGAGTTTAGTTCCTTAGAAGCATCATCTTATACGGGGAGTTCAAATGAAATTGAGATGCAGTCTGAATACAGAAGCTACTTTCCAGAGTAGGAGAAAATGTTATAATTTGTATGTTTTTATGAAAAAACCACTGGTTGGCATTGGTGTCGAGTTATATGCTATTATTAGGGGTACTGTACAGAAATCAGAGGGGCCCTCAAAATGGCAGAACATCTTCCAGTAGGATCTAATCACTGGCTTACAGGCAGGACGTTCATCTCATTAGGTTCTTTGTCTTCTGTGCCTAGCATCAAGCTGGATACAAGCAGAGATTTGATAGTTTCTGGCTGGAAAGAGTGGATGCATGGATCATTGGATGGATCAATGAGCATATATACACAGATCTGTAGTGGTTTATTTTAATGTGTTGAGAAACCAATCCTGTTAAAAAATAAAGGCTGGAAAGCTTGCGGTGCATGTTCAAAACAGTGATGAGTGTTTTTGATATGTTTTGTATGGCTAAAAACTAACAGTATCTGTGTATGTAAATTTCTTTTTTTTTCTTTTTTTGGCATTTGTGCAAGTGCATATGAATGTGTGTGTGATGCCCATGGAAGCAAGAGGAAAACTTATGTTATCTCCAGAAACACTGAGACATTAGGACCTAGGACTCATTGATTAGGATAGCCTTACTAGCCAGCAAATCCACAGGGATCCTACTGTCTCCACTTCCATATGGTGAGTATGTATATCAGATATGTAGATTTTTACACAAGTTCCAAGAAGTCAAACTTGAGTCTTCACGGTTAGGTCACAAGCATTTTACCAACTAAGCCATCCTCCAAGTCCATAAAGTTATCAGGACTAATTCTGAATAAAGGGGATAATTTCTTTCCAATGTCTCTGCTGGATGATGTCACACCTGGAATGGATGCTAGAGCAGGAACTCTGGGAAAGCTGATGGCTTCCTTGTGATGGTGTCCCTTACTAAATCTCAAAGCTGGAAATGTCTTTATCACCTATAATACTGATTGGTGAAACAGATTAAAGAAGTTTTGAATCCATTATACAATTCACTGTAGAGCAGTGATTTTCAGCCTGTAGATTGTGACCCCTTTGAGAGTTGAATGACCCTTTCATAGGGGTCATATATCAGATATCCTGCATATCAGATATTTATATTAGAAATCATAACAGTAGCAAAATTACAATTTTGAAGTAGTAGCAAAAATAATTTTATACTTGGGGATAACCACAAATAAGTAACCACATTAAAAGGTCACAGTATTAGGACGTTTAAAGATGATGATCAAGAAGGCAAATGCTTTTTGGATCAATAGTTTCTAAATAACCCTTTCAGAGTTCTCAGAATTAGAAAGAGCCTCTCTCAGATCCTACATGAGGCAAATAGTTTGCTGCTGTGGACAATCTGAATCAGTCCCACATCCCACACCTGGGTCAAAACAGAACTATGGTTACATCCACGGCTGGCCACTGTTGGCCTAATAGAGCATTTACACTTGGCTTGCAGCAATGGATTTCAGTGCGTCCCGTGCAGTTTTCAAAGAGAGCTGACTTCATGCTGTTATTAATGCCTAGAAATGGGGCTTTTTCATGGTCTTTCTCCTGTACATGTTTAGATTTTATTTAAAATAGAATCTCATTCATTTATTCAGGCTGGCCTCAATTGCCTTAGCCCCTTGAGTAACTGGGATTATAGGCACACACCACCAGGCCCATCCTGCTCATGAGTTTCATAAACAGAGAAACACCCTGAACTGAGGACTGTGAGCTCATGCAGGCTCAACACTATCCTTTCAGTTACCCAGGATTCTGGCCTTTTAAGGTTAGAGAGCAAACATGATGATGTCTCAGGTCATTCATATCTGGCTGAGGCAAGACAGGTTTTGCCTGAACATCTGAGATATCTACCCCTAAATCTACAGAATAATTAAGTATCTAAATTATACCTCTGGTGTTGAATCTTGCTGTCCACAACAGGATTGGCTAGAACTGATAGGTGTCTCAGGAGTAGGCAACAGAGGCTTAAGAGGGCAGAAAACCACTCTTAGGAATGTTCTGGAACAGGTTAATCAAAGACTTCTGGAAATATTGGAGTAAGTATAGATTCCTTGGCTCTAAAGTATGAGGAAGCAGAGACAGCATGTCATAACAAACCAAGCCAGTATATCCCCTCACATAGCACAGGTGTGCTAGCAAGGCTGGGAGCAATAGGTAACTGTAAGGGCAATAAGGTCCCTATTATGCAGACAAAAAATACAGGACAGCAGACAAGAGATGGTCAGAGAGTCATTTCTGTTCTCTTGAGCACTCCTCACAGGTTGGCACCCTGGAGCTGCACAGTTTTCAGTAGCTCCCACTTTAAAAGGGCTCCATCCCCAGGCCAGGGCCCTGTGCTGTTAATAACATACAGTTTATTTGGAAGGTTGAAAATAAAGTAGGAAACAGAGTATAAGACAGAGAAAGGAAGTCACCCCCAAACCTGACATAATCTCCCCCAGTAGACAGGGCTACATCAAGCCAGTCAGCACTGCAGGTAAAGTTAATCCCCTAGAGAAATCTCCCAGGGAAATTACCCATCTGAGGCATGAGGGCACAGGGGTCACTGGTTGAGGTCCCTGTGAATGGGAACATTCATTCCCTGGTGCTTCCATCACTAGCATCACGGGCAAGTGAAGTAGTCTTAATGCCACAGAAGTGGTCTCAGGTGCTAGCAGTTGGGTGAGAAAATGTAAGCAAATCACCAGTGTTTCCATGTTTAAAGATCATCTGTTTGTTGATACAACTGCTAAGGAGCCCTCCCAAAGGCTCCTTCAGCTCCATCCCCAGTTTCCCTCACTAATAAGGGCCCAGCTCCCCATGTAAAGGAATGAACCCACACTCTCTTCTCAGGGATCAAAGGTTTTCCCTGCAGTGAGCCAACACTAACATCCCTACAACTACCACATGCCATTTATGTATCTCTCTAGCTGCCACCGGACTGCAAGCAGCTACCCTCCTCTTTGCATGCACAATGGTGGCTCTTCACTCAGACAAAACTGCAAAGCAATCCAGGGCATTTTAGAAAACTATCCATGAAGGACCTTTCAAACCCGAGAAAGATTTGAGTTAAATCATTCCAGAGTTCAAGTAATCAGGTGAGTCCTCCTTACCCTTCTACCAAAAGGAATGTCCTTTATGTCATTCTTAGGTGGGCCAAGAGCTACATGCATTTATCATAAAGTTCAAGATTGGAGCTCAATATAAAGATGAAAGCCAAACCAAGGCTCCCCAGGAGACAAGGAGCTCTGCTTTCATAAGCTTGGAGGAGAGAATATTACCTTTCAGGATATAGTGCTTCTAATTTGATCCTGCAAAGATTTCTGCAAAAAGGAAACCAGTGAAGTGTCAGGAGAATGCGGCATATGTGGGTATCTATACAGAATTTTTATCATGGTCACATTCTTCAGGATCTCAGCCATCAATTATTTGTGACAGGCGGTCAATTGTGTATCTCTCAAGAACTTCCCATTATGTATCTTCCCTGGATTGTAGAGGGCAAGATTGTCTATTCTTCCTCTCCTGTAAGGCCTCCCATCACTTACTGCCCGCATCCCCATGGAATGTCCTGAAATGATAGGTTTTCTAAGGCTGTAAGGGAAATTACTTTGTGCTCCTCACTTGCTATTCACAAAAAAGCCACCAGAGCCAGCACAGCTAGAGGAAAGCAACCTGCAGGTGTTGAAGCAGATGTTCCTCTGCAACCCTCAGAGAACAAAAACATCTGGAGGCAACAACACACCACTTTTGTTCAGAAAAGAGGCAACACTCTACCATAGAAATCATTTTTCCTTAAAACTCTAGCCTGAAATAATTGCACATTTGTTAAGGATTGACAGAAGACTTTCATGAATTTTGTTATCTTTGACAGTAGCAAATAAGTAGATAGAAAAATGTACTCTCTTGAGGCTTTTAACAGAAAAAAAAAAAACACACAGTTGGAAAATTGTGCCAAAGAGCATGGCAATATTTCCATACTTTTCTGGACTTATAGGGATAAAATGGTCATTAAGGGTAAAAGGTCTGTTAGAAAAGCAGTGGTTTCAGTGGTTTTATTTCTAGTCTTTCCCTTGTCAAAGCCTCAATATCCAGTCCCTAAAAGTGGAAAAATATCAAACCTAAATTTCTATCATGTGCCTTGTAAACAATTGGTTTTATTCTTAACAGAGTCTCCCTACATTTTGGCATTACGTAGAATGTAATTGACTATTAAATGATTTTGGAAGAACTGACCTCAATTTGTGGAGTCAGTACCCAAAAAAAGATTTCATGGTGCTCTTCTGGTGCCATGTTTGATGAGTGATTGCATGGTGGAGTACAGGGTCATAGAAAGGGAAAGAGGCTAAAGAGCTCCTAATCTGGGCTGACAGTATGATATTAATTGAAACTTTTAACTAACCTACAGCCTCTGAGAAAGTTCAAGGGATTACAGCCCGTGCAAGTCCAATCCCTGTAAATTCCACTTCAGCCTCTCTCAAGTCTTCTGTGCCTCCAAATAGGAGAGGCCAATGCCCCCCTTGCATTCTGTAATAAAAGGAGACAGGTCTGAGATTGTCCATCAATATACATATTAAATTCCTACCATATGCCCAGGGGGCTGACTGAGTGACAAGGCCAGCTGTTGGGATAACAATCTGTATATGACGTGTTTGTTGCATATACCCATAACTCCAAATCCCTGCCATGGTTACTCTTCAGTGTCAGCTTGATGGGATTTATAGAACCACATGGCAACACAATCCTTGAGCTTGCCTATGAGTGCACTTCCTGAAAGGTCTGACAGAATAGGAAAGCTACAACCCTGAATGTGGGTGGCACCAGGAAGGGGTCCCAGGATGGAGAAAATGAGCTGAGAGCCAGCATTCATCTCTCTGCTTCCTGACTGTGTGCCATATGATTTCCTCACACAGTTGCCTCTGTAAACCTTTTCTTTGGTTGCTTTTAGTCATGTATTTTGGGTAGTAATTAGAAAATTCCCATGAAGGTAGTCAGGACTGAGTAACTCACAGCCCAAAAGAAGCCAGCGGATCCCAGCTACTGGCATGAGTCTCCCTCCCTGGGTGCTGGCAGTTACATCAGCTCTTTGAGCAAGTAAACACTGGTGACTCAGAGGGCACTAGCATCAGACAGTGGGTCAGGGAGGTGCAGCCTCTCTGAGACTGGCAGGAAAAGAAAAGTGCCCTGGGTTCTAGATGGAGGCCCATAGCACCCTGGCATGTGAAGGATCCCTGGAGAAGTCTAGCACAGGCAGAGGACTAACTGGTGTGGGGTGCATGGACTGGGCCACGAGGAACTGGCCCAGAGCTGGGGAGGTGAAGTAGGTTCAAACCCCAGAAATCTTAAACTGAGACCGTATAAAATCTCATCCTGAGACCAGCAGGAGTGGGACAGCTCCCTTCCTGTTTCCACGCCTGCCTTGGAGTTTGTAAACCTGACCCCCAACCAGGTGGTCACAGGTGTCACCTGGGTATAAATAGAGCATCACCACACTACCATGCCAGCCCCAACCAGCGGGAAATACTAACCCTCAAACCCTTCTCACTGCCGAAGGTTTACAAAGTCCCTGTTCACACGAAATAAATGCACACCATCTATTTCACCAATCATCTGAAACTGGCTATTTCTACCAAAGAAGGGATCCCCTTCTCCCGAAGAATTCATCGATGGACCCCTGGGCTCGGACTCTCATCTTGACCACCGCAGCCAGTCACCAGCTGCCTCCGAAAATCACGAGGCAATAAGCTCCTGCCATTTGTCAGCATGAGCCACCACCACCTTCTTGCCGCAGCGTTCATCTGCCACAGCAGGCTGCCGGCTCTTCCTGAAGCTGCCACCCTCCTCACCTGAGTCAGGTCGGCTCCCTCCTGGCTCAGTCCTGGATCCCTGGGCGCCTGCAGATGCCTGGCCTGCTGATAGCAGCCCAGCTGAAAGAGCTGTGACACTGCAGTGTACTGCAGAGAGGGTCTTTCTTTCCTGTATGCTTATCAGAGAGCCGTAACCCTTCACATGGAGAGGATCTTCTCCCGCAGCCCTGCCTGGTCAGAAATCCTGTAGCAAAGAACCTAATCATGCTCTACCCATTTCAGGCCGAAGTCCGGAGGTGCCAGAGCATTCCAGCGAGACGCTCGTGCTTCTTGCCTGCCTATTTGGTGCCTAGTGGCGTCCAGGAACCGCAGGGAGAGGCAGAACCACAAGTGGGGCCCTGCGATGCCCAAGGACAAGCATAGGCATGTACAATTACGACAGAGGTCTGAAAGCGCAAGGCTCCTGGGATATACACTTGGCCCAAGCCAGGGGAAGGAACATCAGTCAGGAGAGCAGTTTTTAGCAGCCCGCAGGCTTAAGCAGCAGAGTTAGCACGACTCTAGAGAGGGATCAGGCACTTGTCCACCTCCAGGCTTGTAAGTAGCAGTCATGCCCTCAGTTGTTGGTCCTGACTGATGGCTTAGGGATATTCACCTTCTGTTGACATTGCTGCCACCACATACATCAAGGGTCAACGCTGACACAATGATGGTCCTATCTGGGGTCCATTTGGCCCTTAGTCAGCATGTCTTAGAAGAACAGACCACAACCCTGGCAAATAAAGATGGAGCAATCATTCCTAGACCCCACCACACCTCATTCCTCTTCCCATGTGCTTAGGTAACTTCTCAGACAGGTTTCCACTCTCTGTGTGTTGTTTATGGGTTTGGTTTTGAGGGAAGAGTTTCATTATGTAACCCATTATGTAAGCCTAGAACTCACTCTGTGAATAAAGCTGGCCTTCAACTTGCATGATCCCCCTGCTTCCCAGGTGCCGCTGCCAACATGGTCCCTCTCTAAGTGCTTCCACAGCTGGAGTTTGAGTCATGACAGACAATCCAAATGTTCCAAATGTCTCCTTCCCAGTCCCTGGCCATGCTGACCTAGTCCCCGAATGCCTTGCAACATAGAACCTAGCCATACAAGGCATAAGGCTTAGCTACCTGTCTTAGGGTTGCTATCGATAACCTAACCAATTGGTCATGAAATAACATGACCAAAAGCAAACTGGAAGGAAAGGTCTTATCCTTCCATATCACTGTTCATCATCCAAGGAAGTCAGGGCAGGAACTCAAACAGAACCCAGACCTGAAGGCAGGATAAAAAGGCCATAGAGGGGTGCTGCTTACTGACTTGTTCCATCTGCTTTCTTATAGAACCCAGGACCACCAGCCCAAGGATGTCAACATGTACAATGGGCTGGACCCTCCCACTTCAATCAGTAATTTAAATAATGCCTTATAGCCAGCCTTACAGGATCTTATGGAGGTGTTTTCTCAATTAAGGTTCCCTCCTTTCAGATAACTCTAGCTTGTGTCAAGTTGACATAAAAATTATCATGCACAGCTACTGTCCTCGAATAGAAAGAGAAATATATTAGTTACCATGAAAGAATAAAAGTTACTATCTCACTAGACCATTAAATTATAAAATTATTAAAGAAAAACACAGTGCAGCATACTCAAAGAGCAAATTGGTCTGGGAATGCAGGACTGAGCTGAGTAGCCATGGGTACATGGGAGATTTAACAGCTTGAGAATAAACTCCATCATTTCCAACTTCCATGATCAGGCTTTGAATTACGGTGCACTCTTCGCAAAAAGACAGGGGAGAACAGACAGCTCTTAACTTTTCAAAAGCAATTTGTCAAAACATTCTGAAGACCTTCGAACCTTTCATCCAGTAAGCGTACTTCATGAAATGTATTGATAGGGATGGGTTAAAAAGCACAACAACAAGGAAAAGAATAGATTTTAGTGCCTACTTTGTCAGAGGTTATTAAAAGTAACTTACATGTCACTTTTCTCATTTAATTTTTCACAAAGCTAGGAGACAAATACTACTACCATTCTACAGGTGGCAAACATAAATCAGTAAGACTTTAAACATCTTTTCATACAGTCATAGAGGCAGGGTCCAAACCTAGAGCCCATGTCCTTAACTACTCCCTGATGCTCCCAGAACTCCACAAAATACTACCTACAATGTGGATCACAGGAGACATGCTCTCTGTCTGGTAAGGGCAGAGATGTAAGGTTATGTAATGCATATAAATGCATAAATATGAGGATAAACTATGCCAGTTGGGAGACTCTTTAGCAGGCTTGACACTGATACAGGTAAAGATTATGTGATAACATCAGCTGTGGAAAGTGGCAAGGAGGAAAGAATGTCTACAGTGAATCTATGTGATCTGTAGAAGCCATCAAGTTTACACTATTTTCTTAATTTACAGAAGTCTATTTTTATAAATTTTAAACTATGAAAATACCAGCTCCTGGAGAGAAGGTGAGATGTAGGCAGAAGGACCCAGGTAGAGGAAGAAGCCAGGCCATCCAGGGACATGAGGGACTTACAGTGGCCAAAAAGAAGTTGGTGCTGCAGTTGAAGCCATGTGCAGAAGGCAGTGGCCCAGAAAACACAAGGAGGCAGCTCTGACTGCAGACAAAACCTGGTAGGAAGGATCTCAGAGTTACTCAGGTGTGACACTCAGTGAGGCTTACTGGAAGGCACCACATAGGATGAGGGTTCTTGGTGAACATAGACACAGGCACAGCAGGAGGCAGGGAGCAGGCTCCCTGAACAGAACCTGACTCCTTGGAAGCTGTGGTGTCCAAGGTCCACACACATGCATGTTTAGTCTGTGGACACATGAACATGTCATATATTTGTATGTAAGTACAACATGAGAGCCAAACTTCAATATCTGCAGCTATGATCTGACACTGCTGAAGCAACTCAGATGAGGTGTCATGTAGCAAAGGTCACCCACAGCCCAGGCTTGACTCAAGGATAGCAAGACATTTAGAAAACATGTAAGGGCCACTGTATGTGACCATGTTCAGGAATTGGGTTCAATCAGTGGCAAGTCATTGAGGTTTGCCTGGTAATTTCAGAGACAAACCTTTAGGTCACCACTAGAACTACTTATCCTCCCTCAACTCTTGCAGAACAGTTTGAGCTAACCCTAAAGTCATATGTCATAAAACTCTTTCCAGGGCCACAGAGGATGTTAATCCATCAATTAATGCCCACTAGGGCTCAGTCCTCTCTGCTGAAGTGTCCCTGCCATAGCAACAGCAGTGGTGGCATTTGAAACGGCACATAATGACTCAAGCAACATGTCTTTGGTAGAGCTGGAGTATCACTTTCACTAGGGCCATTGTGGTCCAGACTCAGCACTCTCCCTGTGGAGTGGCCTTCCTTCCTTAGGCGGCTATCCAGAGCATAAGCCCCACTTCATTTTCTCCTCATTTCTATCCTGGAGACCCAGGATGCTTCCCTCTGTGCTTTCTGGCCTGAAAGAGGTTTGGAAAGCACTCTCTACCTCCACAAGATACATATATAAAGATCAGCACCATGTACCTATGTACCCTGGGTCCCCAGCCTTCATACTCAAGATGCTGGAGCAGGTAGAAGCTTGGAGGACCACACAGTCTGGCGGTGGGGAGTAGCCCAGAGAAGATAATAGACTTGACCCACAATAGACAGACAGGTAGAGGACAGGGATCTGGGTTTCCTGACACCCAGGCCAGTGACCAAGGTACATTCCTGACCCCAGAACCTCCTTTAGCTACAGCTAAGGTCCAGGGGGGATGGCTTTTTCAAATTCCCAAAAAATGACATTAAACACAGGGGCATGGATGCCTCGTTTGAAGACCCAGTCATACACATTGTTTTCAACTCTGTTGAATTATTTAACAACAAATATTGAGCAGCTGTTGTGTGTCTGGACCTGTTCTGAGACTTGAGGTTGTAAAAATGAAGCTTACATGACCCTGGCACTGAGGCACTCGGGGTCTATACTTCTTCTTAGATGTATCTCCACTATTCTCATTATTTCATCCCAACAACCAACAGTTAGCCAGAATCCACTAAGTGCCAGAAACTGTGCTTGGGCCCAAGAGCATTTGCCCAGGGGATCATGAGACAAGGAGATTGTCTGGCCTACCAAAGTCTAGTTTTTGGCCCTCCCTCACCTCGCCACTAGCCAGCCAGTTTTCCCATCTTGAACACTAGCACTTGGTGGCTATAAAAAGCTACTCTGGATGTTGCCCAAAATCTCTTCATACCCCATCCCTGCCCTTTTCTTCCTGCTCCTGGGCAAACACCTGAGAGGTCACTAGGCAGGAACGTAGTTATGGGGTGAGAAGGAAGAAATCTAGAGTGAAGCTCTTCTGACTTATAAAGGGAGAAGCCCTCTCTCTGTCCCTTTCTGGTCACCACTTAGACAAAACCTAGAAGAGTCACAAGGTAGTCCTTTCTTTCTGGCCAAAGAGTCCCTGAACACTTGCCACTTGTACAATCCAAAGGGTGCCATTCACATCAGACTCAAGTCACAGCTACCCAGGCTGTGTGCTACGCAGCTATGTGGCTACATGTGGCTTCCTGGTCCTTGACATCAGAGGGCAAGCCCCAGAGCTTTTGACTTTGAAGCAAGAAGTCAAAAGAGGGATGTGGAGACAGCCTAGGCAGGTGTTAAGAACAGGAGTCTTTGATTCAGGGGACAGAGAACACAATTTGGAGCCAGCTGTTTGAGTTCTGTTGAGACTGTCTTGGCTGCTAATGAAGACAATGCTAGAAAGAGGCTTCACAGTGCTGGCTGAAAATGAAGGAGAAAAAAATCAGTTCAGACAAGGTGCTTTAGATTTAATTGTTCCATTTCAAAGATCCGTCTGGTTGCTAGACCAGAGACCACGGGCGTGGAGCTGGCAGGGAGTGGGGGAAGGAGGCTGTCACAGAACAGGCCTTGATTTGATTATCATATCTCCAAGTACTCAAGGCAGCAAACAACAGAAACTGTGTCCTGTCATGTCCCCCTGTCACTTCTCCTGGCCCATACAGAAACCTTCAGTTAATTTAATGACAGTCTGCAGTCCAGAAGCCCCAGAGTGGGACTATGGCTGAATGTCTGGCTCAATACTAATTTCCATTAGCCAGGGGCCTTAAAAAGAGGCAAAAGACAGGGAGGATTCAATGTGGCTCTGCAGAGTTCAGCTTCGCTGTGGTTCACCAGCAATGTTACCTGTCTTTCCCCATAAATGGAGCCTTGAGGAAGTGGTTATCCCTCTCATTTTCCTCAAGATTGCTACAATGAGGACACACATACTGTTTAGGTTGGAAATTTCTGGGTTTTGTTTTACTGAGAGTCTTGTGTGCCTGTGCTGGCCTTGAATTCCTTATATAGCAAAGTGTGGCTTAGAACTGATTCCCCTGTCTCTACCTGAGATTACAAGCCTATTCAGTTTTTCTTTTCTCTTCCCTTCCCCCACTACCATCAACTCTACTCTCTACTTTGAGACTAGAAAGAAAAACTTTACATGGATAGATATATGTTCCTTTCCTTGCTTCTTCAAACTCACTCCCCCTAAGATAATGCCCAGATAGATATCTAGTCAGGCTGCCCATTGCCCCCCAGGCCCACATGCAGTCTTAGAACCCTGAAGCCAGGAGCAAAACCACCTTGCTCTTTTCAGTGAGCTCAAAAATGCTGAGCATAGCTGGTGACATTTCCCACCCTGGGTCTCCAGAACTTCCTTCCCTAAGGAAAGAAAGCCCCCAAAATTGTTGGACCACATTAGTCCCTCCTGAAATATCTCTTTGGAAGTTTTTTTTTTCAGAACTCACAGATGAGACCACTCTACAAAGGCTATTCCTGTGTCTCAAGCAGAAACAATTGCTAAAAACATTGTACATGTAATTTTGTGATCTCCCATCAAAGACAAATAAAATTCTACATTGCCTACCTTGCTCTCCAACTTCCTCCCTTGCTTCCTTCCCTTAATACACTAATCTCTTTGGACCAATTGTCCCCAACTTGTGGTGGTCTGAATAGAAATAGCCCCCGTAGATTCATGTGTTTGCATGCTTGGCCATAGGAAGTAGCACTATTAGGAGGTATGGCCTTGTTGGAGTAGATGTGACCCTTGCTGGAGAAAGTATGTCACTATGGGGTGGGCTTTGAGTTCTTATACCCTCAAGCCATGCCCAGTGTGCATCAGTCTTCCCTTCTGCTACCTACAGATCAAAATGTAGAGCTTTCAGCTCTTTCTCCAGCACCATATCTACCTGCATGCTGCCATGCTTCCTGTCATGATAATGGACTAAGCCCATTACCATGTTAACCCCAGTTAAATGCTTTCCTTCATGAGAGGTGCCATGGTTGTGACATATCTTCAGAGCAATAAAAACCCTAATTAAGACAGCACTCCACTGTCTCACAGGTCTACTAGATCTGAATCAGAACTACCATTATTTACCACCACTCAACTACCCCATCACCATCACCATTACCTATCACCCAGTCACCCCACCACTCCCACCAAAATTGCTCATGTGAGGATCATCAGTGACCTCCAGATCACTAATCTCAAAGGCATTTGTCAGTCTTTATCTTTGCTGGCCTTTTAGCGGCATTTGGCACAGTTGACTTTTCTGCCTCCTGAAAGTCTCACTGGCCAGATATGATGGCCAACTTCCTTGAACCTTCATCACACCACATTCACTCATTTACACTTTTCCCATCACAGCACCATAGATCCATTGAGTCTTCTGCTTCTTCCAAGATCTTTAATGTTCATACACAGCCTATGACATCCCTTGAGTTCTATATGCTGATGACTCACAAACACTGAGTAACTGGCCTGGTTCTGTCCAGTGGTAGACCCTGTATGGAAGGTATGTTCTACAGGATTATATGGGACTTCAAATTCAAACTTTCTCCTAGGAAAGCCTACCCTCCTCCATATTCTTATCTAATGAGTACTCACCAGCCTTCAGTCATCTAAAGAGGTAAAGCTCTAGATTCCTGCTGTCTCAACATTAACCCCATCTTGTCAGGTGTTTAATTTGGCTTCCAATCTATCCTTTTTCTTCAAGGCCCTCCACCCTGAATTTGTGGTCTTCACCCAGGTCCCTGGGTCATCCAAGGTTTGGTTGTTGTTGGTTTTGTTTTGTTTTTGTTTTTTTCTTAGTCTCTGAATTAGTTATTCTTCTTGTTGCTGTAACCAAATACCTGACAAAGAAAACTTAGAAAGCATTTATTTTGACTCACAGTTGAAAGTGCAATACATCATATTGAGTAAGGTCTAGAAACAAGTGCTGCTCTAAATATGGTGAGAGAAGCACAAGACAGCTTGTCACACTGCATCCTCAGGAAGCAGGGAGAAATGAATGCCTCCTTTCCCCCCTTTGTTTAGTCCTGGACCCTAGTGCATGGGATGGTGTTCCCCATATTCAGGCTGTGTTTTCTCTAGTTAAACATGTGCCCAGAAGTGTGTCTACTAGGTAATTCCAAATCCAATCAAGTTGATGACAACGAAGATTAAATCATCATAGACTTCTCAAACTTAAGCCAGTCATCTTTTCAAATGCTGGTGATCATGTCTGACCTTGACATGATCTTAAGGCTCTTACCTGTCTCTCCACACTCTTCATCCTGCTTTCCATCTTGACCTCAAGCTCAGTAGGGTTTTATTTCTCTTACTGAGTCTTCTCTTTGTGCTTTCTGTCTAATTACTATTAGGCTTTTAAATTGACTGACATGTGCCTTTTCCTAAGGAACCATATTCCCCTTAATTGATCCTAGGCTCTGAGTCAGATCTTCCTCCTATAGACCATAAAATACTAGTGTCTCCATTAACTTCTCTTAATATTCCCTTTTAAGGACATTGCAAATATGTAGAAGCAAAACGAACCAGATCCCTGTCTACACAAAGCCTTCAGTGAGCAGAAAGAAGACATTGAAATAACAAAGACCAGGAGCATGGCAGCACACACCTGTAAGCTCAACAGGAGGGCCACAAGTTTGAATCCAACCTGGGCAACACATGGAATTTAAGACCAACACATACTGTACAGTGAGGAGCCATCTGCAGGATAATGGCAACCAGAACGCTAGGCCATAAGGACAGAAGTGACACATAGCCCTAATAACCTCATCTGAGCCCCCAGGAACCAGCTACACTTAAGCAGTGGCACTTGCCAGCTAAACTGTACTTTGCTTGAGCTTGTCTGAGAAGTGTTTCTGTCATTTGTAAGTGAAAGTATTGAGATTCTAATGCTTTGTTTTCAATGTAATGTTGTATGAATGTCCTGATTCTCTACCTTTCTCTGTACGAGCACCCTATGTCATATGACTACTTTAAAACTCCTCCCCCACCATGTTTACTATCCTTTGATTTTTCAGCTGAATCGTGTGATGCACTTTGGCCAACACAATGGAGCAAAAGTAACAGTAAAGAAGAGGTAGATTCTCTGGGAAGTGGTGGTACACACCTTTAATTCCATCACTTGGGAGGCACAGGGAGGTGGATCTCTATGAGTTTAGGGATAGCCTGGTCTATAGAGAAAGTTCCAGGATAGCCAAAGCTATATAGAGAAACCCTGTCTCAAAAAAAAAAAAAAAAAGGTGGAGATAGGTTTATGATATACTGGAAGTAAACAACCCAAAAGTCTTAGAAAGTTCTTAAAATTAACAATATTCACAAGGTCCTTCCACAAAGTTATGGAGGCAGTAAACAGCTGGGGAAAGGAGACTCTCTGACCAGCTAGCTGCCTGTAAGAGACTCAGTCAATCTGTCAAGCTGCCTGAAGGCTAGGCAGAGAACTCCAGGGCTCTGTAAGCTGTTGCTCAGGCTGAAGTAAGTTTTTCAGTGATACAGCTATTTTTGAGTGATCTATGCCCTTATGAATGAATCCTCATCCCTATGCCTATAAGTAAACCCAATAAACTCATTGGTTCATCAAGTAGACTTTGGTGGAATCTTTACTTATGTCTGTTGTTGGTTCACTCTCTGGGGTGATCAGGCGTTTGTATCTCTCCAGAAAAAGTCACACAAAAGGTTTTCAGAAACATGCCCCATGTCTAGGGGTAGAAGGATTTGCCCTGGCTGCCTGGCTGTCCGGCTGCCTGGTCCTAAATGAAAACTTGACTCCAATGCCAATCCAGTTTTGCTCAATTTAGATCAGCCAACTCAGAGTCACAGAATCAAAACAAGTACTTACTCTTGAACTTGTCTGGAGTTTGTTTGTGACTTAACTGGCTGGTAGGATATACCTGTCACTCCTACACTTGGGCTCCTTAAAGACAGGAAGTAGTTTATGCACTGCTGTCTACACAGTATCTAGAGTAGCTTCAGGTGCAGGGATGCCAGGAATAAGGGACAGAAGAATGGAAAAAAAGAGAGTGGGAGGTTCCACATTCTTCGTGTCTTATACCAGGTTTGAAGATCTGATCTCAACAAAAGAAGGTCCAATATGTGGATAGTGGACATTTCTATTCCTTTAACCTCATTTAGACCTTGGACATTCTGGGATGATTTCTAAGAACCTTGCCCATATGCCGTTTTCCAATACCCATGAGTCTCAAAATGCTTACATATCTAAGAGATATGTACTATCTGAGAGAGGCCTTGAAGCCACCTTTGTCAATTCTGTCCCCTGTCAGGCAGGCAGGCTTGGGCTGGTGCATAACTGGGTTCAGAGTGCCACAGCAAATCTGTTGCAATAACTCTGCTAATCAAAATCAGCTCATACTCTCCAGTTACCACAGGAGGCACTTTACAGCGCTTCATTACAATTGGAAGAAATAAAAGGTTCTGTTCTTAATTAATGACTGTCTCTGTTCAAGAGATATAACCCTACCTCTAATCCCAAATACCTAGAAACAAAATTAAATTCCTATCATAATATCATGTAGGCTACAAGTTATATCATGTCTCAAAGTATTAGTTTCTGTACATGTTTTATCCAGGTTAAAGGTACAAGAGACTCTGAGACCAAACAGAACTCAGAACTGTTTTGCTATAAGTAACAACCGTAGTGAAAAGGAATTTTGGCTTTTCTAAGGCCCTTGTGAGTTTATGCTCTTAAGAGAATAGCCACTTTTCCTTAGGTAAAGACACAGAAGGGTCTGTACATAACTTATAACTTCTAGAGCACTCATCTCTTTGGATACTCTTAGGAAATTGACATGCATCAACACATCAGAAACAAAAGTTCCTAATGACTCCATTAATTTCCCTTTCTGCATCTATTATCATAGGCAAAATCTAAGGATCATGGACTTTTAAAATAGAAGAGGCTGAGGAGATGGCTTAGTATAATAAAGTTTTGGTTTCTTTACAAACTCAGCTAGGTTATGTAAATGTTTTTGTTTTAATCCCAAGTGTGAGATTTTAGTTTGGGCTTTAGTATGTCCACAGCTAATAATTGCCTCCTGTGGGGCGTGGTCTTTTCCAGCTGGTAATGGCCTGCCTCATACAGCACAGAGAGGGGTGTGGTCTAGGACTCTGAGGGATATAAATATGAGAGCCCAGAGACAGAAGGTATTGTAGTTTGGAGACCAGAGATGACAGTGTGGTATCTTGGAGGAGACAGACAGAGAGAAACGTCTCAATGCTGCAGCTTGGAGGAGATTGCTTGCTGCGTTTGCTGTTGATGGAGATTGGTATAGCTCCAAAAAAATTCACTTACCCTAAACAGCAGGGAGAAGTAAAGGGGGTCTGTGCCCCCTCTCCCCACCACCTTCTCTCTCTTACCTAGGGTTAAAAAGTTGACGTATGGGAGGTAGAGGCTTAAATGCCCCAAATAAAATAAACTTTACAAACAAGCACAACAGCTTAGTGGGTAAATTTCTGGCCATATAAACATAAAGCCTGATTTTGATCCCCAGCATCCAAGCTTTAAAAAATACATAAATAAGATTCTAGTACAGCACCCATGCCTGTAATCCCAGTGCTGGGCGTGCAGAGAGGAGAATCCCTGAGGCTTTCTGTCGGACCAGTCTAGCCAAATCAATAAGGTCCAGGTATGAACTCTGTCCCAAACAATAAAATAGAGACTAATTTAGAAAGACATTCAACATTGACCTTTAGCCTCTGTACAAAAGCATGTACATACACACAGAGAGAGAAAAATAAAAATAGAAAAAAACTGGAAGAAACTTTAAGAACTCTTTAGTGAAAGCCCATAACTGAACTGAGAAAGTGATGTCCAGAGAGATGTAGAGTCTTCCTCAAACCAACCACAAGTCATGAGTTTGGGTCAGGTGACTCTATTGTGCCTCCTCAGCACTGGAATTACAAGCACACGCCAGCAAGCTTAACTTCTTGGTTTGTGCTATATTTTAAACGTATCTTCTGGAGACTGCACTCAGTTTCTCAAATGTACTTTATTGACTGTGCAATCTCTCTAGCTCAATTATTCAAGAATTTAAAAATATGCTCAGCACAATCAATGACAAACTAGACAACAGAGAATGCATAATAATGAAAAGCTTTTAAAATAAAAATATAGGAAAAAATAACTTTTAAAAGCAATCAAAGGGAGAAATCCAAGATGGTGGTGCCAGTAGCACACTGTATCTGATGAGCAGGGCAGCAGTGACTGCACAGCGACCAACAGACCAAACTGTAGGCCCCAAAACATCAGAGACTGTGTTCTCCAGGTGAGAGAAAACACCATGGTGTAGGAAGCAATCAGATCTGATCTCAGGTCACTCAGAAAAGTTCCCGGGTTCCCGCAGACACTCAGTCACCAGCCCAGAACCACATGCCTGTGCGCTATACTTACCATCCCAGACTGAACTGTGGGCTTCCAAAACACTACAGACTGGGTCTCCCAGTCAAGAGGAAACAACACGGTGAGGAAAATATCAGGTCCAACCTCAGGTCACCCAGCTAATCCCCAGAAAAGTTCCTGGGTTTCCACTGGCTCGGGGGCTCTAACCTCCAGCCACATCCCTGTGTGCTGTGCTCACTGGCCACTGATTACTTCTTGGGTACTGGGGCACAACCCCAGACCTACTGATGCCTGGGACCCACAGGATCAGTCCCCAGACACTACTTCAAAGCTCAACCTGTCTTTCTAGTGAAATCAAACAAACCTCGGGGCTCCCTAGTTCTTTAAGAGGCTGCGCCCAGCTAACAGTATATGAGCAGTAGCAGCTCACTAAATTCAGAGCAAGAAATCCAGTGGTGGGGCAGGTGTCTCCAGGACTTCTCCAGGTGAGAAGAGAGCCCCTAGACTCCCAAAAAGCCCAGTTAGCCCATAGGACCATAAACCCGAAAAGAGAGGCAGTAATTCCCTGAGATGCACCAGCTGGTTGGTAACCATACCCAAAAAGCTGAGGAAGGCTCCTTCAGGAACAACCATCTTCCTGCCAAGGGGATTTCCCCCACCACACCACACCCCTGGCTCCAGCAGGCATGAGAAACTAACAGCCAACACCTGAGACAGCTGGGTAAGTAAAGGTCTGCATAAAAGCACAAGCACAAAAGCAATATGGTATCTCCAGAACCCAGGTATCCAAGGGCAAGCCCTGGATACCCTAACATAAGTGAAATTCAAGAAAATGACCTTATAGCTATGCATATGAAGATGATAATAGAGGAAACAAATAAAATACATAAAGAAATACAGGAAGATAAAGTCAAACAGATTATGATCATCCATAAAGAAACACAGGAAGATACAACCAGTTTGTGGCCTTTAGAGAGGAAATAATTAATCACTGAAAGAAATGAAAGAAACAGTGAAATATTCAAACAAACAGCTTTTTCTTTTTTGAAGAAAAAGCAGGAAAATACAAACAGGAGAAGGAAATCAACAAAACAGCTCAAGATCTGAAGATGGAAATGTAAACGCTAAAGAAAATACAAATTGAGGAAATCATGGAGAGGGAGAACTTAGGGAAGAAAACAAGAACTACAGAGGTAAGCGTATCCAACAGATATAAGAGTTGGAAGAAAGAATCCCAGGAGTTGAAGATACAATGGAAGAAACTGATGCATCTGTCAAAAAAATGTTAAATCTAAAAAATTCCTGAGACAAACCATCCAAGAAATCAAGGACAACATGAAAATATGAAACCAAAGAATAATAGCAATAGAGGAAAAAGAAGATTCCCATCTCCAAAACCCAGAAAATATTTTCAACAAAAATCATAGAAGAAAATTTCCCCAATTTAAAGGAGAGGCCTTTAAGCATACAAGCATACAAGAGGCCTACAGAACACCTAATAGATTAGCCCAAAAAGAAAATCCTTCCACCACATAATAATCAAAACACTAAATACACAGAGCAAAGAAAAAAATACTAAAAGCTGTAAGGGAAAAAGTACAGATAATAGCAAACCCATTAGAATGACACCTGACTTCTCAACAGAGACTGTGAAATGCAGAAGAGCTTGGACTGATATCATGCAGACCCTAAGAGAACACAGCCCAGGCTACTATACCCAGCAAAACTCTCAGTCATTATAGATAGAAAAAACAAGAAATTCAATGACAAAAATAAATTTAAACAGTACCTAACCACAAATCCATTCTTACAGAAGATACTAGAAGGAAAAATACAACCCAAGAAGGCTAACTACACCCAGGAAAACACAGGAAATAAATAACCTCACTACAGCAAAACTAAAAGTAGCCAAGCACACAAACACTACCACAATCAACATTAAAATAAAAGAATCTAACAGTCACTGGTCACTACTCTCGCTCAACATCAATGGACTCAACTCTCCAATAAAAAGAAACAGACTAACAGAATGGATGTGTAAACAAGATGCAAAATTCTGCTGCATACAAGAAACACACCTCAGTCACAAAGATAGAGAGTACCTAAGAGTAAAGGGCTGGCAGATGATTTTCCAAGCAAAGGAACCCAAGAAGCAAGCAGGAATAGCCATTCTAATATCTTACAAAATAGAGTTACAGCAAAAATTAATCAAAGGTCACTTCATACTCATCAAAGGAAAATTCCACCAAGAAGACATCTCAATTCTGAACATCTATGCCCCAAATAAAAGGGTACCCACATTTGTGAAAGAAACATTAATAAAACTTAAACCACACATAGATCCATACACATTAATAGTGGGAGACTTCTACACCCCAATCTCATCAAAGGACAGGTCAATGAGACAGAAACTACACACACACACACAAAATGAGACCAACAGATGCCATGAATCAAATAGACTTAACAGACATCTACTGAACATTTCACCCAAACACAAAAGAATTTACCTTCTTCTCAGCACCTCAAGGAACCTTCTCCAAAATAGACCATATAGTCACAAAGCAAAATTGAAATAATTCCTTGTATCCTATCAGACCACCATAGACTAAAGCTGGATCTCAACAGCAAAAGAAATAGCAAAAAGCCTACACTTGCATGGAAGCTGAACAACTCTCTACTCAATGACAGCTGGGTCAGGGAAGAAATAAAGAAATTAAAGTCTTCCTAGAACTCAATGAAAATGAAGGCACAACATACCCAAACTTGTGGGACACAATGAAAGCAGTGCTAAGAGGAAAGTTCATAGCACTAAGTGCCTTCAAGAAGAAATTCGAAACATCTCATGCGAGCAACTTAACAGCTCACCTGAAAGCCCTAGGGGAAAAAAAGAAGAAGACACACTCAAGAGGAGTAGACAGTTGGAAATAATCACACTCAGGACTGAAATCAATAAACTAGAAACAAACAGAACAATTCAAAGAATCAATGAAACCAAGAGCTGGTTCTCTGAGAAAATCAACAAGATAGACAAACCCTTAGCCAAACTAATTAAAAGGCAGAGAGACACTATCCAAATCAACAAAATCAGAAATGAAAAGGGGGACACAACAACACTGAGGAAATCCAAACAATCATTAAATCTTACTTCAAAAGCCTATATGCCACAAAATTTGAAAATCTAAACGAAATGGACAATTTTCTTGATTGATTCCACTTACCAAAGCTGTATCAAGATCAGGTAAATAAATTAAATAGTTCTATATCTGCTGAGAAAATAGAAGCTATCATCAAATGTCTCCCCCCCCAAAAAAAAGCCCAAGGCTAGATGATTTCAGTACAGAACTCTACTAGACCTTCAAAGAAGAGCTAACTCCAATACTCTTCAAACCATTCCACAAAATAGAAACAAACAGAATATTACCAAACTCATTCTATGAAGCCACAATCACCCTGATATCTACACCTCACAAAGACCCAACAAAGAAAGAGAATTTCAGACCAAATTCTCTTATACATATAGATGCAAAAATACTTAATAAAATACTCTCAAACTGAATCCAGGAACACGTCAAAGATATCATCCACTACAATGAAGTAGGCTTCAGCCTAGGTATCCAGAGGTGGTTCAATATACAGATATCCATCAATGTAATCCATCATATAAACAAACTGAAAGGAAAAAAAAAAAAACCACATGATCATCTTCCTAGATGGTGGAAAGGCATTTGATAAAATCCGACACCCATTTATATTTAAAGTCTTGGAGAGATCAGGGAGATAAGGCACATGCTTAAACATAGTAAAGGCAATACTCAGCAAGCTTATAGCCAACATCAAACTAAATAGAGAGAAACTTAAATCAATTCCACTGAAATCAGGGACAAGGCAAGGCTGCCCACTCTCTCCCTATCTCTTCAACATAGTACTTGAAGTCCGTACTAGAGCAATAAGACAATTAAAAGAGATTAAGGGACTTCACATCAGAAAATAAATCAAAGTATCACTATTTACAAATTATATGATGGTATTCATGAGTGACCCAAAAATTCTACCAAGGAATTCCTACAACTGATAAACACCTTCAACAAAGTGGCTCAATACAAAATTAACTCAAAAAAAAAGGTGGCCCTCCTGTATGCAAAAATAAATGGTCAGAGAAAGAAATTAGGGAAGCAACACCCTTTACAATAGCCACAAAAAAATAATAAAGTTTCTTGGCGTAACTCTAACCAAGTGAAAGACTTATATGAAAAAAACTTCAAGTCTCTGAAGAAAGAAATTGAAGATATCAGAAGATGGAAAGATCTCTCATGCTCATGACTTGGTAGGATTAACATAGTAAAAATATTCATCTTACCACAAGCAATCTACAGAATCAAGGCAATTCCCATAAAAATACCAACACAATTCTTTACAGACCTTGAAAGAAAAATTTTCAACTTCATATGAAAAAACAAAAAACCCAGAATTGCTGAATCCTATACAGTAACAAATATGCTGGAGGTATCTCCATCCCTGATATCAAGCTGTACTATAAATATAGAGTAACAGTAAAACAAACAAATACACAAAAACTGCATGGTACTGGCATAGAAACAGACTGGTAGATCAATAGAATCAAATAGAAGACCCAGAAATAAACCCAAACATCTATGCACACCTGATTTTTTAAAAAGATGCCAAAACCATACAATGGAAAAAAAGACAGGATTTTCAACAAATGGTGCTAGTCTAACTGGATACAAATAGATGCATATTTATCACCCTGTACTAAACTAAAGTCCAAGTGGATCAACATAACACCAGACACACTAAAGCTGTTGGAAGAAAAAGTAGGGAAGAGCCTTGACCTCATTGGCTCTGAACAGAACATCAATAGCACAGGCTCTAAGATCAACAGTCAATTAATGGGACCTCCAGAAACTGCAAACTTCTTTAAAGCAGAGGACACTGTCAACAGAACCTAATATCCAGAATAGAGAGAACTCAAGAAATTAGACACCAGCAAACTAAGTAATCCAATTAAAAAATGGGGTTCAGAGCTGAGCAGAGAATTCTTAACAGAAGAATATCGAATGGCGGAGTTGAATGTTGAACATTTAAAGAAATGTTCAACATCCTTAGTCATGAGGGAATTGCAAATCAAAATGACTCTTATGATTCCATTTTACACCGATCAGAATGGCTAAGATGAAAAACTCAAGGGATGATGCATGCTGGAGAGGATGTGGAGAAAGGGGAACACTCCTCTATTGCTGGTGGGAGTGCAAACTTGTACAACCACTTTGGAAATCAATTTGGTGCTTTCTCAGAAAATTGGGAATAGCACTACCTCAAGATCCAGCTATAGCACTCCTGGGCATATACCCAAAAGATGCTCCACCATTCAAAAAGGACATTTGCTCAACTATGTTCATAGCAGCTTTATTTGTAATAGCCAGAATTTGGAAACAACCTAGATGTCCCTCAGCAAAAGAATGGATACAAAAATTGTGGCACATTTACACAACTCAGCTATTAAAAACAAGGAAATCGTGAAATTTGCAGGCAAACTGATGGAAGTAGAAAAGACCATCCTGAGAGAGTTAAGCCAGAAACAAAAAGACACGCATGGTATACACTCACTTATAAGCGGATATTAGCCACATAATATAGGATAACCATACTAAAATCTACAGACCTAAAGAAGCTACACAACAAGGAGGACCCTAGGGAGGATACATAAATCTCATTCAGAATGAGAAACAGGAGAGACACCAGAAGCAGTGGAAGAGAAGGAACAGGATGGGAGCCTACTATAGAGGGTCCTCTGAAAGGCTCCAACAAGGCAGTGAAGCAGATGCTGAAACTAACAGCCAAACTTTGGGCAGAATGCAGGGAGTATTATGGGGGGGGGATAGAAGAACATGGTGGGGACAGGAACTCCATAAGGAGACCAACAAAGCTAAAAAATCTGAGCCCAGGTTGGTCCTGATGCACCATCCAAGGACCATGCATGGAGAGAACCTCAACCCTCTGCTCAGATGTAGAAGATTGACAGCTCAGTCTCCACATGGGTCCTTGGGTAAGGGGAGCAGGGGTTGTCTCTGTCATGAATGCAATTGCCTGCTCTTTGATCACTTGCTCCTGGTGATGTGGACTTGCCAGGCCATGGAGGAAGAGGATCCAGGCAGTCCTGATAAGACTTAATAAGCTACAGGCAGATGGCAAAGGAGAACTCCCCATTTCAGTGGACTAGGGGAAGATGATAGGGGGGAAGAGGAAGGAAGGGTGGGATTGGGAGAGTTGATGGAGGGGGCTTCAGTCAGGATATATAATGAATAAATTGTAAAAAAAAGAAAAAAAAGAAAAAAGAAAAAAAGAAAAGAAAAGAAAAAGAAAAATTGATTCCCTCAAAAAAAAGAAAAAAAAAGCAATCAAACAGGTAGGTGTGTTGTGGGTTATTAATATTTAGTGTTGATTTATCTTTTAGTTAAACAGTGGTTATTCCTAAACTAGCTGTACACCCAAATCACCACACAGAGAGTAGGATTTATTTAATTAACCTAGAGCACAGTGCTGGGCAATAGTTACTCCATCCTAAACCTCCAAACCCACATAGTTTCCTGCCGTTCAGATTTCCCATATTATACTTGCTTTTAGTCATACCTTAGGTCCAGCTCCTCTCTCCTCATGGTTCTAAGTCCTCTTCTGCAGATCTTTCCTCTCCAACTCCTCCCACTGGCTTCCTTTCTCCTTCCCTCCAGACCAGGATGTCCCACCCTGTTCTCTCCATTGCTCAGCATTGGCTGGTTGTTTTAGTGAAATTACAGAGAACAAATGGTGGCATGTTCACACAAATGAGACAGGTGGTGCTTAGAATAAACATCACAAGGCAATGTCCAGATTGAAACCAGAGAGTGTGGGAGAGAAATCAGCATTTGAATGAACAAGGGTAAATTGCATACATTCCACAAGGACATTATACCAACATAGGTGCCAACTGGAAAGGCAAGAATTTTGATCCATACTTTGCATTGCAGTCCAAGATGGAACATAGCCCTAAATGTAAAAGTTGAAGTGTTAAGCTTCAGTTGAAAACAGAACAAAAATCTTGTTGTATTGGTTATGGAGTACCCTGGTTTGCTTTTTGTTGCTGTGATAGAACACTGACCAAAAGCAACTTGAGGAGGAAAGGGTTTATGTGGTTAACACTTTCACATTACAGCCACTGGCAAGAGAAGCCAGGGAAGGGTTCATGTCAAGAACCTGGATGCAGGAATTAAAGTAGAGATCATGTAGTAAAGTATATTGAGTATAATTTGAGCATGATTGCTATGTCCATTTTCTGAGCTGTTGAGATAGCTCTATAGAAGTGGTTCTCAACCTGTGAATCATAACCATCAGAAAATATATTTCTGGTGGTCTTAGGACCTGAGACACCACTCAGCAGAAAAATGACAGTTATGAAGTAGCAACAAAAATAAATTTGTGGTTGGGAGTTCCTAAGACCATAAGAAATATATGTTTTCTGATGGTCATGAACCACTGGTTGAAAACTACTGCTCGAGATCGGGAGGGCAAGATGGCGGCGCTGGGACAACTCTCTTTCTGACCAGCAGCACAGCAGGATCAGCACAGTGACCAGCAGTCAGAACTTGTGGCCATAAAACACAAGTGATTGTGTTTCCCAGGTGAAAGGATACCCCACGGTGAGGGATTCAATCAGTTTTAACTCACCCGGCTAAACCACTGAAGAGATCCCGGTTCTGCCAGGTGCTTGGTCGCCAGCCCAGAGCCACATGCCAGCGTGCTCTGATCACTGTCCCAGACTGAACTATGGGCACCACAACATCACAGACTGAGATTTCCAGTTGAGAGATAACCCCACGGTGTAGGAAACGATTGGGACCGACCCTAGGTCACCCAGACATCCCCTGGAAAAGACTCGGGTTCCACGGGCGCCCAGAAGCCAGCCCAGAGCCAGAGCCAGGGACCCAGGTGCCGGCACAGAGCCCTGCCTATGCGCCTGATTTGCTGCCTCAGATAGAACTGTGGGCCCCAGAACACCAGAGACTGAGTTTCTCTGTCGGGTGCAAACCCACAGGGAGGGGAACGGCTGGTCTGATCTCAGAGCACTCAGCTGATACCACCACATTGAAAAGGTCTCGGGAAAAGTTACCCAGTTTTAGCAGATGCCCAGGCACCCAATTGCCAAAAAGGCAGAAAGACGGAGCCACGTGAGTCTGTGCCTGCAGGTTCTACTTGCCATCACAGACAGAAATCTATCCCCAAAACAAAGACTGGGTGTCCCTGTCAGGAGGAAACCTCACAGCAGGGGGATCATCAGGTCCAACGCTCAGGACACCCAGCTCCAAAAGACTTTCTGGATTCATGCAGACTCTAGGCTCTACTTCTACTGCAGGCAGGAGTGCTGTGCTCACCCGCCATTATTGAGTACCGACACTGGGGCACACAGCTGCATCCTCAGACCTACAAAAGCCAGAGAGCCATTACAGCAGCCCTCAGATACTGCGCCAAGAATCAACCAGTTATCCCTAGTTAGACTGACAAAACTGTGGGAACCCCTGGTTCTTCAAGAGGGCTGTACCCAAAAATTACACCTTAAGAGCAACAGCTGCTGCTCACTAAATTCAGAGCAAGAAACTCAGCAGCAGGGCAGCCATCACCAGGACCTCTCCTGATGAGAGGAGAGCCTTCCTGAACAGCACAGGTCCATACACCTGAAGTGAACTGTGACAATTCCTGAGAAGCACGACCATTCAGTTGATCATACCCAAAAAGCAGAGGAGAACTTCAGAACCTCGCCAAATGGATTCTCCCCACTCCGGGACTCAGCAGGCACCAGAAATTAACAGACAACACCTGAGACAGAGATGGGTAGAGGCCAGCGAAAAAGCACAACCAACAAAAGACAAAGCAATATGGCATCCTCAGAACCCAGTTATCCAGGGGCAAGTAGCCCTGGACACCCTAACATAAGTGAAATTCAAGAAGATGACCTTACATCTATGCTTATGAAGAGGTTAATGGAGGAAGTAAATAAAATGAGTAAAGAATTAGGGGAAGATATAATAAAACAGATTATGGTCATCCGTAAAGAAATACAGGAAGATGGAGCCAAACAGTTTGTGTCACTGAAAGAAATAAAAGAAACAGAGGAACATTCAAACGCTGAAGGAATTGAAGGAAAAACAGAAAAATACAGTCAGACAGGTGAAAGAAATCAACAAAACGGTTCAAGATCTGAAGATAGAATTGGAAGAATTAAAGAAAACACAAATGGAGGAAATCATGGAGAGGGAGAATCTAGGAAAGAAAACAGGAACTACAGAGGTTAGCATAACCAATAGACTACAAGAGATAGAAGAAAGAATCTCAGGTGTGGAAGATACAATGGAAGAAATTGATGTATCCGTCAAAGAAAATAATAAATCTAAAAAATTCCTGACACAAACCATCCAAGAAATCCAAGACAACATAAAAGACAAAACCTAAGAATAATAGGAATAAAGGAAAAAGAAGATTCCCTCCTCCAAGGCCCAGAAAATATTTTCAACAAAATCATTGAAGAAAATTTCCCCAACTTAAAGAGGAGGCCTATAAGAATACAAGAGGCCTAGAGAACAGCTAATAAATTAGACCAGAAAAGAAAATCCTCCCGTCACATAATAATCAAAAGAGTAAGTATACAGAACAAAGAAAAAATATTAAAAGCTGCAAGGGAAAAAGGCCAAGTAACATATAATGGCAAACCCACACCTGACTTCTCAACAGAAATCATGAAAGCCAGAAGAGCCTGGACTGATATCATGCAGACCCTAAGAGAACACAGTTGTCAGCCTAGGCTACTGTACCCAGCAAAACTTTCAGTCCTCATAGATGGAGAAAACAAGACATTCAAAAACAAAAACAAATTTCAACAATACCTACACACAAATCCAGCATTACAGAATATACTAGAAGGAAAAATACAACCCAGGAAAACTAACTGCTTTCAAGAAATCATAGGAAATAAATAACCTCACTACAGCAAAACAAAAAGTAGCCAAACACACAAACACACTACCATGGCCAACATCAATATCAAAGGATCTAACAGCCACTGGTCATTAATCTCCCTCAACATCAATGGACTCAATTCTCCAATAAAAAGACACAGACTAACAGAATGGATGTGTAAACAAGACCCAACAATCTGTTGCATACAAGAAATACACCTAAATCACAAAGATAGACATTACCTGAGAGTAAAGGGCTGGAAGATGGTTTTCCAAGCAAATCGACCCAAGAAGCAAGCAGAAGTAGCCATTCTAATATCTAATAAAGTAGATTTTCAATGAAAATTAATCAAAAGAGATAGAGAAGGACACTTCATATACATCAAGGGAAAAATCCACCAGGAGATATCACAATCCTGAACATCTATGCCCCAAATGCAAGGGCACCCACATTTGTAAAAGAAACTTTAATAAAACTTAAACCACACATTAATAGTGGGAGACTTCAACACCCCACTCTCAACAAAGGACAGGTCAACAAAACAGAAATTAAACAAAGAAACAATAACTCTGACAGAGGTCATGAATCAAATGGACCTCATGGACATCTACAGAACATTTCACCCAAACACAAAAGAATTTACCTTCTTCTCAGCACCTCATGGAACCTTCTCCAAAATAGACCATATAGTTGGTCACAAAGCAAGCCTCAACAGATACAAGAAGACTGAAATAATCCCTTGTATCCTGTCTGATCACCATGGAATAAAGCTGGATCTCAATGACAAAAATAGCAAAAGGCCTACACACACATGGAAACTGAACAACTTGCTACTAAATGACAGCTGGGTCAGAGAAGAAATAAAGAAAGAAATTAAAGACTTCCTAGAATTCAATGAAAATGAAGGCACAACATACCCAAACTTATGAGACACAATGAAAGCAGTGCTAAGAGGAAAGTTCAAAGCACTAAGTGCCTTCAAGAAGAAATTTGAGACAGCTCATTCAAGCAACTTAATGGCTCACTTAAAAACCCTAGAAAAAGAAGAAGCAGACACATCAAAGAGGAGTAGATGGCTGGAAATAATCAAACTCAGGGCTTAAATCAATCAATTAGAAATAAAACAATTCAAAGAATCAATGAAACCAAGAGCTGGTTCTTTGAGAAAATCAACAAGATCGACAAACCCTTAGCCAAGCTAACTAAAAGGCAGAGAGAAACTATCCAAATCAACAAAATCAGAAACGAAAAGGGGGACATAACCACAGACACTGAGGAAATCCAAACAATTTTCTTAATCGATTTGACTTACCAAAGCTGAATCAGGACCAGGTAAATCAATTAAATAGTCCTATATCCTCCAAGAAAATAGAAGTGGTCATCAAAAGTCTACCATGCAAAAAAAAAGCCCAGGACCAGATGGTTTCAGCGCAGAATTCTACCAGACCTTCAAAGAAGAGCTAACTCCAATTCTCTTCAAACTATTCCACAAAATAGAAACAGAAGGAACATTACCAAACTCATTCTATGAAGCCACAGTCACCTTGGTACCTAAACCTCACAAAGACTCAACAAAGAAAGAGAATTTCAGGCCAATTTCCCTTATGATCATTGATGCAAAAATACTCAACAAAATATTTGCAAACCGAATACAAGAACACATCAAAGATATTATCCACTATGACCAAGTAGGCTTCATCCCAGGTATGCAGGGGTGGTTCGATTTATGGAAATCCATCAATGTGAGCCACCATATTAACAAACTGAAAGAAAAAAAAAAAAAACATGATAATCTCCCTAGATGCTGAAAAAGCATTTGACAAAATCCAACATCCATTCATGTTTAAAGTATTGGAGAGATCAGGGATACAAGGCACATATCTAAACATAGTAAAGGTGATATACAGCAAGAAAGAAATTAGAGAAACAACACCCTTCACAATAGCCACAAATGACATAAAGTACCTTAGTGTATAAACCCTAACCAAGCAAGTCAAAGACTTGTATGAAAAAAATTTCAAGTCTCTGAAGAAAGAATTAGAGGAAGATATGAGAAGATGGAAAGATCTCCCATGCTCATGGCTTGGCAGGATTAACATAGTAAAAATGGCCATCTTACCAAAAGCAATCTACAGATTTAATGCAATTCCCATCAAATTGCCAACGCAATTCTTTACAGACCTGGAAAGAAAAATTCTCAACTTCATATGGAAATAACAAGAAACCCAGAATTGCTAAAACAATCCTCTATAATAAAACACCTTCTGGAGGTATCTCCATCCCTGATCTCAAGCTGTACTATAGAGCAACAGTTATAAAAACTGCATGGTACTGGCATAGAAACAGAATGGTGGATCAATGGAATCGAACAGAAGACCCAGAAATAAACCTACACACTTATGGACACCTGATCTTTGACAAAGATGCCAAAATCATACAATGGAAAAAAGATAGCATCTTCAACAAATGGTGCTGGTCCAACTGGATATCTACATATAGAAAAATGAAAATAGATCCATACTATCACCCTGCACAAAACTGAAGTCCAAGTGGATCAAAGACCTCAACATAAAACCAGACACATTAAATCGGCTAGGAAAAAAAGTGGGGAATACCCTAGAACTCATTGGTACAGGAGAAAACTTCCTGAACAGAACACCAACAGCACAGGCTCTAAGAGTAACAATCAATAAATGGGACCTCATGAAATTGAAAAGCTCCTGTAAAGCAAAGGACACCATCATCAAAACAAAACGACTGCTTACAGATTGGGAAAGGATCTTCACCAACCCTATATCTGACAGAGGGCTAATATCCAGTATATATAAAGAACTAAACAAGCTGAAAAGCAGCAAACCAAGTAATCCAATTAAAAAATGGGGAACAGAGCTAAACAGAGAATTCTCTGTAGTGGAATATCAAATGGCAGAGAAACACTTAAAGAAATGCTCAACAGCATTAGCCATCAGGGAAATGCAAATCAAAACAACCCTGAGATTTCACCTTACACCCATCAGAATGGTCAAGATGAAAAACTCAAGTGATAATACATGTTGGACAGGTTGTGGAGAAAGGGGAACCCTCCTCCACTGCTGGTGGGAATGTAAACTTATACAACCACTCTGGAAATCAATCTAGTGCTTTCTCAGACAACTAGGAATAGCACTTCCTCAAGATCCAGCCATACCACTCCTAGGCATATATCCAAAAGATTCTCAAGTACACAATAAGGACATTTGCTCAACCATGTTTGTAGCAGCCTTATTTGTAATAGCCAGAAGCTGGAAACAGCCCAGATGCCCCTCAACTGAAGAATGGATGCAGAAATTGTGGTACATCTACACTATGGAGTATTACTCAGCAATGAAAAAGAAGGAAATCATGAAATTTGCAGGTAAATGGTGGGACCTGGAAAGGATCATCCTGAGTGAGTTGTCCCAAAAGCAGAAAGACACACACGGTATATACTCACTCATATAAACATACAACATAGGATAAACCCGCTAAAATCTGTACATCTAAAGAAACTAATCAAGAGAGAGGACCCTGACTAAAATGCTCAATCCCCATCCCGAAATGCGAAGAGGATGGACATCAGAAGAAGAAGAAAGCAGGAAACAACCTAGGAACCTGCCACAGAGGGCCTCTGAAAGGCTCTGCCCTGCAGACTATCAAAGCATATGCTGAGACTTTATGGCCAACTGTTGGGCAGAGTGCATGGAATCTTATGTAAGAAGTGAGAAATAGTAGGTTATGGAGAGAACAGGAACCCCACAAGGAGAGCAACAGAACCAGAAAATTTGAACACAGGGGTCTTCCCAGAGACCCATACTCCAACCAAGTACCAGGCATGGAGATAACCTAGAAAACCTGCACAGATGTAATCCATGGCAGTTTAGTGTCTAAGTGGGTTACATAGTAAGGGGAAGAGGGACTGTCTCTGACACAATCTGATTGGCCTGCTCTTTGATCACCTCCCCCTGAGGGGAGAGCAGTCATACCAGGCCACAGAAGATGACAATGCAGCCACTTCTGATGTGATCTGATAGACTAAGATTAGAAGGAAGGAGAGGAGGACCTCCCCTAGCAGTGGACTTGGGGAGGGGCATGCATAAAGAAGGGAGAGGGAGGGTGGGATCGGGAGGGGAGGAGGGAGGGGCTTATGGGGGGAAAAATCTTATTTGGGAATAAAGTGCAATTAATAAAATAAAATTTAAAAAAAAGAAAAAAAGAAGAAGAAAAAGTGGGGAAGAGCCTAGAAAAACCTACTTTTTAAAAACTGATCAAAATATTTATATGCCACCAGAGACCAATAAAGACACTGGCAATAAACACATGAAAAGGATGTATGAAAAAGCCTACGGAATCCCACTGTTTTTGTAAGCTACTTAAAATACAGTTTTTAAAAAGGAATTTGAATACCCCTGCATGGATGGATAATGCTCCCCCAGAATACAAGGGTTGCAAAATGAAAATCTCAATGCCAAATATGGGACATCTCTATGACTATTGATTGATCGTGGAGGCCTCAAAGGCCCCTGAAACACCACAAGCTATTAACATTCTTCTGGGTGTCCTCCATAGTTAGATGGGTGATCCTGTTGCTGAAGACATTACACACTGGTTGAAGACTAGTTAGAAATCCAGCTGGAACTTCCTTGGAAACTCCTCTGCTGGCTAGCTTTCACAGTGTCAGAAGGTACTATGAAGGAAGAAAAGTCATTGATGGCCTTATCCAGTGGTAGGTCCTAAGTACTTTACATGCTATATTCCCAACCTGCTAGGCAAGATGTGCTACTGGTACAACAGTGGTATGCTGCTATGGGGATCTGCTTTCTACTGCTCCACAGGTCATATAAATGTGGTCAAAATTCCATAAGTGTCCAGGTTATAGACCCTAAAGGGAAACCTACTGTTTTGCTAAATGGATATATTATCAAACATTCTTCTTTTTTTATTCATTCATTCATTCATCCATTCATTCATTTAATCTTCTTACAGCCTAATCTCTGACTCCTCCCTCCTCTCCTCCCAGTCCTACTCTCACACCTTCCTCCTCTTCCCCATCCCCCCCTCCATCTTCTCAGAGAAGGAGAGGCTCCAAAGGGGTATCCAATCCACCCTGCCACCTCAAATCGAAGCAGGGCTAAGCACATCCTCTCCACCAAGCCCTAACAAGGCAGCCCAGCTAGGGAAAGTGGATCCAGAGGCAGACAATAGAGTCAGAGACAGGCCCTATTCCTATTGTTAGGAGTCTCACATGATGACCAAGCTTCACATTTGTAACATGTGTGTAGAGGGTCTAGGTCCGGCCCATGCAAGCTCTTTGGTTGATGGTGCACTGTCCTTGACCCCTCTGGTTCCCTCTATCCTTCCTGCTACTCTTCCACAGAACTCCTTGAGATTGGCTTATTGTTTGGCTGTGGGTCTCTGCATCTGTGTTCAGCAGATGAATGATGAAGCCTCTCAGAAGACAGTTACGCTAGGTACCTGTCTGCAAGCTTAGCCGAATATCATTAATAGTGACAGTGGTGGCTCTTTCCCATAGGATGGATCTCAAGTTGGGCCAGTCACTGGTTTTCCATACCCTCAATCTCTGCTCCATCTTTATGCCTACACTTCTCTTAGGCAAGACAAATTTTGGGTCAAAGTTTTATGGGTGGGTTGGTGTCCCCTTCCTCCATTGGAAGTCCCACCTGGTTACATGAGGTTGTGACATCAGGCTCCTTATCCCCCGCTGCTCAGAGCCTCAGCTAGGGTCACCCCATAGTCTCCCTGGAACCTTCCCTGCCCCAGAGATGCCCCCAACCAATTTCTGTTCTTCTCCCATGCCTCCCCACAACCCCCATTACTCTCCTCACCCCTCCCACCCATTTTCTTCCCTACATCTACTTCAGATGTCTGTTTTAGTCCCTCTTCTGAGTGAGATTCAAGCTTCTTTGGGCCCTCCTTCACTTCCTTGGGTCTGTGGGTTGTAGCATGGTTACCCTGTACTACACTGTTAATATCCACTCAGAAGTCAGTACATACCATTGTGTCTTTCTGGGTCTGGGTTGCCTCCCTCGGTATGATATTTTCTAGTTCCATCTATTTGCCTGCAAATTGCATGATATCTTTGATCAAACTGCTTTCTATTTGTTAATAGCCATAGATTAGTGCTGCTTTCAACTTTGGTTATAAAGCTTCTTTTTCTGTGAGCAGCAGTCAATGCCTCAGAGACTCATAAGTAGTCATAGTGCATTGAATTGTTGAGTGCTAGTCCTAAATGGGACACTTATATCAACTTCCCTAGTCACCCCACCATACAAATCTTGGGAAAAGAGGATGGAAAAAATGTAAGAGCCAAATGATAAGAAGAGTACTAAAAAATATTGTCTTGTGGACATGACAGGGCCACTCCAGTCGTGAACTCACAGCTGCTTATTACCTGCACAATATCAAACTGGTCAACACCACAGCATGGAAAGAAGAACCATGAGGCTCCACTAGCTAAGATATTACTGGTAATTGATAGCTGCCAAAGAAGAGCAAACCATTTTTCTTCTGCAGCATGGCTGATGGTAGGTGGCTGGCTATGCTTTAGTAAGTGGCCTCACACTCATGTGTTTTCAGGCAGTACTAACTGAACACCTCCCTTCCCCAACCAAAAGAAGAAGAAGAAGAAGAAAAAGAAGAAGAAGAGGAGGAGGAGGAGGAGGAGGAGGAGGAGGAGGAGGAGGAGGAGGAGGAGGAGAGACATGAAGTGGGAGGGAAAATCATTTGGTGGGGGACTCCAGGAAGAGTAAGAGGAGAATTTAGAGTGGATATGATCAATATACATTTATACATATATAGAACTTTTAAAAATCAACTTAAAATAATTTAAAGTCTTCCTGAGACTAAACTGCCCCCCAAAAAAAAAATCTCTCCTCACATTAACAATACTCTAATGAGAAATTTTTCATTAAAATTTATACAGATTGCTGTGAAAGACTGGACTGGCTTCACACATAAGAAGAGCCTAGGGGAAGCTCACCCAGGTTATATTAAGGACAGAGGGAGACAAATGAGCTATACAGAACCTATATTTTCCAGGTGATTCAGTCCCACAGGCCTGTTGACTGTCTGTAATATAATCACAAACAAGAAGCCAGTTCCATAAATATTTGGGTACATGCATCATCACTAATAGGGAAAAGGTGGTTAATTCCACTATGCTTCTGAACATGTGTTTGGAGGGCTCTGACTCTTTTCCCTCCCCACCTTCTTTGCCCAGGTGACTCAAGTCAGACCCATCTGAGAGCAACATCCAAAGCATTCATCCCACGTTTCTCTGCCTCATGTGAGGTAAGTTTCCACAACCCAGGAAAGCGGGGAGGTCTGAGCGCAGAATGGGGTAGCCACCCTCAACTGCGCCCATCAGCTGCTGTACTGCAAGCTATGTGTTGGTCACTTGCTCTGACCAGAGCCCACCAGCCAACATTCTAATATTGTCTCATTTGATGCTCGGTGCAAGTCTATGTGGTCGTCTTAGTTCCCTTATTGTTTAGAGGAACTGAATCTCACAACAGGTAGATAACTTCCCCAGGCCACATGACTAACACCAGCTCAGGTGAGAAAACCAGCTCAGATCCCCAATACAGAGGCCAGGCTTTTGTCCATACGAACTCCAGACCAGGTACTGAACAAGGGCAAGAAAAGGCATCTTTAAAAGGCCACCTGTGGTTCCCACAATCAGAAGTCAGGGGAAAACAGCCATAGCAGTCACAGAAAAAAAAAAAAAAATGACCGGTTCAATACCACTCAACTCCAAAACAGTTTTGTATTGGGCTCTATCTCAACTGAATCTTGTATTTTTCCCACAACTTTAGGGCTTTTCACAGGAAATGAGAGATCCCAGAAATTCTCAGCGTACAAACAGGGACAGTCCTGTCACACTTGGGATGGTTGGCCTCCTCAATGTCTACCCTAATTCTGACCCTGCGGCAAGGCCAGGCAAAAGGAGCCAGTCTTAGACAAGACATTTCCAAGCAGTTACAAAAGGGTGACATGAAGCCAGATTTTCTTACCTACATTTGCCACCATATGGTGAGAAGTGAGCTACCTCTGGCCTTTCCTGTAAAAGCATGAGACAGAGCTAGGTAAAGACTGATCGACCATTTGAAGCAATTTATAATTAATTTGTGCTGCCCTGAAATATCCCACTAAGTTGGCCTCATTCATCACATTGTTAATGACAGGATTGATTTTAAGAACATCTTTGATCATTATGAACATGATGAAATCTTTTTCCTCTCATCCTGCTCTAGGAATGAGCAATGTGTCTCCCCACAGCTGAATGCCTTCCATTCTCCCTGTACATGTGCACAGTGCAGACTTGTGTTTAACTTGTCTCTTTCTTTGGGTGGAATAACTGTATTCCCATTCTGGGTCTTGCTCTGGGATCACTTACTTTGAAAAAAGCAGGCTTTATTTATTTATTTATCTATTTATTTATTTATTTATTTATTCATTCATTCATTTCAGAGCCATATGGTTCACTCAGAATAGAGCAACAATGCACATGGCCTCCACCTACCAGGGAACAACCAACAGGTTGACTCCAGACAGCCAACTGACTTTTAAATGACCACCTACTAGGTACTAGCAACCGGCTGAGGCACTGGGGAAAGAAGGTGAGGCATTTCCAAGGACAGGCAGGAGATACAGGTGCAGGATTTCTCTTAGGCACAGCATTGCTTCTCAGATGTCACTAACGAGAAGCTAGGATAAGAAGCAATGGGGGGTTCCCATCAGTTCATCACTCTTAGAACTGTCTAATGTGGAAAGAGGAGATGGGTTTTGGACACCTGCTAAGCCTGCAGCTTTGATATTCCACTGAAATCTCCTAAGAAGAATTGATGTGAAAGAGCCTGGTCCCAGCATAAACTCCAACAAGATGCAGCATAGCTCCAGGGCATGCTGGCAGTAAGATGGCATTTAAATGTCATCCTGAAGGACCTAGGTGATGAGGGCTATTTCAGTAACATTAAAGAAGGGTCTGACCCAAGAAAATCTAAAGAGCCAAAGTTCAAAAACTGAGATTCTTGATATATCTGATCTATTGTCCTGCTGGTAATAGTTTCATTACTCACCCAAACATCTGCTAACGAGGTGGCTAACTATGGGCCTTCCATTTGGGGCACAGTCATTTATCACTTGATTAGGAAGTAATGATCTATTTTTAGATAAAGCATATATCCCTTAACAGTGGTGAACAGTTATAAATAACTTGGAAAACTCTAGCTGATGCCCAAAACATCTTGATTTAGGTTGAAAGAAAAAGCCTTTCTGATCACTGTCCTTTTGTCTCTCTCAGCACATTTTTCATGTTTAGTTGTTGTCATCCCTGATAAGTGATAAAGTTGGCTGTATCCCACCTCCTCATAAGCTAAGGTGGCAGGGAGAACCATTACAATTAGGCAGATAAAATCAATACCTAAAGGAGCAGAGAAAGGGGTCTGGGACTTTTGCCCTGTAACCAGTTAATTATTCCCATTCTAATTTACATCTGGCAGATATTGGAAGAACCACAGGGATAGCTTCAAATTAGGCCTCTGGGGCAGAAGAGACATCTCCATGCATAAAAGTCCTTATTGTTCTATGGAGGATCTGGGTTTGGTTCTCAGCACCTACATACATGCCAGCAAAACATTCATACACAAAGTAAAAAAATGACTAAGTACCAAACATGTTTTTGAAAACTCAAATTATGCCTCTACTCAAGCTGTCTGTTGGAAGAGGGATAGCTTGATCCTAAATATTTCCTAAAGATCCTAAAGCTGTCTGATGGAAGAGGGACAGCTTGATCTTGAATATTCCCTAAAGACCCACTTGTTGAAGGATTTATCCCCAATAGAAAGCATGCTGGAAGGTGGTGAAACCTTTAAGAGGTAGACATAGTTGAAGAAAGGTATGTCATTGGACATGGGTCCTTGAAGGGGACATTCAGACCCTGGATCCTTCATTTTTCTCCTTTTTGAAAAGTTATATAATTTTATTATTTGGGGGTGAGGGTGATGCTGCAGCATGTGTGTGGAGGATAAAGGGCAACTTTGTGGAGTCAGTTCTCTTCCACCTTTACATGGGTTCTAGGCATCCAACTCAGGACACAACGTTTGCTTAGCCGAACTCTCATCTGTCCCATTTTTTCCTTTTACTTCCTAACATCAATGAGGAATAGCACTCTGGTGCCATATGCTCCAACCATGATATACTAAAGCAACAGTGTCAGTCAGCCATGAATGGAAGTCTCTGAAACCATGAGCCAAAATAACCCTTTATCCTATACAGCTCATTTGTCTTCATTACGATGATGAAATACCTTACACAGACTTGTAAACCCAGTAAAGGAAGACAAGCCTTTCCTTCCTCACTGAAGTAGAGCCCTGGCCCTTTCAATGGGGCTTCTATATTCCTTAGCATTGAAGCTGAGAGAGATTCTAAAGCAGAATATAACAAATGAACATAGCTAGATATTTTTAAACAACAACAAAAAAGGAGCAACATTAGATTAAAACCCAAAGTATAAATACTCATGTGTCTAAAGGGGACTTCCACCTATGAAGATGAAATACACATACTTTTTCCTCTTTCTCTCAACACACAATATAAAGCATGCACATCAATATAAAGCCTAACACAATATAAAGCATGCACATCAAGACCTGAAATATGGGGGAAAGAAAGTGGCTGTATCAGTTTTACTTTTCTCATTGCTGTAACCTAATAAACACTTGATAAAACATGCCTTGAGAGAGAAAAGATTTATTCCCATCCTAAAAGGGAAGAATTAGAAACAAAAAAAAAAAAAAAAAAAAAAAAACACTGAAACCCAACAGAACAAACATGAAACATTGCAGAGCCATGTCTAGTATCTGGGGCTTGTGATGGCTTCATGAGTTTCAGTGTGTTTGGGTAGCCCTTTTGAGACACATGTGGCCTGTGTGGCCTTCCTCATGAGTCAGCCACACTACATACCCGGAGCTTTGTGAATGCCCTATGTTTCTGGTACCTCTAATGCCCCCTCTAATGCCCTGAGGTTTCTACTACAACTTGGACCTTACTTCTGTAGCTCCCTGCACAGCCCACTCAGGAGTTCCATGCAGGAAAGCCAATCCTACTGGTGTTAGCAGTTTTCTGAAACCTTGGCTCGAGTCTCCATAACTCTTGCATTTTGCATGCCTACAAAATCAGCATGATGTAGACAGTACCAAGTTCTGTTGCCAGTTTGAGATGCAGCCTGACCCCTTTTGACCACAGCTGTAGTAGCCTATAGATCCCTTGTTGCTGAACCTGGGCAAACACTTGCTTCAGTGGCTTCTTTGGATCAGGAAACCCCAGTGGTGGTATTTTTCAGTTCAGGCTCTCTCTCCAGCATTGTTATGTTGGAGCCTTAGGTGACTGGAGTTTGCCTTTGGGACACCTTTCCTATCACCACAGTGCAAAGTACGAGGTTTCTCCCCTTAATGTTAACAGGCTCCTTTACAATTGCAATCACCTTTGTCATCACCCTGTTTGTGCTGTTTATAACTTTAATTTATCTTCCTTTCCCACACTACACATTTTTTAAATAGTTATTCCTTTGAATTCTAATTATAAATACAATATAAACAGCCTGAATGCTATGCTGTCTTGAAACTTCTTCTGCCAAACATCTGGGTTCAATCCCCAGCACCCCATCTTACCACACACAAGACCCTGACCTCTCAAAGGTCATCAAAGGACAAGGCTAGCAAAACCAATGGCCACTCTATTTCTAACACCATAGTAAAACTTATCTGTGCCTCCAAAATCAGCAGGAGCAAAACCCAAATTTCCATCTTCACGAAATTGTACCCAGATGTCCCAACCTTTCTGCTCAGACACTACCACAGGAAGCTAAGCAGGGAGCTAGGAACCTGATTCTATCCCTGGCAGGTGAAGGTCAGATAGTGAACCAGGCTTGCTAGGGAGTCATCCATCCCATGTGTCAGCAGATGTCAGCTGGACTTCTCCACCTGGCAGCTTTTCCTACTGCAGTGGTACAAGAGAAATCCACTCAAACCAAAGTGTTGACAAGTCCTCGTAAGGCTTGGAGGAAGAAAATGGGAAAACAGAACATATAACTAAAGAAGTAAAATATACAAAGAACAGCCAAGCAAAGTTATAGAACTACAGCTTTAAAAAGCTGAATGAGGGGCTAGGGATGGCTCAGCAGTTAAGAGTAGAGACTGCTCTTGCAGAGGAGGTAAGCTCCCAGCATACATATCAGGCAGATCATACATATCAGTCAGGTTCCAGGGGATTTTATGCCTTTTCTGGCCTTCTCAGGTACCTACACATGGGCACGTGAATACACTGAGGAGCACACTCACAGAAATAAATCTTTCATTTCTTTATTTTTATTTTTTTGAGACATTAATATATACTAGGCTGGCCTCAGACTCACAGAAATCTAACTGCCTCTGCCTTCCAAGTGCTGAGATTAAAAGTGTGTGTCATCCCTGGAACCCCTGAACAGGTGTAGCCCATGGCAGTTCAGTGTCCAAGTGGGTTACATAGTAATGGGAAGAGGGACTGCCTCTGACATAATCTGATTGGCCTGCTCGTTGATCACTTCCCCCTGAGGGGGGAGCAGCCTTACCAGGCCACAGTAGAGGACAATGCAGCCACTTTTGATGAGAACTGATAGACTAAGATCAGAAAGAAGAGGAGAACCTCCCCTATCAGTGGACTTGGGGAGTGGCATGCATGCAGAAAGGGGAGGGAGGGTGGGATCGGGAGGGGAGAAGGGAGGGGCTTATGGGGGGATACAAAATGAATAAAGTGTAATTAATAAAAAAAAAGTGTGTGTCATCATGTCCAGTTCAACTAAAAACATTTGGAGTTGAATGTACTCCAAATATATGACAAAATAAAGCCCACAAACACTATACCAGATAGTTTTATGTCAGCTTGACACAACTAAAGTCATTTGAGAGGAGAGAGCCTCAATTAAAAAAATGCCTCCACAAATTCTAAGATTTGGCCACACCAATATCTATAAGGCATTTTCTTAATTAGTTATTAACGGGGGAAAGCCCAGACCATTGTGGGTGATGTCATCCCTGAGAAGGTAGTCCTGGTCCTAAAAGAAAGCAGGCTGAGCAAACCATGGGGGAACAAGCCAGCAAGCAGCACCCTTCTATGGCCTCTGTGTCAGCTCCTATTTCCAGGTCCCTTCTCTGTTTGAGTTCCTGTTCTGACTTTCTTGGATGAAAAGAGATATGAGAGTGCAAGCTAAATAAATTCTTTCCTCCCCAAATTGCTTTGGTCATGGTGTTTCATTACAGCAGTAAAAACTCTAACTAAAATAAGTTGGTACCAGGCGTGGGCATTTCCATACTAGACTTGACAATGTCTTTGGGAGAATTGTGGAAGAACTTTAAAGTTTTGGGGCTAGAAACACCATTGAGATTGTGAGCTCAGTGGGATGTTCTGTAGAAGCTTGGAAAAAAGGTTAAGAGCAGTGCAGAAGATGAAGGCCTCACTTGTGAAGTTTCAGAGGAATGTGTAAAGACTCTATCAGGGCTGTTTGCCATTTTGAATAAAAGTTCTGTTATTCTAGTTAGCTGAGTCTGGCACTATTTAAGTAAAACCTTTGTGTCACTGGACACAAAGGTTAGCAGGACCTAAAAAATTAGCACTGATCAAGAAGGGACCAGCATCACTGAGGTGAAACCTTCTGAAAAGTGTTTTCTTAAGGTCAACACATAGAAGGCATGTTTTGATGTCATACCTTGTGCTAAAAGTCAAACTTGGTAGCATGAGAGTCGCCCAGCAGCACTTACTGGTCCTGGAGAGCAGCTGAGGCTTGCCACTTTGCGACAGGGCTAGAGTCCCTGAAGAGAGCCCAAGAGAGGTTTCTGGTGTAAGTGCAGCCCAATTACAGCAAGGGCTGCAATTTTGGAGATGCCAGTGCCATTCGATGACCACCAAAAACAGCAGCAACAGTGGAGTGGAGCCAGCCAGAGCCTAGAAGACAAGCTGTGGGAGATGCAAACAGCAAAGCTGGGAAAGTGACCCAAGTCCCTTGGAGGAGTCTAGAAGATCATGAGTGAATCCCAGATATTGGACATGGAGTTATCTGTACTGTGGGAGTTTGGTTTTGCTTTGTTCAGATTGTGACTGTGCCCTGGTTCTTCCCTCTTGAAACAAGGATCTATTTAATTTATTTTTATTTTTTAAGCATCCACAGTTGAGAGACTTAATTTTTAGGAAGAGCCTTGAACTCATTAGCACAGGAGACAACTTCCTGAACAGAATACCAACAGCACAGGCTCTAAGAGCAACAATCAATAAATGGGACTTCATGAAACTGAAAAGCTTCTGTAAAGCAAAGGACACTGTCGTCAGAACAAAATGACTGCCTACAGATTGGGAAAGGATTTTCACCAACCCTATATCTGACAGAGGACTAATATCCAGTATATATAAAGAACTCAAGAAGTTAAACAACAACAAATCAAGTAATCCAATTAAAAAATGGGGAACAGAGCTAAACAGAGAATTCTCAATAGAGCAACATGGAATGGCAGAAAAACACTTAAAGAAATGTTAAACGCCCTTAGTCTTTAGGGAAATGCAAATCAAAATAACCCTAAGATTTCACCTTACACCCTTCAGAATGGCTAAGATCAAAAACTCAAGTGACAACACATACTGGAGAGGTTGTGGAGAAAGGCATACCCTCCTCCACTGCTGGTGGGAATGTAAACTTGTACAACCACTCTGGAAAGCAATCTGACACTTCCTCAGACAACTAGGAATAGCACTTCCTCAAGATCCAGCTATACCACTCCTAGGTGTATACCTAAAAGAGGCTCACATACACAATAAGGACATTTGCTCAACCATGTTTGTAGCAGCCTTATTTGTAATAGCCAGAAGCTAGAAACAGCCCAGATGCCCCTCAGTGGAGGAATGGATACAGAAATTGTGGCACATATACACAATGGAATATTACTCAGCAATAAAAAAAACAAGGAAATCATGAAATTTGCAGGTAAATGGTGGGATCTGGAAAAGATCATCCTGGGTGAGCTATCCCAGAAGCAGAAAGATGCACACGGTATATACTCACTCATATAGACATATAATATAGGATAAACCTACTAAAATCTGTACATCTAAAGAAACTAATCAAGAGGGAGGACTCTTGCTAAAATGCTCAATCCCTATCCAGAAAGGCAAAGAGGATGGACATCAGAAGGAGGAGAAAAGAGGGAACAAGTCAGGAGCCTGACACAGAGGACCTCTGAAAGGCTCTGCCCTGCAGACTATCAATGCAGATGCTGAGACTTATAGGCAACCTTTGGCAGAGTGCAGGGAATCTTAGGAAAGAAGTGGGAAACAGTAAGATCTGGAGAGGATAGGAACTCCACAAGGAGAGCAACAGAACCAAAAAATCTGTGCACAGGGGTCTTTCCTGAGACTGATATTTCAACCAAGGATTAGGAATGGAAATAACATAAGACCCCTGCACAGATGTAGCCCATGCAGTTCAGTATTCAAGTGGGTTCCATTTTAATAGGAACAGGGACTATCTCTGACATGAACTGATTGGCCTGCTCTTTAATTACCTCCCCCTGAGGGGGAAGCAACATTACCAGGCCACAGAAGAAGACAACTCAGCCACTCCTGATGAGACCTAATTGACTAGGATCAGAAGGAAGGAAAAGAAGTCCTCCCCTATCAGTGGACTTGGGGAGGGGCATACATGCAGAGGGTGGAGGAAGGGAGGGATTGGGATGGGAGGAGGGAAGGAACCACAGGGGGGATACAAAGTGAATAAAGTGTAATTAATAAAGAATAAAAAAAAACCAAAAAACAAAAAAGAAACTGAATTTTTTCCAGCATTTTATTTTATTTTTTAATATAATTTTTATTTATTACAATTTATTCACTTTTTATCCCAGCTGTAATTCCACCCTTGTTCCCTCCCAAACCTACCCTCCCTCCCTCCTTCATCTCCTCCCATGCCCCTTACCCAGTACACTGATAGTGGAGGACCTCCTCCCATTCCATCTGACCCTAACCTATCAGGTCTCATCATAGTCTTCCTCTGAGGGCTGGTCAGGCTGCTCCTCCCTCGGGGGGAGGGGGAGGTGATCAAAGAGTCAGCCACTGAATTCATGTTATAGACAGTCCCTCTTCCCCTTACTAGGGAGCCCATTTGGAGACTGAGCTGCCACAGGCTTCCTCTGTGCAGGGTGTCCAGGTTATCTCCATGAATGGCCCTTGGTTGGAGTATCAGTCTCAGAAGGGCCAAGATTTTTTGGTTCTGTTGTTCTCCTTGTGGAGCTCCAGACCCTTCCAGGTCTTTCTGTCTCCCGTCTTTCTTAAGATTCCCTGCACTCTGCCCAAAGTTTGGCTATAAGTCTCAATATCCATTTTAATAACCCTGCTAGGTAGAGACTTTCAGAGGCCCTCTGTGGTAGGCTCCTGTCTTGTTCCTTATTTTCACCTTCTAATATCTATCCTATTTCCCTTTCTGAATGAAGACTGAGCATCTTACCCAGGGTCCTCTTCTTGCTTACTTCTTTAGGTATACAGATTTTAGTATGATTATCCTATATTAGGTCTAATATCCACTTATAAGTGAGTATATACCACGTGTGTCTTTCTGCTTCTGGAATACCTCACTCAAGATGATCTTTTCTAGTTACCTCCATTTGCCTGCAAATTTCATGATTTCCTTATTTTTAATTGCTCAGTAGTATTCCATTGTGTAAATGTACCAAAATTTCTGTATCCATTCCTCAATTGAGGGACATCTGGGTTGTTTCCAGATTCTGGCTATTACAAATAAAGCTGCTATGAACATGCTTGAGCAAATGTCCTTGTTGTATACTTGAGCATCTTTTGGATATATGTCTAGGAGTGGTATAGCTGGATCTTGAGGTAGCACTATTCCTAATTGTCTGAGAAAGTGCCAAATTGATTTACAAAGTTGTTGTTCAAGTTTACATTCCCACCAGCAATGGAGAAGAGTTCCCCTTTCTCCACATCCTCTCCAGCATGTGTTGTCACTTGAGTTCTTGATCTTAACCATTCTGATAGGTGTAAGGTGAAATCTCAGGGTCGTTTTGATTTGCATTTCCCTGATGAGTAAGGATGTTAAGCATTTCTTTAAGTGTTTCTCTGCCATTCAATATTCCTCCATTGAGAATTTTATGTTTAGTCCTGTACCACATTTTTAAATTGGATTACTTGATTTGTTGCTGTTTAACTTCTTGAGTTCTTTACATATTCTGGGTATTAGCCCTCTGTCAGATATAGGGTTGGTGAAGATCCTTTCCCAATCCATAGGCTGTTGTTTTGTTCTGATGAAAGTGTCCTTTGCTTGACAGAAGCTTTTCAGTTAGAGGTCCCATTTATTGATTGTTGATCTTAGAGCCTGAAATTCAAATCTCTGAAGAAAGAAATAGAAGAAGATATCAGAAGATGGAAAGATCTCCCATGTTCATGGCTTGGCAGGATTAACATAGTAAAAATGGCCATCTTATCAAAAGCAGTCTACAGATTCAATGCAATTCCCATCAAGTTACCAACACAATTCTTTACAGACCTTGAAAGAAAAATTCTCAACTGCATATGGAATAACTAGAAATCCAGAATCGCTAAAACAATCCTCTACAATAAAAGATCTTCTGGAAGGATCTTCATCCCTGATATGAAGCTGTGCTATAGAACAACAGTAATAAAAACTGCATGGTACTAGCATAGAAACAGGCTGGTGGATCAATGGAATTGAATAGAAGATCCAGAAATAAACCCACACACTTATGGACACTTGATTTTTGACAAAGATGCCAAAACCATACAATGGGGGAAAGGTAGCATCTTCAACAAATGGTGCTAGTCTAACTGGATATCTACATGTAGAAAAATAAAAATATATCCATACTTATCACCCTGCACAAAACTAAATTCTAAGTGGATCAAAGACCTCAACATAAAACCAGACACACTAAAACCTGTTAGAAGAAAAAGTGGGGAAGAGCCTTGAGCTCATTTGCACAGGAGACAACTTCAAGAAACTGAATTTTAAAGTGTTTGGATTTGTAAAGACTGTGGGGCATTTTAAGTTATAAAATGTTTTATATTGTGATATTGATATTAATATGTCATCTTGGGGATGAACAATGGGGGAAAGGTTGTGATTTAACAGTGATATGTGTGTCAGGTTGACAAGGAGTCCACTATGCTAAATAGTTATGTCAACTTGACCCAAACTAAAGTCATTTGAGAGAAGGACACCTCGATTAAGAAAATACCTCCATAAGATCAGGCTGTAAGCAAACTTGTAAGAAATCTTCTTAATTAGTGATTGATGGGGGACAGCCATTGTGGGTGGTGTAACCCCTGGGCTGGTAGTCCTAGGTTTTATAGGAAAGCAGGCTAAGCAAGCCATAGAGAGCAAGCAGTAAGCAATACTCTCCATGGTCTCTACATCAGCTTCTGCCTCCAGTTTCCTGACCTGTTTGAGTTTCTGTACTGACTTCCTTGGATGATGAATGTGGAAATGTAATCCAAATAAACCCTTTCCTCCCCCAAATGCTTTGGTCATGGTGTTTTGTCACAGCAATAGAAACCCTAAAACAAATATATACCGTAATTAAATATGAATACATGTCATAATTAAATCTCTAAGATTAACAACAAGGAAACCTTTAAAAAGCCAAAGAAAAATAACACCTTACCTTTGAGGAAAAATGATTAAAATAAGAGTGGATTTCTAGTTCAAAACCATGAGGACTAGAAGGAAAACTATTAATCCAGAATCCCATACTAGCAAAAATATCCTTCAAAAATAAAAGAGTTAGGCATCATGGTTCATTTCTATAATCTCAGTATGAAGGAGGCTGAGGCGTAAGAACTGCAAATTCAAGACCAATCTGAATTATACAGCAAAATCATGGCAAAAAAAAAAAAAAAAAAAAAAAGAGGAAGGGGGGAAAAAAAAAAAAAAAAAAAACAAATCAAAATAAAAAAGAAAAATCAGGGAAAAAAAAAAAAAAAAAAAAACAGGAGGATGGGGGACAAAAGAAATCAAAACATTTCAAATGCAAGGAAACTAAGAGAATGTTTCTCACCCTAAATAAATGATTAAAAGATGAAAAGAAAGAGAAAAAGAACAAAAAAAACCTTGAACCAATGAAAAGAAAGAGATGGAAGGAGTTATAATAAGCAAAATATGAACAAATACAACAGATTATACTTCTTTAAATACAATATCACATAGGCACATCAAAAATGTTCAAAATCATTAGTTTCTATGGAAATAAATGCAAATTTCAAATGAGCTATTATTTTGAGCCTATCAAATGGCTTACTTTTAAAACAAAAGCACTCTAAATGCTTAAGAGGATGCAACCAAAAAGAGTGCACAAAGCCGCTGTACATAAAGATTTATAACAGCTTTAACTATAACATCTTTGAGTCGGAAACAACTCAGCTCTTCTTCAACGGATGGATGGTTAAACACATTTGATGCCTTTTCCAGAGCACTCACTAGAAATAAAAGGGACACACTGTTAATACGCACAAGAGCACGCATGAATCTCCAGAGAGGTATTCTACGTGGCCATTCTCCCCCCAAATTAAAAATATATACTAGTCAGTATTACTTAAAGAGTCTCTAAATAATAAAAATATATAAACAGAAAACAGGTTCATGATTGTTGGGAGTAAGTGGAGAAAGGGAGCAGGAGAGAAGTAGCTATGACTATAAAAGGGAAAAATGAAGGATCTTCATGGTGATGGAACTGTTGTTATATTAATCCATAATGTTAATATCTGGTTATGATATATAGTTTCTGTTCGTATGCAGCTGAAATACTACAAAGTTCAAATAACTACTTTGTTCATGATTTTTACACCATTCTCTTGAATCCCTCCTATATACTAAACCTTTATGTATAGTATTGCAAGTTCCCACAACACTGGCAGGAATGATTACACCCATCCCTGCATGTGAAGCTGAAGCCAGCTGTATCCATTACTCTTCCATTGCTGTGATAAAACACTATCATCAAAGTGAGCTTACAGCAGGAAAGGCTTATTTGACATATGGTTCCAGTGTGATTAAAGTCCACGCAAGGAGAACAGAGGCATGGCAACAAGCAGCAGGCATGGTAAAAGCAAAAGGAAGCTAGGAGCTCACATCTTCAGCCATAAGCGGGGGGCAGAGAGAACAAACGTGAAATTCTCAAAGCACCACTACCAGTGACATTCTCCCTCCAAGGCCACCTCCTAACCCTCGACAGCCAGCGCAGACATCCAAGAGGGTGAGGGTATCTCTCATTCAAACCACCACACTAGCTAAAACTGAGCTACTTTTCCAAGCGCCCACAGGAAACTCAATTGTTTTGCCTGAGATCTCCCTCTCTGTCCTTTGTCACAAGGCTCTTCGTTATTGCCTGACCTGCATCTCTGACATTGCCTGAGTTTCAATTTGCTGTCCCTAATTGGAATCAAATATTTCTGACTCTGAAAATAAATACTGTTAAACAGTGGCTCGTGCACAGAATAAATGAATGCCTGTTGCTAAGGAGACATCAAGGAGGAAAGGGAAGAACAGGAGACATAATCCAACTTTACTGGTCCCATGAGTCACAGCAAGGGCTGAATTACAGCAAGGGCTGAAAGGTACAGGGCCCAGAGAAGGATGAGAGAACCTAGGATGAGAACCAGCCTTCCCCTGCCCAAACCCATTCCAAGCCCTGAAGCAGGTGCGCTGTTCAAGGTAGTTAGTGGGATTCATCAAGTTATAATCATTTCCCACTATTGTGGCCTGAATCGTGTTGTCCAAAAATCCCTGGCAGCCCAGCTCACTTGGTAGAATGATTACCTGGCACGTGTGAAGCCCTCAGTTCAGTCCCCAGAATTGTATAAAGCCAAGCATGGTGATGTACAACTTTAATCCCAACACTGGGAAGGTGAAAGCAGAGTCAGAATCAGAAGTTCAAGATCATACATGGCTGCATAGTGAGTTTAAGGATAGCCTGAGTTACATGGAACCCTGTCTCCAAAATAAGCAAATAAATCATTTCACCAAAAGAAAATTGCAAGGGTGTATGTGCTCTTGCTTGGAAAGAGAGTGCAAGCATGTACAGTGAGAGTGAAGGCTGAGATCAGATCATGCTGCTGAATCACAGACCCAGCAAATGTCCTTCTGAGAGAGAGGACACGTGGAGATACACAGAAAGTTTTGTGAGGTCAGAGGCAGAAGCTGGAGAGTATACATGTGTATCAAAGAACACCAAAGATGCCAGCAACCCCAGAGGAGCCAGAAGACTGCTATGGGAACCTCTCTCTCCTTGAATCTCCAGAGGAGCCCATCCCACTGCCCCCATGATTGCAGGTGCCTGGCCTGCGGCACTATGGAAGATTATAGCTCAGTTGTGTTAAGTTTATACATCAGCTCTGGGAACCAAAAGCAGCAATGAACTTGAATTTTTAATCAAACTGAAAAAGCCAAGAAAATCCACTTCTGTGCCAGGTGAGGTCTCTGTGTTACCAGTCAGTCAACTGGAGTTAAAAGGTATTTCCTGCCACATATTCTTATCCAAAAATATGATGGTGTCTCTTCCCTAACAACTGTCCATGACCTGAGCCTCTTCTGGTCCCCAAACTGCATCTGCCAAGGCAGCTGTGAATCTTCACTGGCAAGACCTGTAGTTTTCCACAGACAGCAGCTTTCCAATCCATGGTAAGATGACCTTGAACCACTAACATAATAAAGCTTGACAGCTCAGATCTCCAGAGCCAATTACTAAATATGCCAGGATTTCTCCTGCTGCTGGCTAAATTTAAGTTCCTTGAAATAAGATACAACAGGAGCATTCATATCATCAATGAAATCAGCAGGTACTACCAAGGAGAGACTTGTGTTTTAGAATTGTGAACTTCCTATTCCAGTTTTTAGGTAAGAAACCACCCAAGGATTTTGTTCACAGTCCTCTAGCACAGATCACTCTAGCTTCCACGTCCTCCAAACTAACTTGACCTCAGCTAAGTAGTCTACCTGTCTCTTCTGCTCTCTTCCTACTGCCTAGATCCTAACTGGGACCTCATCCTTCCTGAATCTGAGTTTCTCTGCATAGTTCCAGCCTCAAACAAGAATGTTATTAACATGTAATATCTTTGCTTTGCATTTAGAGCACTGTTAGTCGGGCTCCTTTCCACTGAAAAGTGACAAGAACTCAGTTTACAAAAGGAACTTCTAATGAGGCTGAGTACAGATAGATTAGGGCTCTGGCTCATTGGTTCAGCCTCTCTGCCAGATTTCATTTTCATATGGGTTGTATTCCCACTGGAATCAGAATGACAGCAGAGTCTTATCCTTCTACATATATACTATATCACACAATGGTATGATTCATCTTCTAGTCTTCAGTCTCCTTGCATTTATGCTTTCTCCTTTGCAGCTCCTCACACTAAGGAGGTAGAGTCTGTTGTTCTATCCCTTGAGTCCATAAATTTAGCCATATGAACTCCTTTAGCCAATGAGGTGACAGCAGTTGCGATGCCAGAAAGCCTTGGGAAACCAATGAGCACTTCCACTTGCTTCTTTGTAATGGTCCTGAGGACATGTCTGGGCTAGCCCACTGAGAATGCACCTGGCATGATGCTTATGTGCCCCAGCCATCTCTACTACAGCCAGCACTGGTCAGCAGATCTACAGTCATATGTGCAAGCCCAAACAAGATGTTTCAGACTTGAAAACTAGGTGACTTGTCACTGATATGTGTGCTTGCTTACTATACAGTATTATTGTGGCATTAACTAACTAATAAACTTAGCTAACTCCTGGAAAAAAATATGAGGACAATGGTTAACTCTGCTTGTAACTTATGCCCAGTCACAGCATAAAGGATTCCAAAGTCTATTGAACCATCTAGGTTCCAGGAATATGGGTCACCATGACTGACAACTGACAAAGACCACATGGAAGGAAGAACATAACAACATTCTCAGCTGTCATCCTCCCTTCCCTTATCTCCTGAACTCTTCCCAGGCACACGCTGGCTTCTCTATTCTGGACCAATTGTCCTTCTCTAAACCTGTCATTTGTTTCTTTCTTTTTACCTTTGCTCACACTGTTCCTCCTTCCAGGAAGACTCTTCTAATATCCAGACCCAAAAGGAGAGAAGACAGAGCTGAGCCAGAAGCAAAGGACAGAGCGTGGAGCACAGGACTGGGTTACTTAGGGAGCCATCCTGAACATTCTCCAGACCACTAATCCATGTGGCTTCTCAGGACCCAGGTTTGTCACACTGACAAAAATTATGATCTTGAGACAACTCCAAAGATCTATAGCTCATGGCAGGATGAGCTTGGGAATAGATGTGAGAGACCAAAGAATTAAAAAATCAGTGGGTATTGTTTTAAAGTTTAAAGCACAAGCCTGAAAGAAGGCTAGCTAGGTGGAAACATGTCCAGCCACCTACGGTGAAGAACTATCCTCAATGCCCTGAGGGGAAGAACTAGCTTTACTGTATTCTTTTCCTGCCCACTGATTATACAGTTGCTAGGAAATGGGCCCATACAGGCAAGGCCAGAACTGTTTGTGAGCTTGGCACCTAAAATCGACCAATCATTTCAAAAGTCAATTTCCCTTACCCAATCATGTAACACCAAAGCATGTAAGTCCCTGCTTGCATTTTTTTTTTCCTTTAAAAACCCTGTTCCCCTAGACTTCGGGGCCACATTCCTCTCCTATTCCCACAGGAAGTTTTGTGTCCCATGTTTGAACATGTATACAATCATAATAATAAAAAACTCTCATGTATTTACAGCAGAGTTTATTCCTGGTCTTTTGGGTTCTCATGAACTGGGCACAACAGATGGGACAGGGGTAGCAGGGGAACAGACAAGCCAATGACAAGAGACAAGGGGGAAAGATAATAAGAGATGGTACTTCTGGGCCTCAAGTTCACTTTGGACAAAGGATTTGAGACAGAATCAGGATCCAGTTGGCGGAAAGCAATGAAGAATTATGGAGGCAGCACTTTTTTTTTTCTTTTTAGTTACATTTTGTTAACTCTGTGTCCCAGAAGGCAGCACTTTTCAAGCCCTTGAGGCACACAGAGACCTGAGCAAAGAGTTTATTCACTTTGCTTCATTTGATTCTCACAAAACTGATGATTCCATATCATTTTTCCTGGAAAGATATAAAGAAATGTCTAAACAGGAATGAGGAAATGACCCAATAGATAAAGTTACTGCCCTATAACTGTGAGGACCAGAGTTGGGGTCCCCAGAGCCCACATGATGGTTGGGCAAGTGTGGCAACCATCTGTAACCCCAGCATTTGAGGGGCAGAGACAAGGGATCTCCAGAGCAAGCTGGTTAGCTAGACTAGCCAAAATTGGTGAGTTTCAGGCTAATAGAGAGACCGTGCCTCAATAGGTAAAGTGGAAAGATCAAGAAAGACATCTGATATGAACTTCAGGCCTCCATGCATACCTGCACACACACACATGCACCCACACACATGAACATGAATATAGGCATGAATACCATTTATATGTACACATAAAAAAAACTAGAAATGTTATTTGCCCTAGACAAGGTACCAACAGACCAAGAAAGGGGTCAAGTCCAGCTTGATTAAACCAATAAATTGATTGGGGTTCCTTAGAGAAGCTTTGGTGACTAAACTATACCACCAAGAAGTCAACTGCTTGCCTCTTCCATAACCTCAAGAAAGGGAGAAGCCTAGTAAAGATCAGAAAAGGTTCATGAACGCTGTGAGCTTCCTTCCCCTTCCATATACACTAAAGAATATTACACACTAAAGAATGTTAATAAGACCAATCTTGTGAGAGTCTATGCAAGCCACTCAGATTTTCTGATTTAAGACTAAAATGGTTACACCCAACCCAAATGAAAAAGGTAAGAGGCAGTTCAACTCTCCTTCACATTACACAGAGGGAAGGAAGCGAGCATCAGTGGTGGCCTTAGCTACAGCAGGACAAGAACCCAAGGCTAAGCTCCCAGAGTCATCCTGAACCTTTGCACTTCCTGGCCCAGATAGAACTGGATTTACAAAGGATTTAACTAGTTCTACCAGCTCCACCTCCTGATCCCACATAGGGCTCTGTCTGCAGATGAATGTTCTAGGGATGATGAATCTGATTTAAAGCACAGCTTTTCAAGATCAACTGAGAGTCCCCTCCTCCAGGGTCAAAGTCCTCAGATGTCTACCTCATCTCCTTGCTCCAGGGGGACATCTGTCCTGACCTTTCTCCCCGCAGCTGAATCATCAGATGAAGGCTGACCATCAACAGGTTTGAAGTCGTCTAACACCTGGCCTTGGCAGCATATGTTAAATTCTTTCTTGTGGAGCTGAACGTATGTTGGTATTCGCCAACCTGAATCCAGGAAAATAGTGAAAGGAAGCCATTTTCTACTATGACCAGATCCTTTGCGCCACCAGTGTGATATTAGTAGTTTCAAGATTGGGGTTGCCCTCAGCAAGGGCTGCAACTCACAAAACCCCACCTCTATGACTCCAGATTGACAAGCACAGTCCCAGACTAAGTTTGGGCCCTTTCTCTGGCCCAGGTGCAAGAATAACTGCCGGTGCTTGGCCCCTCCACAGGAAAGGGAGCAGCAAAATATATCAGTAGTTGTAGTAGTATGTCCTGTGCCGTATTTGGGGCATGCTTAGATTAAAATGTTTATTGGAGTTTATTGCCATTTGATTTGACAAATACAGTCATGCTAACTTGGGCCAGATCTTAGGATGCTGAAGCCCAGGACCACTGAACTGCTCTCAGAAAGGTCCTTACAGATGATAGAAATCATCTAGGCCATGTGGGGGTTTACAACTGAATGTCCAAACTCATGGCATAGAAAGTCTGTTCGATCACTTCAATGATATTCCCAAAAAAAATATTTTTTCAAGGGTGTAATAGCTTGAATAAAGCCCACTAGTACACTTAAATTAATTCTGCATTTGGCATAATAACACATTGCTCTCCCCAGGGGAAATATTTGACCACTTATATCAATCTCCTCCTTGAATGCTCCAGAGACTAACCATGTGGCAGTTACTGATTTTTGATAAATGACAATGCTCTCTCTCTCTTTCTGTCTCTGTCTCTCTTTCTCCTTGGTGATCACTTCTTTGTTTTCAGTCTTCATTTAATTATTTGATGATTTTTGATGTTTTGGTCATTATTGTTGTTGTTGTTGTTATTTCTTCCTAAAGATATGAATGCAGTGTTTATTCTCCAAAGGCTGTAAACAGAGCTTGCAGGTCTAGTTTCTATGGCAACCCTACTTGATGCAGCAAAAGCTAGATTATCTAATCACAGACATGAAGTTTAAATTGCACATTCTGAACAAACAGTGCTCTGTTGACCTTTTATTGAAAAATGGAATACCAGGTGATTAACATAATGCATTATATAAAAAAGGAAAACTGTATTGGTGGGCATTATGTACTGGCAATTAGCTGCACTGCTAGTCTTTAGCAAACTGCCAGGATGGAGAGTTTGGGAAATTAAAATTTACCTTCTATCATTTTCAAATTCAGTAAAATCTGCAGCAATAATTGCACTGAACAGTTTGCAAATACAATGCATGGCTGTTTCTCTTACTTATTCAATCAAGTCTTCTAGCAGGGGAGCAAGGAAGGAGAGGCAAATTTTACCCATTGTGCACACAAAAGTAATAATTGTTGCCTCCAGCAGCTATTCTGAAACAATCTCTGCCTCTTCATCCCTTCACACATAATTCCTGGTGTGAGTCAGGAGTCTTGTGGTGGCAACAACCACCTGCAGCCCAGTCTTCAAGGGTGCAGTAGTCAGGACTCACCACTACATCCTGGAGCCAAGTTATAGGATCTTGTCAGCTATCAAATGAAAATATATAAAGCTGGGCTACAGCGTAAGCCAACCTAGAGTTGTCCCTAACCTCCTCTGACTTTGGGAAAATCACTTAGCCTCTCCCAGATCTGGTTTCCTCACCCACATTATGAATTAGAGTAACAATATGTTTCAAAGTATCATTGTCAGGGTCACGGAAGTTGTTCCCAAGAATTAGGAGGCCAGCCCATAGTGACCTGCTCTCACTGTTCACAGATTAGACTCTGTTGTAGTCCCATGAAGTCCTCTGTACAAGACTTGAACAAACAAGACCTTAGAGCACTATGTGGAACATAGACTAGAATCTACTTATTCCCTTGACCACAGTTATTGAGGAATACAACACAATTAATGCAAGGTCAAGCAGCCAGATAACGCACCAGTGCTCTTGACTCTGTGGCTTTGGGCATGTCATCCACCTCTGAAACATAAAATACATGTCACTTGATTCTTAGAACAACCAAGGTCAAGGCAATTATCCTTACCAACCTCATTTCACAAATGGAGAAACTGAGGCTAAGGACCACTAATAGGAAGCTGGTGGGATGTACTGGAGTTTGTCAAAACACTTGTGTTGTCGCAAAGCTTTCTTATGGGTTCTTTACCTGACCCCAGTGTTCTCTGCCATCTTACTAGTACCAATGAGTTTACGTCTCAGCGTTTCTCAGCTAACACCTTCACTGTCTCCATCATCCTATGCACTACTGTCTCGGTCCTCCTGGGTGTCTCAGGCTCAAAAGGTCACCTTTCCCACTGCTACCCACAATCTTCTGGTGGACAGGCTTCACCTGACCCTTGCAAGGGTGCTCAGGACCCAATGTACCCAGGAGTACCTGGACCACAAGACTTTCAGACTTCAGAGAACCTGGCTTCCTTGGTCCTGGCCATATTCCTGTGGGAATCTAAGACTATCTAGGTCAGAGTTCCATGTTGTCCCCAGGCAGCTGTCTGAGCCTCAAGTCTCATATTTGTTGAGGTAGCTACTCTTTTCTGCTTGCAAAGGGCTCAAACCTGCCCTGGAAGCTGAGAATAAAAAGAGAGACAACACTGTCCATCCAGCCAGATCCTTTCTCTGCTTCAGCAGGCACATTTCCCACAAATTTGTTTCTCCCCTCCCACACAATAGAAAACATTCTTCATGCACATATTTTAAAACTTTACTTCCTAATGACCTGAAAGCCAGGTAACACTCAGGCCACCAGGCTACATGATATTATCCCTATTTCTCAGAGTGGACACCAGGCTCAGGAGGTTACCTGATTAGCTCAAGGTCTCACCAAGTTAATAAAAATTTCATCTAAGGTCTGAACCTATCTGGACTCACCCCAACCTATCTCCAATTTTCTCTTTCCACCCTGCCAATTGAAGCATAGTGAGAACTGATGTAATTGAAGACAGTGAGTTCAGGACATGTACAAACTCCCAATTTATCAGGCTGCCAAGCACAGTCACTTTTTTACAGGTTGGTTTCCTGTAAAAGCCTAGGGCCTTGCTTGCTGTGACAATTGATTATTCTTCAGAACATACCTGCAAAGAGAACCCAAATGAGTAAATCTGCAAATGGTGTCACTTCCAGGGCAACCATAGGACAAAGAGAGCTTAACAGGATTTTTTCAAATACCAAACTGTGACAGTGCTGGGATCAGAGACCCGCTCACTACTCCCAAACAGTGAGCTTTCCACTCAAATCACCATAGCACCCACTTGTCTCAATAGAGATGTCTGTGTCCTCCCAACACATCAGAGGCTACAGCCATTCCCCAGCTCCTGTGAATGGATGAAGATGCTCACCTTTAGGAAGAAGGTGTGAAGCACATCTGGCTTTGACGCAGGCTCTTCAAGTACATACAAGATGTGCACATTCTGAGCCCAAATTGGCTGCAAAAACCAAAACTGCACTGAGTTAGGGAACAGTTGGGATCTCCTAGACAGAGGCTGTAACAAATAAGCCAGAGGGGGTCCCCAGCAAAGTGACAGGCTGATATGTTATGCTGCAACCTGGATGTGTCTCCTTTTTTGCATCTTAGGCCAGGGCTCTGTCATCTATTAGCCTGGTTTAATAAGTTCATGTGCCTGGGTCTCTGACATGGTCTGGTAAGTATATTTGTTTCTGAACTCCTAATTTACATTGATAAGTTCACAGATGGTGACTTTTTTTTTTAATTAATGTAAAGAAGTCACCTGTCAATCTGTGCTGTGGTTATCTCAGGCAGAGGGTGGCTGTTGACTGACACAAATAAGATACCTCATGTTAGCACTTCTACTCAACTGGAGTAACTCAATAAAAAGTGAGGTGATCCCAGCACTGGTGATACACAAATCCCTTAGGCTCACTGGCGAACCAGACTAGCTTAATCAATGAGATCCTGCTTCAAAAAGACAGGTGGAGCTGGGCGGTTGTACATATCTTTAATCTCAGCATTTGGCCAGCATGAGACAAGCCTGGTCTACATAGTGAGATCTAGGATAGTCAGAGCTATGTAGAAAACCAAGTATGCAAGTCACTTAGAGGAATTTCCAAAAGTATGTCCAGCTACAATAATGTAGATGAGAATAATAATAAAAATATCATGCAAAAGGGGATTACATTGTCAAGTGGTGAGGGAAAGACTGGGTTAAGTGGACTTACATGGGGCTTCTATTTTGAAGAACTAGTCAAGGCCTTGATGTTCTAATATTCCTAGAGGGAACAAGGAGCAGCCATCTCACATCAATGTGACCGCAGAACCCTCTTCTCAAAGCTTCTGGTGGGACATGTTCATGTCGAAAACAGTTTAGAAACTCCTGCAAGGGAGAAAAGGACCTTGCCTTCTGGGATGCATTTGTCTCCCTGCAGGATTATCTCCAAACACTTGAGATTCATAGAATTGCATGATATATGCATGACTGGTACTCTCTTATTGACCCCAGACTTCAAGGAGCTCTGGGTACCCTGAGATACGAAGAAGATGTGAAGGTTTGAGATTCCCCTAACCCCAACAGCTATAATCAGAGGATCTATAACTTACATCTCAATAATGCTCCAAATGATGAAACTGCAGGCAATATTTAATCTATGCATAGTGACACCAGATCACAGCATCCCCTAGAGACACTGTGCAGGAAAAGAGGCATGTCCAATATTCCCCATATAAGCTCAAAATCCTAAGCTTGAGTGGGAGGAATGAGCTCTGTGCCCTCTCCTTTGCCCACAAATCACCATCTTCTTTTTCCATCTTTTTTCCATTTCCATTTTGTTAGTGTCCCTAGGGATCTGAGCATGTTCCTTAAAACTAATCCATAATCCATCATCTCAAACAGAGTGTCATATACAATCATACATGATGTGTACATACAACTTTGATCGAGTGAGAAAACTATATAAAAGGACTACAATATTTAGAGTTGCATATGCTGTTAAAGAACAACTGAGGCCTGGCCCAGGTTCCTTGGGAGCCAACACCCTTGGCCTTGCCTTCAAGGCTCCTTCAGATGGTCATGACCATCTTAGGCAGACTCTATAGCAGAGCCTTGGGACCTACCATTGCTGCCAGGTTGGTGGGAAACCCACCGCCATGCCTGAAGCTGACCATCAATGAGCCCCATCTTCCACCAGGTTCTGTAGGGTCATTATTCATATAGTGCTCAATACTGGAACATTTGCACTGAGTAAGCCCAGCCCCATTCCCCAGAGAAAACTTAAGGGCTTGGCGTTACCAGCAGCTAATGAAATCCTAACACTGTACCAAAACTATCTCCTTATGTTGGATCTCCCAACCATTAATTCATCAGAACTGCTGAGCGATCATGAAGTTTTTAGCCATGTGGCTTGTTAACAAGACAAAGGAGAGAATCCTCTCACTCAGAAGAATAAGAAGGCCACCTTTGAATAACAATGCCTGATGGTTGGTAGGTCAAGAATATCTGACCATCATTAATGAAGGATTACCTATGTGCTGGGAACCTTTGGAAATTCTTTGTATGCATGATCTCCCTTAAACCTTACCACATTCAGAGGTTGGCACTGTCAATGAACTCAATAAAGATAAGAAAACGAAACCAAAGGGAGGAAGAAAGGGAGGAGATAGAGGAAAAGAGGGAGGAAGGAAAAAGAAGAATAAACTAGGGAGAAAAAAGGGAAGAAGAAAGATAGGAGGAGGGAAAGAATGGGATGGAGGGAGAGGAAGGGAGGAAAAAAAGAAGAGATGAGAAAAAGAGGGAAGGAGGGCAGGCAGAAGGAAGGGAAAAAGCATTAAGCCTAACCCTGAGATCACATAGCAAAGAAGCCAGGTTTGTTCTGGATTCCTTTTGTGCTCCCAGCACAGGTGTGCCTTTGTTCCTCGGGGGCTCCCCTTGTGCCACCTGAGCATTTGCCAGAAGCCAGGAGAGCCTATCACAGTGTGTCCTCTAGGTGCAGAGTGGGGTTAGTTACACAGACACTGGACTTGCACAGAACTAAGGGTTCAACAAAGTGTATGGTAGAAAGTTCTTCCATCTTGGGAAACTTTGGGCAAGTTTCTCCCAGGAACTGCTAGGATGGAAGAATGTCAGCTGTTCTGGAGACAGGGACAACATGAAGAGGGAAGAAAAAAAGGTGTGGCTCCAAGACATTGAAAAAGAACTCAATCTATGTTCAAAACAGAGTACTAACTGGAAAATTCCATTCTCATAAAATTCTAGAAAATACAAGCTAATTATATGTCTATGGTTGCCTAGGATGAAAGAAGGATAGTAGAGACACAAATATTAAGGCATTAGAGTAATCAGCTTATTATCTTGATGAGGTGATGATGGCATGGGTGCCTACATGTGTCGAAAACCACCAAACAGCACATTTTACATGCAGCTTTCCTATGACACTCTTGGGACGGTTAATCTTCTCAACAGGACCTGGAATCACCATGGAAATAAACCTCCGGCAGTGTCTGTGACCAGTTTTTAGAGTAGGTTAATTGAGATAGGAGGACCTGCCCTAACTGTGGGCAGCGTTCCATAAACTGGAGTCCTGAACTGAAGGAAAAAAAAAAAAAAAAGGCAAGCTGAGCACCAGCATCTATCTCCTTCTCCTTCCTACTATAGACACAAGGTGAACAGCTCCCTCACACTTCTGTTGTCATGCCTTTCCCATCAGGACAGGCTGTACCCTCAAACTACATGTAAAAATAAACTCCTTAAGCTGCTTTTGTTGGGTATTTTGTTACAGCAACAAGAAAATAACTAATAAAGCTTGCATACTCCAGAAAGCTGTTAAAACTAAGTGTGGCAAAGGCTGTGTGGTGAAACCCACACAGGGGACTGGTGAGGAAACTGGAGGCACGGGAAGGCCACCCACGCCTGGCGCTTCAGACCCTGGCATCTGTCCCTGGGACTTATCTCCAGCATCTGTTTCTAGAAATGCAGAAGTACCACAAGCTGGCAGGCTTCAGGAATAGAAACATATCCTCTCTCTTTATCAGGCAGATGTCCCCAGGCAAGGAGTGAGTAACCTAGAGTCCCTCTGAGACTGTGAGAAACTATTGGAGACCTCTCCTAGCTGCTGGTGGGTGCTGGCAATTGTGCGGTTCTTTCCTGTAGTGTGAATAAGCATCACCCAATTCCTGCCTGTGTCTTCTCAGTCCGGGATAGCCTCATCTCAACCACTTTTACCATGACTCAATCTCCAGATAAAGTTATATTGGGGTGCTAGCACTTAGGTTTGAACCTCAGAATGTGATGTTCCTCAGGATGAAGAGCACAATGCAACCCTTTATGGTTTGGCTCTTGAATATTCCCCCAAAGCTCACATGTTGAAGGCATGGTCTCCAGCTGATAGCACTGCTTTATGGCAATGGAATCTTTGGGAAGTGGCCACAGAAAAGACTAGGGAACAGATTCTTCCCTGGGGTTTCCAGAAGGATCCTGCCTTGCCCTGCTCAGAGTTGGGCCTTAGCCCAGGAGGAGCCACCACAGACTCCTAGCATAAGGAACTGAGAAATTATACATTTGAGTTCCTTCAGCCATTCTCTCTGTGGTAGTTCATGTAGTAAGAGAAAAAAGTGAGAACAGGTTAAGTGTACACTTTGTCCCTCAGAGGGTGTGGGCTCAGACAGGATCTCAGGACATGAGACAAACATGAGTTTCCTGACATATGTACTCAGCTTCACTCATCACAACTCCACATTTCCCCAACATCCTACCTTCCTCCAAAGACCATGATGCACAGAACCCAGGGTTCTTCAAGAAGATGCCAGCTGTGGTGGTACATGCCTTCAATGTCAGCACAGGAGAAGCAGAAGCTCCTGAAGATAACTGGCTGATCTATTTTCTTTCTAGTCTTCCCTCAGGGTTTCCTGGCTGTCGGCTCCCAAGTACCTTGCTCCAGTACCTTCTTAGCTTCTGTGCTTCCTTCCATTTCAGCTTGGAATGGCATTTGGAAAAGAGGAAGTCAGGGAAAGGAGAAGCCCTGACCTTGTCAGTCCCACTGGATCATGATGGACTCCAGGGGGGCATCCTTCAGCCAGTATGTCCTGACCTGCAGCTCCACCTTCCAGACTGCAGTATCTTCTGGCAGTAGGGCCCAAATACCTGGAGAGGCCAGCAATGAGGAGCAAAGGTCAAGGCCACTACATTGCCTGTCTGGTTGCCCTGGTATATACAGGCCTTTGTTAGCACCAGCATTTCCACCTGGCTCACATTAGTCTCTCCTTCTCCTACCCTCAAGTCATCACTAGCACCAGGCTAGCGTAACTCACTCTTATTACTAATGACATGTGTAGCCAGACTGTACTTTGTCAATAAGGCTCCTGTCAGGCCAGTAGTAACCCATTCCCTCCCATGACAACTCTGACAACCAAAACTTCCTAACATCTCCAAATACACAGTATTTGGGGGCACAGTAGCAAAGCTGTTTTGATTGAGAATCAGTCTTAGCCCATTTGATACCTTTTGCTACACCCTGCTTCAGTTTCTTGTGCATGCTGGACCTGGCTCACTTCTGACCAGCCATTCTCTGACTACTCTGGGAAACCCTCCCCACAACCACTAAGAACTCACAGACCCCAGAGCTTAGTAAGGACCATGGACACCAGCTTCATAAAGGTGGCCAATACATAAGAAGGGATATGCCTGCCTTAACATGCAGGTAAATGAAGCAGCCATGTGCATTCAGAAGATCAGGTGGGGAGAAGGGGCCACCCCCTGGTCAGAGACAAGCTCCACCTTTGAATTCCTGGTATGGTTTGAATCTGTCCCCAAAGTTCATGTGTTACTTAAGTTCCCAGTTTGGTGTTGAGAGGAGAATCCTTTAAGAGATTTCTAGGTAAAAATTTCTGCCCTTCCAGAAGGATTAATGCCATCATTAGTGCCACTAATGGTAGAAAAGAGTTAACATCTTTTGGATATATGCCTAGGAGTGGTATAGCTGGATCTTGAGGAAGCACTATTCCTAATTGTCTGAGAAAGCACCAGATTGATTTCCAAAGTGGTTGTAAAAGTTTACATTCCCACTAGCAGTGGAGGAGGGTTCCCCTTTCTCCATGTCCTCTCCAGCATGTGTTGTCACTTGAGTTTTTGATCTTAGCCATTCTGATGGGTGTAAGGTGAAATCTCAGGGTCGTTATGATTTGCATCTCTCTGATGGCTAAGGACAAAGAAATTGTACTTCTGATAATTTTTTTTAAGACAGGGTTTTTTTTTTTTTAAAGATTTATTTAGTATGTATACATTGTTCTGCCTGCATGTGCACCTTCACACCAGAGGAGGGCTCCAGATCTTACTATAGATGGTAGTGAGCCATCATGTGGTTGCTGGGAATGGAACTCAGGACCTTTAGAACAGTTGATGTTCTTAACCTCTGAGCTATCTCTATGTCAGAAATAGTCCCTGTTCCCCTTACTAGGGTACCCACTTGGATACTGAGCTACCATGGGCTACATCTGAGCAGGGGTTCTAGGTTATATCCATACATAGTCCTTGGTTGGAAAAACAGTCTCATAAAAGACCCCTGTGCCCAGATATATTTGGTCCTTGTGGAGCTGCTGTCCTCTCCAGGTCATACTAACTCCCCCTTCTTTTATATGATTCCCTGCACTCTGCCCAAGGTTTGGTTATGAGTTTCAGCATCTGCTTTGATACACTGTTAGGTAGAGTCTTTCAGAGGCCCTCTGTGGTAGGCTCCTGTCCTGTTCCTTGTTTTCTCCTACTTCCAATGTCCATCCCATTTGTCCTTCTAAGTGAGGATTGATCATCTTACCCCGGGTCCTCTTTCTTGTTTATCTTCTTTAGGTGTACAGATTTTAGTATGTTTATACTTATAGGTCTAGTACCCACTTATAAGTGAGTATATACTGTGTGTGTCTTTCTGCTCCTGGGATACTTCACTCAGGATGATCTTTTCTAGATCCCACCATTTGCCTGCAAAGTTCATGATTTCCTTGTTTTTATTTGCTGAGTAGTATTCCACTGTGTAAAAGTACCACAATTTCTGTATCCATTCCTCCGTTGAAGGGGATCTGGGTTGTTTCCAGGTTCTGGCTATTACGAATAAAGCTGCTACAAAATGATTGAGCAAATGTCCTTACTGTGTACTTGAGCATCTCAATGGCTGGCTCTTTGACCTCCCCCCCCAACCCCCCCGCCCAGGGAGGAGCAGCCCTGCTAGGCCACAGAGGAGGACATTGCAGCCAGTCCTGAAGAGATCTGATAAGCTACCTGATAAGATAAGATACCTGATAAGGGTCAGATGCAAGGGGAGGAGGACCTCCTCCCTATCAGTGGGCTTGGAAAGGGGCAGGAAGGAGATGAGGGTGGGAGAGTGGGATTGGGAGGGAATGAAGGAGGGGGCTATGGCTGAGATACAAAGTGAATAACCTGTGATTAATATAAAAAAATTAAAATTATAAAAATGAAGAGAATTAACAATGAAGACAGTGGACTCCTGATGAAAGGATGAGCACCCCTTTCCCTTGGCCTTGGAGATGAACTACAAAACAACATGCCATTTATAAATCACCTTGATCTAGCCTAAAGGTGAGCTCCTCTATTTACCCAGCTACTTTTCTGTGCCTCAGTTTCCTCATTGACCCAATAGGTTTGATAATAATAGTTTCTATTTCCTGGGACCATTCTTAGAAATAAATGGCATTTGTGCTGCTAACACACTGAGCACAGTTTCTGTCATACTGTCAATCTTCTCAGCTACTGTTACAGTGTTGTGTAGTAATTGTTTTGACACAAAGTTACCTCAAAATTTTCTCCAGCCTCCCCCCACACCCATGTCCCCCTCACATATGCCTGCCCCTCCCCACACAGCAAGGGCATCTGAGCATCTGTAGTCAATGCTTCGAATCCATTTTCCTGTGTGTGTTTAGAACACCAAAGAACAAAAACACACCATCACTGCTATCACCTAAAGGGCTCAGAGAGCTGAGCCTAATTGAAAAACCAATTTATTAAATTGCAGATATCCTCCATTCTTAGATGCCAAACATGAAAACTTGTACTGCAACTGACTTGAGGAAGTCTGTTTGAATTAGATTGAGTTTTACCTCCTTCTATGCAAGGATGATCATCTCTCCAAGGCAACCCCTAACCTCACATACCTAGGATAGCTGGGCTGGGGTAGCTGGAAGGGGGACAGAGACAACCAGAGGTAGATAGCCCTGGTGACAGAGTGGCTCATATCTGGGAAGGGAGCCTGGAAGTTGAGCAAGGTCTTGTGGCATAGACTTTCAAATATCTCACAGTGCATTCACTTGTTCCTACAGCAGAGCTTGAGTCCTTTCCTTCTCATCCCTTGAAAACCGACCTGAAGATTCTGAAATCCACATGAGGCAAAGAAGGACTTTATTCCATTTTTCAGACTTAGAACAAAGACCCAGGAAAGCCACATGACTCTGTAATCCCAGAAGCCCAGGCCAAAGCTCTCCACATTCCATAGTGACATCATCCAGCAGGTGACAGGCTGTCAGTTCCAGGAGGATTGAGGGAGCTCTTACTCAACAACAGAAAGATTTATGTGAAAGTCTCCTGTCACAGGTCTCTTTAGCCACAGGTGCTGGAGGTCACAGGAGCTCAGGCCTGAGGCAGCCCAGCCACGACTCCCAAATCCTCTCTTCAAGAAGCCAAGAAGGAAAGCACATGATGGCATCCATGTTTGGTTTATGGCTGCCCGATTTCAAGCACCCAGTCTCTGTTTGGGAACTTGCACACACTTATGGCCTGAAACTTCCATGAAAGCTCTTATGTTAAAGGCCTCATCTCCAACTCTCCAAAACGTAACTTTATCTGGAAACGAAATCTTTAAAGAAGTACATCGTTTAATGAGATCATCTAATACAATATAACTAGAGCTCTTCTAAAACAAGTTTGGGGAAGATTACAGAGCAGGACGCAACAGTAGTCTGTCTTCTCCACCTAGAGAACCTTGCACTCAGAAGCTGTCTAACTATTTTGGATCTCTGTGGCCATTTCTAAGGGGAATTAGAGTTGATTTAAATCAATCTTGGTTCTCAGTGCAGCAGCTGCTGCCTACCTTGGTAAGCGTCCCAAGTAAGATGGCCGGCAGCTCTTCACATATTCTGGGAATGACATGTATGTAGTTGTGCGAGTCAGGATAGGGAAATATGAGCCATCCTTCAAGTGGCAGAGATCTCAGCCTGATGCTCACTGAGGACTCTTCTGTTCACTGAGCTACAAATGAAGGGGCAGACAGCCATTGTCTACTGACACAAGCCCCTTCCCCTGACTAAAGAGTGACTTCCAGAGAACTTAAAGAAACAACATTTTTTCTTCATTTTTCTCTGCTTCCACTTTGGGACTCATACACTAGAGACTAGGATGTGCAAAGGCAAGCACATGTCTGGAGAAACTTAGAAAGTAACCGCACATGCTCAAGAAAAGGTAGGAGCACAGAAAATCTCTGAGAAGGCCTTGTGTTTATAACTCAAGCTAATCCTTGGAACCAAGACATCAATCAAAAAACAAAATGTAAATTATGGTGAGCAGCAAACCCTGGAGAAGATGAGAAGTTGATTTCCAGAGTTATATTATTACATTGAAGAGTTTGGGGCTAGAAAGGTGGCTCAGAAGTTACGAACACTTGCTGCTCTTGCAGGGTTCATTTTTCAGCGCCCACACGGCTGTTCCGAGCCATCTGTAACTACATGTCCATAGAATCTGATGCCCTCTTCTGGCCTCCATCAACACTGCACACATGCGTGCAATTAAACACTTATACACATGATATAGAAATAAATTTTACACTCTTTTTAAAGAGTTCAATTCTCAGGAAAAAAGTCACAGACCAGGTATAGCACTTCATTTAGACGATCAAGCTGAGTTCAAGGGCAGTCTGGGCTACAGAGTGAGTTTTCACTTTTCTCTTTTTTCCCCTTTTAGGATCTATATATTAAAGTCAGGAGCCTACATTTTATTTGTTTATTTTAAAAAGCACTTATTTAAATAACTTTGTTTTAAAAACAGTTATTTAATGTTTGTGGGCACATAACAAATCAAGATAGAATTTTAACGTGTTTATTTTTAGTAAATTGATACAAGTATATTTTTTCTTTTATTGTTTGAGAATTTCACATACATGCATATTATATATTTTAGTCAAATTATTTTGCCCTTTTCTCCCTTCCAATGTTTCCTCTATCCTTCTTCCCTACTTCATGTGCTGGTTTCTTAACCCCGAGTCCACTTAGTATGGTGAGTGTGAGCAGCCTCTCAAGGGGTATGGCCCTGAAGAAAACTGGCTCTCCCTCCCCCATCAGCCATGAATTGCCAATAGCTTAACTTGGAAGAAAGGAACAGGAGTTCATGAGTCCAGCCCCTCTCCATTCTGAGATTTTGGTGGGCCTACTCTTGTATACATAATCATAATTGCTTTGAGTTTATATATGCATGAGCCCTGTCATGTTCATCAAATTGTTTTACTACAGATATTCACACATCATCTCTGGCTCTTACAATCTTTCTGTCCCTTCTTCCATGATAATCCCAAGCCTTGGGGGTAGGATGTGATATAAATGTCCATTTAGAGCTGAGCACTCCACAGCCCCTTATTCTTGGCATGTTGACCACCTGTGCTCTGAATTAATCATCTCCTACTGTAGACAGAAGCCACTCTGATGATGGCTGAGAAATGTTCTGATCCATCTGCTGAGGGAGCTGTGTGGACCAGCAAGTGCTGCAGTGTTTCTAATGTATTTTTATCGTATTCATCCCCTACCTCTTTCTCTCATAGAGATAGGCTTTTATGAAAGGAAAGGACAGAGCTGTGAAGGAGCACAGCTTTCTTGTGTGACTGAAGTAAAGCTGGTATAAATTAACACAGAATGTGATAACTTCAGGGTGTTAAATGTAATCCCCACAGTAATCATAATGCTCCTAAAATATATACCCAAAGGGAATGAGAAAGGAACTCAAACCAAAAAAATCAGGTAAATTCAATATAGTAATATAGGAAATCAGGAAGAACAAAAATCAACTATGATGCATATAGAAAAAAATAGCAAATTATTTTTTAAAAGTCCCTCCATAAGAAATTGCTTCTTTTAAAAAATTATTTTAATTTTTTAAATGAGCTTACAAAGCAACAGGTTTCCTTATTACAATCATAAATACTTCTCATAGTTAATTCTCTCCTTTACTTCTTCCCCTAATTTCCCTATCCCTATTTCTCCAGTGCACTCTTTTGCCTCCGTTTCTCCCTTCTGCTTTGATATCACATTGTCTTCGCTGCCCCTTCCCTTAACACTTCTTCTTTCCATATCTTATTATCCCCTTCTTACTTTCCTAGCCTTTAGCCACATTTACTCCAACCTAGACAGACATATTTAACAACAAGGAACTAGGATTTACATATGAGAGAGAACATACAGCTTTTTCCAGGTCCAACCATTTACCTGCACATTTCATGAATTCATTTTTCTTTACTGCTAAATAACATTCCATATGTACATGTACATTTTCACTGTCCATTAATCTGTTGATGAACATATACACTGATTCTGTTTACTACCTATTGTGAAAGAAACAGCTATAAACATGGGTGTGCAGGTATCTCTGTGGTAGGGTGCATTGTCCTTAGGGCATATACCTGAGAGTGGGATAGCTGGGTCATATGATAGTTCTGTTCTTTGTATGGTTGGTTAACTGACTGGCTGATGTTTCTGTTGTTACGATTTGTTTGATTGCTTGTTTGTTTGGTTTTAAGACAGGGCCTCACTACGTTGCCCTGGCTAGCCTAGAACTCTTTATGTAGACCAGGTTTGCCTCAGACTCACTAAGATCTGACTGCCTCTTCCTGTGCCACCATGACTGGCAGTAGTAATAACTTTGGAATTTTGGATTATTTAAAGACACAGAAATATTACAAGAATGTGTTTTTGTTTTAATCCCAGGTGTGGGATTGTTGGGCTGCTTTGAACTGTCTGAAGCAACTGACTATGATTTGCCTTGTGCTCTAGCAGAGGCATGGTTTTGCCAGCTGCAGATAGTTTCTGCAATTCTGTGATGTTTGGAATTCTTGGAACTTTTCAGAGGCTATATAAATGTGAGAGCCCCCAAGAGGCAGGGTCAGTGGTTGTTGGTTGTTTAGGGAGGTTGGTTTCAGTTTGTTAGTAGCTGTGGTCAAAGAAACAAAAGGAAAGAAATTAGATTCAGGGATTTTCCTAATTCCTCTCTCCCCTCTATCCTTCTTTCTCTCCTATCTAGTATTAGGGGGTGGAACTGGGGTGATAAAGGGTAGGGGGGGAAGAACCCACAAGGTAGCAAAGGCTAGCTACAACTGGCTCCTGTTGTTAGTTTTTTTGCAACATCTCCACACTATCATATATTTCCACCAATAGTGAATAGGCTCTCTCTTCCCCCACACCCTCAGCAGCATTTATGGTCATTTGTTTTCTTGATGTTTGTCATTCTGAGGTGAGATGTAACTTCAAAGTAGTTTTAATTTGTGTGACTCTGATAATCAGGTATGCTAAACATTTTTAAATATTTTAAATAAAAACATTTTAAACATTTAAATATTTGTTGTCATGTGTATTTCTCTTTTTTTTATTAATTACACTTTATTCATTTTGTATCCCCCCATAAGCCCCTCCCTCCTCCCCTGCCGGTCCCACCCTCCCTCCCCTTTCTGCATGCATGCCACTCCCCAAGTCCACTGATAGGGGAGGTTCTCCTCTTCTTTCTGATCTTAGTCTATCAGTTCTCAACAAAAGTGGCTGCATTGTCCTCTACTGTGGCCTGGTAAGGCTGCTCCCCCCTCAGGGAGCAGGCCAATCAGATTATGTCAGAGGCAGTCCCTCTTCCCATTACTATGTAACCCACTTGGACACTGAACTGCCATGGGCTACACCTGTGCAGGGGTTCCAGGTCATCTCCACGAATAGTCCTTGGTTGGAGTATGAGTCTCTGGGAAGTTCCCTGTGTTCAAATTAGCTTGTTCTGTTGCTCTCCTTGTGGAGTTCCCTTTCCCTCCAGCTCTTACTATTTCCCACTTCTTACATAAAATTCCATTCACTCTGCCCATCAGTTGGCCATCAGGCTCAGCATCTGCTTTGACAGTCTATACT
>NW_026596125.1:19878156-19878595 GCF_907164565.1 Psammomys obesus
GAACTGCCATGGGCTACACCTGTGCAGGGGTTCCAGGTCATCTCCACAAATAGTCCTTGGTTGGAGTATGAGTCTCTGGGAAGTTCCCTGTGTTCAAATTATCTTGTTCTGTTGCTCTGCTTGTGGAGTTCCCGTTCCCTCCAGCTCTTACTATTTCCCACTTCTTACATAAAATTCCATTCACTCTGCCCATCAGTTGGCCATCAGGCTCAGCATCTGCTTTGACAGTCTATACTGCAGAAGCTTTCAGAGGCCCTCTGTGGCAGGTTTCAAGGTTGTTTCCTGTTTTCTTCTGGCTTTCAGAGGCCCTCTGTAGCGGGTTCCGAGGTTGTTTCCTATTTTCGTTTTCTTCTGATGTACATCCTCTTTGCCTTTCAGGATGGGGATTGAACATTTTAGTTAGGGTCCTCTCTTTTGCTTAGTTTGTTTAGATGTACAG
>NW_026596125.1:19878995-19893138 GCF_907164565.1 Psammomys obesus
TTCTGCATGCATGCCACTCCCCAAGTCCACTGATAGGGGAGGTTCTCCTCTTCTTTCTGATCTTAGTCTATCAGTTCTCAACAAAAGTGGCTGCATTGTCCTCTACTGTGGCCTGGTAAGGCTGCTCCCCCCTCAGGGAGCAGGCCAATCAGATTATGTCAGAGGCAGTCCCTCTTCCCATTACTATGTAACCCACTTGGACACTGAACTGCCATGGGCTACACCTGTGCAGGGGTTCCAGGTCATCTCCACGAATAGTCCTTGGTTGGAGTATGAGTCTCTGGGAAGTTCCCTGTGTTCAAATTAGCTTGTTCTGTTGCTCTCCTTGTGGAGTTCCCTTTCCCTCCAGCTCTTACTATTTCCCACTTCTTACATAAAATTCCATTCACTCTGCCCATCAGTTGGCCATCAGGCTCAGCATCTGCTTTGACAGTCTATATTGCAGAAGCTTTCAGAGGCCCTCTGTGGCAGGTTTCAAGGTTGTTTCCTGTTTTCTTCTGGCTTTCAGAGGCCCTCTGTAGCAGGTTCCGAGGTTGTTTCCTATTTTCGTTTTCTTCTGATGTCCATCCTCTTTGCCTTTCAGGATGGAGATTGAACATTTTAGTTAGGGTCCTCTCTTTTGCTTAGTTTGTTTAGATGTACAGCTTTTAGTGGGTTTATTCTATATTGTATGTTTATATGAGTGAGTATATACCGTGAGTGTCTTTTTGCTTCTGGGTCAACTCACTCAGGATGATCCTTTCCAGGTCCCACCATTTACCTGCAAATTTCATGATTTCCTTATTTTTCATTGCTGAGTAATACTCCATTGTATAGATGTACCACAGTTTCTGCATCCATTCTTCAGTTGAGGGGCATCTGGGTTGTTTCCAGCTTCTGGCTATTACAAATATAGCTGCTACAAACATGGTTGAACAAATGTCCTTTTTGTGTACTTGCGCCTCTTTTGGGTATATGCCTAGGAGTGGTATGGCTGGATCTTGAGGAAGCGCTATTCCTAGTTGTCTGAGAAAGCGCCAGATTGATTTCCAGAGTGGTTGTACCAGTTTACATTCCCACCAGCAGTGGAGAAGGGTTCCCCTTTCTCCACAACCTCTCCAGCATGTGTTGTCCCTTGAGATTTTCATCTTGGCCATTCTGATGGGTGTAAGGTGAAATCTCAGGGTTGTTTTGATTTGCATTTCCCTAATGGCTAATGAGGTTGAGCATTTCTTTAAGTGCTTCTCTGCCATTCGATATTCCTCTACAGAGAATTCTCTCTTTAGCCCTGTTCTCCATTTTTTAAGTGGATTACTTGGTTTGTTGCTTTTCAGCTTGTTTAGTTCTTTATATATATTGGATATGAGTCCTCTGTCAGATAGAGGGTTGGTGATGATTCTTTCCCAATCTGTAGGCAGTCGCTTTGTTTTGATGGCGGTGTCCTTTGCTTTACAGAAGCTTTTCAATTTCATGAGGTCCCATTTATTGATTGTTACTCTTAGAGCCTGTGCTGTTGGTGTTCTGTTCAGGAAGTTTTCTCCTGTACCAATGAGTTCTAGGGTATTCCCCACTTTTTTTTCTAGCCGATTTAATGTGTCTGGTTTTATGTTGAGGTCTTTGATCCACTCGGACTTCAGTTTTGTGCAGGGTGATAAGTATGGATCTATTTTCATTTTTCTACATGTAGACATCCAGTTGGACCAGCACCATTTGTTGAAGATGCTATCTTTTTTCCATTGTATGGTTTTGGCATCTTTGTCAAAAATCAGGTGTCCGTAAGTGTGTGGGTTTATTTCTGGGTCTTCTGTTCGATTCCATTGATCCACCACTCTGTTTCTATGCCAGTACCATGCAGTTTTTATAACTGTTGCTCTATAGTACAGCTTGAGATCAGGGATGGAGATACCTCCAGAAGATCTTTTATTGTAGAGGATTGTTTTAGCAATTCTCGGTTTCTTGTTATTCCATACGAAGTTGAGAATTTTTCTTTCCAGGTCTGTGAAGAATTGTGTTGGCAATTTGATGGGAATTGCATTAAATCTGTAGATTGCTTTTGGTAAGATGGCCATTTTTACTATGTTAATCCTGCCAAGCCATGAGCATGGGAGATCTTCCCATCTTCTCATATCTTCCTCTAATTCTTTCTTCAGAGACTTGAAATTTTTTTCATACAAGTCTTTGACTTGCTTGGTTAGGGTTACACCAAGGTACTTTATGTCATTTGTGGCTATTGTGAATGGTGTTGTTTCTCTAATTTCTTTCTCAGCCCTTTTGTCTTTTGTATACAGCAGTGCTACTGATTTTTTTGAGTTAATTTTGTATCCGGCCACTTTGCTGAAGGTGTTTATCAGCTGTAGGAGTTCTCTGGTAGAGTTTTTGGGGTCACTCATATATACTATCATATCACCTGCAAATAGTGATAATTTGACTTCTTCCTTTCCCATCTGTATCCCCTTGATCTCCTTCTGTCTTATTGCTCTAGCAAGGACTTCCAGCACTATGTTGAAGAGATATGGAGAGAGTGGGCAGCCTTGTCTTGTCCCTGATTTCAGTGGGATTGCTTTAAGTTTCTCTCCGTTCAGTTTGATGTTGGCTATAGGCTTGCTGTAAATCGCCTTTACTATGTTTAGGTATGTGCCTTGTATCCCTGATCTCTCCAGTAGTTTAAACATGAATGGATGTTGGATTTTGTCAAATGCTTTTTCAGCATCTAGGGAGATTATCATGTGGTTTTTTTCTTTCAGTTTGTTAATATGGTGGATCACATTGATGGATTTCCGTATATTGAACCACCCCTGCATACCTGGGATGAAGCCTACTTGGTCATAGTGGATAATATCTTTGATGTGTTCTTGGATTCGGTTTGCAAGTATTTTGTTAAGTATTTTTGCATCAATGTTCATAAGGGAGATTGGCCTGAAATTCTCTTTCTTTGTTGAGTCTTTGTGAGGTTTAGGTACCAAGGTGATTGTGGCTTCATAGAATGAGTTTGGTAATGTTCCTTCTGTTTCTATTTTGTGGAATAGTTTGAAGAGAATTGGAGTTAGCTCTTCTTTGAAGGTCTGGTAGAATTCTGTGCTGAAGCCATCTGGTCCTGGGCTTTTTTTGGATGGGAGACTTTTGATGACTGCTTCTATTTCTTTAGGGGATATAGGACTATTTAGTTGATTTACCTGGTCCTGATTCAGCTTTGGTGAGTCAAATCGATCAAGAAAATTGTCCATTTCATTTAGATTTTCAAATTTTGTGGCATATAGACTTTTGAAGTAAGTCCTAATGATTGTTTGGATTTCCTCAGTGTCTGTAGTTATGTCCCCCCTTTCATTTCTGATTTTGTTGATTTGGGTGGTGTCTCTCTGCCTTTTAGTTAGCTTGGCTAAGGGTTTGTCGATCTTGTTGATTTTCTCAAAGAACCAGCTCTTGGTTTCATTGATTCTTTGAATTGTTTTATTTGTTTCTAATTGATTGATTTCAGCCCTGAGTTTGATTATTTCCAGCCGTCTACTCCTTTTTGGTGTGTCTGCTTCTTCTTTTTCTAGGGTTTTTAAGTGGGCCATTAAGTTGCTTGAATGAGCTGTCTCGAATTTCTTCTTGAAGGCACTTAGTGCTATGAACTTTCCTCTTAGCACTGCTTTCATTGTGTCCCACAAGTTAGGGTATGTTGTGTCTTCATTTTCATTGAGTTCTAGAAAGGCTTTAATTTCTTTCTTTATTTCTTCCCTGACCCAGCTGTCATTTAGTAACAAGTTGTTCAGTTTCCATGAGTGTGTAGGCTTTTTGCTATTTCTGTTGTTGTTGAAGTCCAGCTTTATTCCATGGTGATCAGACAGGATACAAGGGATTATTTCAGTCTTCTTGTATCTGTTGAGGCTTGCTTTGTGACCAACTATATGGTCTATTTTGGAGAAGGTTCCATGAGGTGCTGAGAACAAGGTAAATTCTTTTGTGTTTGGGTGCAAAGTTCTGTAGATGTCTGTGAGGTCCATTTGATTCATGACCTCTGTCAGAGATATTGTTTCTTTGTTTAATTTCTGTTTTGTTGACCTGTCCTTTGTTGAGAGTGGGGTGTTGAAGTCTCCCACTATTAATGTGTGGGGATCTATATGTGGTTTAAATTTTATCAATGTTTCTTTTACAAATGTGGTGCTCTTGTATTTGGGGCATAGATGTTCAGGATTGTGATGTCTTCCTGGTGGAATTTTCCCTTGATGAGTATGAAGTGTCCTTCCTCATCTCTTTTTATTAATTTTGGTTGAAAGTCTATTTTATCAGATATTAGAATGGCTACTCCTGCTTGTTTCTTGGGTCCATTTGCTTGGAAAGTCATCTTCCAACCTTTTACTCTCAGGTAATGTCTATCTTTGTGTCTTAGGTGTGTTTCTTGTATGCAACAGATTGCTGGGTTTTGTTTACATATCCATTCTGTTAATCTGTGTCTTTTTACTGGAGAGTTGAGTCCATTGATGTTGAGAGAGATTAATGACCAGTGGCTGTTAGATCCTTTGATTTTGCTGTTGGCTGTGTTCATAAGTTTGTGTGCTTGCTTGGTTGCTTTTTGTTTTGCTGTAGTAAGGTTAATTATTTCCTGTGTTTTCTTGACAGAAGCTAATTTTCTTGGGTTGTATTTTCCCTTCCAGTGTCTTCTGTAATGCTGGATTTGTGTGTAGGTATTGTTGAAATTTGTTTTTGTCATTGAATATCTTGTTTTCTCCATCTATGAGGACTGAGAGTTTTGCTGGGTATAGTAGCCTGGGTTGACATCTGTGTTCTCTTAGGGTCTGCATGATATCTGTCCAGGCCCTTCTGGCTTTCATAGTTTCTGTTGAAAAGTCAGGTGTGATTTCTAATGGGTTTGCCGTTATATGTTACTTGGCCTTTTTCCCTTGCAGCTTTTAGTATTTTTTTCTTTGTTCTGTATACTTACTGTTTTGATTATTATGTGGCAGGAGGATTTTCTTTTCTGGTCAAATTTGTTGGGTGTTCTGTAGGCCTCATGTATCCTTATTGGCTTCTCCTTTAACTTGGGGAAATTTTCTTCAATGATTTTGTTGAAAATATTTTCTGGGCCTTGGAGAAGGGAGTCTTCTTTTTCCTCTATTCCTATTATTCTTAGGTTTTGTCTTTTCATATTGTCTTGGATTTCTTGGCCGGTCTGTGTCAGGAATTTTTTGGATTTAACATTTTCTTTGACAGATACATCGATTTCTTCCATTGTATCTTCTACACCTGAGATTCTTTCTTCCATTTCTTGTATTCTGTTGGTTATGCTTACCTCTGTAGTTCCTGTTTTCTTCCCTAAATTTTTCCTCTCCATTATTTCCTCCATTTGTGTTTTCTTTAATTTTTCTAGTTCTATCTTCAGGTCTTGAGTTGTTTTGTTTACTTCCTTCACCTGTCTGCTTGTATTTTCCTCTTTTTCTTTTAGTTCCTTCAACTCTGTCTCTTTTATTTCTTTCAGTGATTTAATTATTTCTTCTCTGAAGGCCACAAGCTGTTTGGCTGCATCTTCCCGTATTTCTTCACAGATGGCCCTAATCTGCTTGTCTTTATCTTCCTCCATTTCTTTACAGATAGCCATGATCTGTTTGGTTTTATCTTCCTCTAATTCTTTACGTATTTTATCTGTTTCCTCTATTATTCTCTTCATCAACATAGATGTAAGGTCATCTTCTTGATTTTCTATTATGCTGCATTGTTCAGGGCTCTTCGCCCCTGGATGGCTGGGTTCTGGAGATGCCATATTGCTCTGTCTTTTGTTGGTTGAGCCTTTACGCTGACCTCTACCCATTGGGCTGATGTAGGTTTTGGCTGTTAGTTTCTGTGCTTCCTGGAGTCCTGAGGTAGGGAGTATCCCCTTGGCCGGAAGATGATTTTTCCTGAAGGAGTCCTTCTCTGCTTTTTGGTTATGGTCACTGTATGGCCAGTGTTTCTCCGGAGTTGCCACTGCTCACCTCAGGTTTATAGCCCTGAGTAGTAGCTGTGGTCTATGTTAGGCAGGGGGGGATCTCCTCTTACCCATAGAATTTCTCAAGACAGCTGCCCCACTGCTGGGTTTCTTGTTATAAATTTAGTGTGCTGCTGCTCACTAAATTTCCATGTACAGTCCTCTCGAAGAGACTGCTAATTCCCTAGCTGTGGGGTTTTCTCCCAACAGGGAAACTCAGTCTGTTATCCTGGGGCGCACAGTTCTGTCTGAGAAAGTGGGAGGTGCACTCAGCAAGTCTCTGGGCCAAAGGCTGATTGCTCTGCTCTGGACCTGGAGAATGTGCACCTAGGTTGAGTTGGCGCCTGGGGGCACTGCTCTGGTCTGGAGGCTGGGTGCCTCACTCTGGACCAGAAGCTGTGTGTCTCTGTCTGGGATGGCGGCTGTAGGCACTGCTCTGGTCCAGACGCTGTGGGTGCAGCCCCCCTGAAGGATCAGAGATTCCTACAGTTTTGGCAGTCCAGCCAGGGACAACTGGCCGATCCCTGGCACAGTATCTGAGGGCTGCTGTAATGGCTCTTCGGCTCCTGCAGGTCCGAGGATGCACCTGTGTGTCTTAGTGCCCCAGGGGAACGCAACAATGGCGGCAGAGCACAGCGCTTCTGCCTGCACTAGAGTCTGCATGAGTCCAGGAAGTGTTTTGGTGCTGGGTGTCCTAAGCGTTAGAGCTGCTGACCCCCTCCGCTGGGGGTTTCCTTCTGCCAGAGACACGCAGTCTGGTGCCCTGGTGCCCTGGTGCCCACAGTTCTATCTGAGGCGGCGAATCAGGTGCGCAGACAGGGCTCCGTGTCAGCGCCTGTGTCCCGGCTCTGGGTCCGGACTGGCTCTTGGGGCACCCGCGGAACCTGAGTCTTTTCCAGGGGGTGTCTGGGTAACCTGGGGTCGGTCCTAATTGTTTCCTGCTCCGTGGGGTTATCTCTCGACTGGGAAATCCAGTCTATGGTGTTGTGGGCCCACAGTTCAGTCTGGGACCGTGACCAGATCGCGCTGGCGGGTAGCTCTGGGCTGGCGACCAAGCGCCTGGCGGAACGGGGATCTCTTCCGCGGTTTAGCCGGGTGAGTTAAAGCTGATCGAATCCCCCACCGTGGGGTATCCTCTCACCTGAGAAACACAACCACTTGTGTTTTATGGCCGCGAGTTCTGATTGCTGGTCACTGTGCCAATCCTGCTGTGCTGCTCCTCAGAATGAGAGTCCTCCCAGCGCCGCCATCTTGCCCCGCCGTCAGCCCGTGTATTTCTCTTAAGAGCTGTTGATTTTGTGCATTGTTCGATTTATTGATTGGGGTGTTTTGGTTTGTTCATTTTGATGTCTTATTTTTGTATTTCTCTACTCATTCTAGATATTAACTTCTTGTCTAAAGTATATCTGGCAAAGATTTTTCTCCCATCCTGTAATCTGAATGCTATTCTTACTTGTTTTATTTTATATGAAGCTTTTTCATTTCATGTAATCCCATATGCCAGTTCTTGGGGATGTTTCTTGTGCTGTTAGTGTTCTATTTAGAAATGTCTTGTCTATACCTATGTCCTGAAGTGTTTACCCTGTGTTTTCCTTTAACAGTTTCAGTATTTCCTGCTTTATGTTAAGCTCTTTGATCAGTTTGAATTGATTTTGTAGGTGAAATAAAAGGCGAGGATCTGACTTTATTCTTCTACAGAAGATTATCCAGTTTTTCCAGTACCATTTACTTTAAAGAATGTCTTCTTTTCCAGTGCATAATTTTTACATTTGTCAAAATTTGGCTATTTATAGCTGTATTAGTTTATCTCTGGGTTCTGGGTCTTTCATAATGCTCCATTGGTCAACATGTCTGTTTTTGTGCCAGCATGGTGATATCTTTGTCACTATAGCTCTGTGGTATAGTTTGAGGTCAGATAATACAATGCCTCTGGCTGTGTTCTTTTTTGTTAGACTTGCTTTAGCTATTCATGGTCTTTTGTCTCTCTGTACAAGTTCTATGACTGTTTTCTCTAGGGTCATTGCAATTTTGATGGAGGTTTCATTAAGTATGTAGATTACTTTTGGTTGTATTGCATCTTCACAATATTAATTCTCAAGGCCTAACAGATATACATTCTACTCTGCAAGAACAAACATTCATGTTCTCCTCAAGGGTGCAGGAGACATTTTCCAGGATAGAACATGTTAGGGTACAAATCGCAATAGATTTTTTAAAATATATAGCTATTAGAAAGCATTGAGATTTAAATTAATAACTAAAGTAAGAAATTCTCCATATTTGCAGAAATTAAATAGCATGTTTTGTGTGTGTGTGTCCTGATGATAAACCTAGGCCCTCAAGAGTGCTAGACAAAAGCTTCATTCCACTAAGTTTTATCCCACTCCTAAACAAGATATTCTTAACACATGGATCAAAGAACCCACAAGGGAAGTTAGAAAGTGCTTAGAGAAAAAAAAAAAAGGAGGGAATATGCAGTTATACATACACAAAGAGAGAGAGGGGGGGAAATCAATCAATACCTAACTTTATAAACTCAAGGAATAGAAAGAAAGAACAAACCCAACACTACCAGAAGGAAGAAAATAATGATTAGAGCAGAGAAAAATTAGGTCAGAAATTTTTAAAATAGAAAAAATCAATGGAAATAAAGGTCATTCTTTGAAAAGATCAATAAAATTGATAAACCTACAGTTGACAGACAAAAAAAAAAAAAAAAGGAAGAAAAAGACCTCTTAGAAGAAAGCAAAGGGAAGCTTCATGAAACAGGACTTAAGAATGATTTTTTTAATGAAACAAATATATATGGAACAAAAATACACTGGGCAAACTGAATTTTTGAAAATTGAAAATGTCTGTGCATGGGCTGCTGCAACGGCTCAGTGAGTACAAACGCTCACTGTGCAGTGTGAGGGCCTCCATGCAGATCCCCTGCGCCAAGCATGAGAGCAAGTCATGGCTGCACACACCTGAGATCCCAGCACCAAGGGTGGGTAAAAACAGAGGGACAGGGTGGTGTCTAGGCTCACTGGTCAGCAGAACTGGAAGAACAGCAAGCTCCAGGTTCAGGAAGAGATCCTGTCTTGGGGATAGGTAAGGAATTGGAGGGGAGGGATGGGGAGATGATTAAAACACATTATATACATGTATGAAAGTATTAAACAATATAAAAGAAAATAAGCAAAGGCTCTGTCTAAAGGAAATAGGATAAAGAACAACAAAGCAAGATAGCCAATACCCAACTCTAGCCTCCACATGGGTGTATCCCTGCATGCATACACAATGTCTGAGCATCAAAAGATGATCTCCACAGGGCAAAAGGCAACATATGGAAAGGAGAAGAAGTAATTGCCAGCCATATATCTGACAATATCTGATTTTTATCCAAATTGTCTAGGAAGGTCCTAAAAAGTCCAGCAAAACCTTGGTTCAAAATGGACAATAGACTTGAATAGAAATTTCTTCCACAAAGCCTATATAAACCTACCCAGTGGCCCGTGCCCCCACATGCTGTCAGGGTCACCTGCTAGATTCTTAGTGTGCCCTGTGTGACCCTATGGTGTGACCCTAGGAAGTTTACACCTGGTTTCATATGCACTACATCCCACACCCTTTTGTCTTCGCTATCCTCTTTATAACCTTTTGCTATAACAAACCCGAGCCATGGTGGCACTCCAGGCTGAGTCCTGTGAGTCCTTGCAGTAAACCACCAAATCCGAAAGGCTGTTTGACAACCATCTCTCCCACTCCCCAGCACTTCCACTCATATCAAACAGTCCCCTCTAACGTCCACTCTTTCTAAGAATGTTCTTGCCGTCTAGCCCCTGAGCTTTATCCAAGTGCCAGTTCTAACCATGCAGGCTCTCTCACCTACATCTTGGATGGGGGCCAGGCCAGGGTACAAAACTGTTAATTAATCCCTCTGAGGGCCTTGGTGTTTAGTCAGGCTTGAAGGCATCAAGTTAAAACAAGACTTCTCACATCTCATCTCAAGTCTGGGCTGCTAAGGACTGACATCAGTTTAGACAATGAAGAGATCTCCTCAGGGCTCTGTGTCCTTCCACCACCAATGAAAGGACATGGTCCACATGCAGGTTCTTAGTGTTTTTGTAATTATGGATCCCTTCAAGAATCTGATTAAAGCAATGCATGCTCTGCCTAGAGAACACACACACACACACACACACACACACACACACACCAGTTTTACCTACATCCTAGGTGCTTTCACTATCCCCACATGGATATCCTGTGTTGATTCAGAAATAAGGTCCTCCAACGCTCACACTATACAACTTTATCAACAGCCCAACTGGGCCACAAAACGAGCTCTGCACTTCAAACTCTCCACCTTACGAGTCTTGTTTGTACCAGTCTCTTAATATCTGTAAAATTAAAAACACCAAGACTAATTTTCTCTCTGCAGCATTACAGACAGAGATAGAGGGTTGCCTCAAGTACAGTTATTAAATTTCCATATTTAGATGTGCAAAATCAGGTTCTTCTCGGGTCTTTGGAAGCCATTCACTTCTTAATAATTAGATCAGCAGCTGTGGCTGTAATTCTCCACATTTTCACTCAGGTGGGCTGGAGGCTAAGTGAGGTCCTGGTGAGTGGAGGCTAAGCCCCCAGTGGATTGTTGGATGGCGTTTAAGGCCCTCTTTCAGGCTCTGCCTTAAGTCATTCACAGGTTTTAGCCACCCATAGATGAATGCAAAAAGATATCACACCAGATGAGATACCATCTTCCCTGTGAAGCTCTTCCCGGCCTCTCAAGGCCCAGTGAACCTGCTGACCTCCAACAGCACTGATAGTCTGGCTGTTGCAATGGCTTTTGCTGGGATATTTGTCTACTTCCCTAGAGTATGAGAAACCCAAGATCCAAACCATAGGTTCCTCCCCCTCAGAGCCCCGATAACCACACAGTGCAGGGAGATAAGTCTCAAGCGCTGCCTGCTCATCTCTAATATCCCAGCTCCTTTCAGTTCCGAGAAAAGCCATGGCAAACTCTGGCCAGTTGGCATTCCAATCCTTAGCCTCATCAGAATGGCTGATGGCTAGAACTTAAGTCAGACTGAATAAGGTCAGTTCTGGGTTTTTGCTGTCAGAGAAGAGGCATTTCTTTCCTGCAAGGGCCATGAAGTTGATTAGTAGGCATCTGTAAGGGCAGGTGCCTATTTCTGATGAGGGCCTGGATAGAACATAAGCCCAGGGGAAGGCCAACTTAAGGGACAGAAAAGTTGAGAGACAGAGAAATAAGTCCTAATGGTCATGGAGACTGGAATCAGCCATGCCTGCAGCCAGTGGCACACATTCCGGGTTTACCGATCAATTTCTTTTCTGTTTGAACTAGCCTCACGTGGCTTTCTGTCACTTATAGCCATGAGTCCTGGACAAGCCTCCCAGACTCCCTCACAGTTACTCTCCCTTGTCATAATGAATACACTCTGGGCATGAGGACAGTGGTAATTTGCTTGGGGCTGTAGAACAGCTCAGAAAGGGGCTGAAACTTGGGTTTCATTCTCCTCTACCGGGGATTCAGCATTAGAACAAACCCGAAGCCACTCCAGAGTGAGATGCTCACTCAGCAATACCCCACCTGGCAGGATCCAGGCCACAGAGGCACAAATGAAGTCCTTCCATAGCAATCAATGCACAGACTGATTCAACTCAAAGGGAGTTTCCTATCCTGAATGATATTCGGAGTCCGTGGGGAAACCAGGGGAAAGCTAAGTATCATCACCATCTTGTCGATTCATTCTGCCCTGCTACTGCTGCTGCTGCTGCTGCTGCTGCTGTTAGAGTCAGCCTCAAGTTCTAACACTCAACTCAAGTGCCTCTGAGCTGCTTACCATAGGACATGAGGGAAGTGTGCTTTAAAGACACCCTTGAATCCTTACCATAGCCTGGCAGGAGTGGTTTGCCTCAGGAATGGTAAATTAGTTAGATTACTACTGCTATGATGAAATACCATGACCAAAATCAGCTTGGGAAGGAAAGTGTTTATTTGGCTTCCACACCCACAGTCCATCACTTTAGGAAGTCAGGATAGGAATGCAAATATAGCAGAAATTGGAGGCAGGAGCTGTTGCAGAGGCCATGGAGTGGTTCTGCTCACAGGCTTGCTCCCATGGCTTGTTTATCCTGCTTTCTTATAAAATCTAGGACCACCAACCCAGGGTGACATCACCCACATGGGCTGGCCTTCCTACATCAATCACTAAATTAAGACAATGCTCTACAGGCTGACATACAACCCAGTATTATGGAGGAATTTTCTTAATTGGGGTTTCTTCTACTCAGAGAACTCTAGCATGTGTAAAGTTGACATAAAATTAGCAATCACAGTAACCAAGGGTAGTACGGGGCCTGGGACCCTTTACAGTGCTGGATGTTGTTGAGTAATCCTAGGACAATCTCCTCCAGTTTGCGGCTAACTTTTTACCAAGTATCAATTTGTAATTTTGCTGTACTGACCCTTGTGAGTCTGGTCTGTACATGCTTAATAAGTATAGTAGATATTTTTGTGTTTCTATGACCAAACTATGTGATAGGAACAAGTTAAGACAGGAGAGGCTTACTTGGATTCACCATTTCCATTCATCATGGTGAGGGTGGCATGATGAAGCATCCCATTCTACAGCAGCAGGACCAGGTGGCTGAAGCCCTCACAGCACGGTGGGCCAGGAAACAGAGACAATAACAAGAACCAGGACTGGACATAACTTTCAAAGGCCCAGCCCTGCTGATCTGCTTCAAGCAGCGAAGCTCTACTTCCTGTAGATTTCACAGCCCCTAGAACAGCACTACCATCTGGAGACAATGCATCAAAATCGGAGCCTAAGGAAGATGCTTCACTAGCTGCTTACTGGCTTGCTATATCCAGACTGTGGCACTGGTTCTTGCTTTGGGCTAGCAAGTGGCCATTTTACAAATATTCCATACATGGTTGAAGATATGTAGTTAAATGACAAGTGGCATAGGGCTTCTCTACATAACCATCTAGGTGAGTTTTTACCCTCTAAGTGATCTTGCTGAACTTTTTCTGTATTGTTTTATCAAAAGCTTTCTATACTTGGTGTCTTGGAATAAGACAAGTATATTGTTTGTTTATTTGTTTTTCTGAATTTTGCCACTTTTGAAAGCATTGTCTATATATATTCACTCCTGTCCTGCAAGGATGGGCCTGCCACATTCATCAGGGTTGTGACCAAGAGTCACACACTGTCATGCTACGGAGTACGTGAAAGGGGAGGCAGCTGGCAGCAGCTGAAGCTTGTCTTTCTTAGAATATTTTCTGCCTGCAACTTCAAGCCTTAAACCCACATTCTGGGTACAACACAAAGTGTTACAACTTTATACAACTTGTGTCACCATCAAGACACAATCCTGGAACCATGATAAACCACCTGTGTGCTGGGTTTACAGAAAGAGTTCTGTGCACATAGTCATTCAGATTCACAGCTCTTTTGTTGTTGTTGTTGTTGTTGTTTGTGTTTTGTTTTAGGGTTTTTGTTTGTTTGTTTTTGTTATTTTGAGACAGGGTACCACTGTGTAGCCCTGGCTAACCAGAACTCACTATATTAACCAGGCTGGTCTCAAACTCATAGCGATCCACCTGCCTTAGCCTCCTGAGTGCTAGAAATGAAGGTGTACACCACTCAAGCTTAAATCTACAGTTCTTAACCCTCTTCATAGATATATTTTCCATCAGAAACAAGTGCTACATACTGTATCCAAAATGACTCTAATAAAATGGAATCTTTGAATCTGTGAATATTCAAATGAGAATAAATCTGTGTAATTTAAATTTTTTAAGAAACCAGATAAAAATGCTTGTTACAAATGTAACAAAAGTAGCTGCCATTCAGTCGGGTGTAGTCGCCACACATTTAATCTCAGCACTCAGGAAGCAGAGGCAGGTGGACCTCTGTGAGTTTGAGACCAGCCTGGTCAACATAATGAGTTCAGGCCAGCCAGGGCTACACAGTGAGTCCCTATCTTACACAAAACAAAACAGCGCAGCTGATGCTGCGGGTCAAGGCAGCAGCACCCCAGCCCTCTCCCTGGTGCCCCCTTTTCATCTGCCCCGGAGATAGCCATTGTTTCATCTGCCCCGTAGATAGATAGCCATTGTTTCATCTGCCCCGGAGATAGCCATTGTTTCATCTGCCCCGGAGATAGCCATTGTTTCATCTGCCCCGGAGATAGCCATTGTTT
>NW_026596125.1:19893238-19897893 GCF_907164565.1 Psammomys obesus
ATGGCTATCTCCGGGGCAGATGAAACAATGGCTATCCCCGGAGATAGCCATTGTTTCATCTGCCCCGGAGATAGCCATTGTTTCATCTGCCCCGGCGATAGCCATTGTTTCATCTGCCCCGGAGATAGCCATTGTTTCATCTGCCCCGGAGATAGCCATTGTTTCATCTGCCCCGGAGATAGCCATTGTTTCATCTGCCCCGGAGATAGCCATTGTTTGTAGGGTCCCACGCCTAGAAAAGTGGGCTCATCTGAGTAACTCCCAACATGGAGAGAGTGCTGGAGGGTGCAGTGATTTGCAGATGTGTGTGATTGTCTGGACGCCGCTTTCATTAGTCTTTTTCTAGACACAAGAGAATTCCACTGGCCAAATCTCTGCTACTGGGTTCTCATTCCTTCATGTGAAAGCAAACTGAAAAGGAACCGCCTCAGCACAGCCAACTCTGTGTGCTCTCTTGCTTCTCTTTTCTCTACAGTACTAGACCCTGACTACAAGGCCCTGGATATACTGGGAAAGTGCTGACACTGCAGCCTTTATAATATTACCAGCCCTATGACTATCCTAGGATTTTTAGCCCTCCATCTGTTCCCACATTCCACTCTGTAGCCCCTAGATTTCCTCACCCAAAAGACATTTGTTCCAAGATACTCAAAGGCCAGGATGGGTAACAAGAGTCCCCCTGCCAAAGGCCCCAACAAGATGCATCAGCTCTACCTGTGACCACCAGGTAGCAAGGTCAAAGTCCTGAGGACTAAAAACAGAAAGTGACCAATTCCACTATACATGTGAGAAAGGGGAAAGTTCCTGGGAGCATTTTAACTGAGCTTTAAAAGGCAACAAGGAACCAGGCAGTGGTGGCACTCACCTTTAATCCCAGCACTCAGAAGGCAGAGACAGATGAATCTCTGAGTTCAAGACCAGCCTGGTCTATAGAGCAAGTTCCAGGACAATCAGGGCTACACAGAGAACCCCTGTCTCAAAAAAACAAGTGAAAATACATTTTTAAAAGGCAACAAGGAAGAAGGAGGTAATATTTGAGCAGCTGAAACAGCTTGTATAAAGGCAAAAAAGATGTGAGCATGCATAGTGGACAGAGAATAAGAGCAGATAAAACAGCCTATGGGATCCAACTACAATCATGGTCCCATGACTAGAAAAGGACTAGAAAAGGACTCAGGAATCCATTGGAACTGAAGCTTATTCAAAGAGTCTCAGTCCTACCTCAAGATTCGGAAACTCAAGAGTCCCAAACCCCAAGGCAGGTTCACCCAAGGAACAAACACCCAAAAATGTGGGGCTGCCTGAAAGAAGACCCACTCTATGTACACCATGTTTGTGTAGCCAGCCAAGTCCCTGGCCAAACAGATAACAATAGGCCCTGGGTAGATTTCCAGACAAGACTATGCCAAAAGCTTAAAAGATTGGCATGGTAGTGAAAACAAAAATATCAACTGGCTTCTCTAGCGTACACAGTGCTCTTCCATTAGCCAGAGATGTTTTCCCCAGTGAGCACCAGTCAGTTCTATCAGGAGAGGTAGGGCACCAGTCAGCACGCCTTGAATAAACTGTGGCTCATCTTTACAGCAGCAAAAGAATGCGGTAGTTCTAATTCTACAGATCTGGAAAGATTCTAAGACATGTAACAAAATCAGGCAAATTCCAGCATAGGTGGTAATCTCAGCTATAGTAAACTCAAAAAAAGTGCCTGTGTGTGTGTGTGTGACCTGTGTAAGCATATAAAAATCTGTAGAAGCCCCAACCCCATGCAGTATCATTCACACACTAAAGGCTCTATGATGTCATCTAACTTTATCACAAGATCCATACGCTCAAGAACTGGAATTTAATAACAACTGATGGGATTTATGTAGAATTTTAAACAGTGTGATAATAAACATGAACTCACTCACTAAGAAACATGGGGGGTGACTGCTGTGTGCATGGTTCTATCACCAGCCCTGAAGATGATCCATGAACCCTTGCAATAGAATCCCTGATCTTCAGATGTCTATGAATTACAGGCCAACCTGCTCTACACTGAGACCGTGTCTAAATAAATAAATAAAAGGTTCCTACCCTTGTAGTACTTGTGTCCCATGAGTCACCACTGAAGAGGAAATGACACAGATAGGCAGGATCAGAAGAAAAACACCAATGTTATCCGTATTTTTAATTTTTTAATAACATGAAGCAACCTACTATTTGAATAGTTTAAAGTTTTGGTTTTTTTTAAGTTTTCACTAAGAGGTACCTTTGGGGCCAGAGAGATAACTCAACAGTTAAGAGCATATACTGCTCCAGCACAGGGTCCAGCCCTGGTTCTCAGTTCCCACATCAGGTGGCTCACAGCTACCTGTAACCAGCTCCTGGTATCTGATGCCTCTGGTCTCCATGGGCACTTCATACATACAAACATGCAAACACAAACACACGCTTAAAAATAAAACAAATCTTTAAAAAATACCTTTTCCTTTTCCTTTGAAGTATTGACTCTCCTACCAAACCATTGTTTGTTTTTAAATACATATGTGCAAAGAGCTAGAAGAATGGAGCTTGAATGTTTCCACTGATCAAAAATGATATATGTATGGGAGAATGAACAGGTTTTAATATCACTGATTTATATACTATATATATATATGTGAGAGAATATAATCAGGATACCCCATAAATATGTATAATCTTTATGCTTTGTATATCAACACAAAAGATCAAATTAAATTCTTTTTTTAAAAAAATACTGTTGACACCATGTAGGGGAACTTGCTATGCTCTGTCACTAGATCCTCACAACTATACCAAAAAGTAAGAATATCAGTTGTTTTAGAGATCGCTAACTCGTCCAGAGCTGACTTCACCTAAAAGGAGCAAGTGGCAAAGGCAGGAGGGAAGAAAGCAGACGTTCTTGATGAACAGCCTAGGGATGCTGTTAGAGTTCTACAATGTGAAAGACAGTTGGACTAAAAGACAAGTACTGTCCACTCAAAAATCTCAAGTGCTGAGGTAGGGAAAAGCATGTTACAGATAGAGAAACCACCTGCTAAGGTCATCTAGGAGGCAGAAGAATGGCTGTCAAACCTGCAAGTACATTACCTCCCATGGCAAAGGAGAAGAAATCAAGTTGGAAATGGGGTTAAAGTTCCTAGTCTATCGGCCCTAAAGCAGGGAGATGAGCCTGGATTAGCCAGGTAGATCTAGTGTGATCACTAGGATCCTTATGAATAAAAAAGGTAGGAGGGTCTGTAGTGAAGTTTTGGTTTCTCTAAAAACTCAGTTATGTAAACAGGTTTTTATTTTACTCCCAAGTATAGGATATAGAGCGGCTTTTAGTTTGTCCACAGCTAATAATTGCCTTGCATGGCTCTGAGAGGGGCATGGTCTTTGCCAGCTGCAGTCAGTTTAATTCTGAGGACTTGGAGAGGGTATAAATACCAGAGCCCAGAAGAAAGAAGGTTGTTGATTCTTTTGCTAGTTAGCTGGACTTCTGGGTATCCTGACTATAAGACGGATATTTTCCAAAGAACCCAACAACCCTAACGAGTCAGAAATAGTCTAAAGAGGTCTGTGTTACCTGTCCCTTCTAACCTTCTTTCTCTCCTACCTAGGAGTAGGAAGAAAGAAAGAGGCCTTAGAAACCCAAATAGAATAGAGTATAAAAACTAGTGTCTACAGGATCTGTATCACAACACTGCTGGGGAGGGCCAAGACCCACTGCTAACCTCCACAGTAAGAGGATGTGTTGACCTCAAAACCTGGCTCTTGACCACTGTACTAGAAGAGGGGGGAAGTCTAATTACCTGGCCAAGAAAGAACCACTGTTATTTGTTAGAATTGTAGCTGTAATGGTTTGAATAAAAACGCCCCCCTGTGGATCATAAGGAATGGCACTAATAGGAGGTTATGGCCTTGTTGGAGTGGCTGTGGCCTTGATAGAGAAAGGATGTCACTAGGGGTGGGCTTTGAGGTTTCAGATGCTCAAGCCAGGCTGTGTTATTCTCTCTTCCCATTGCCTGCCAATCCAGATAACTCTCAGCTATCCCTCCAACACCATGTCTGCCTGCATGCCATCATGCTTCCCACCATCGAAATGTGGACTAAACATCTGAATTCTAAGTCAACCCCAGTTAAGTGTTTCCTTTACAAAAGTTGCTATGGTCATGTGTCTCTTCACAGCAATAAAACTCTAAGACACGCAGGGTTGTTTTGCTTTTGTTGTGAGGTGTGTTGGTGTGTTTGTGTGTGTATATGTGTGTAGTGTTTTAATGTGGGTTCTGAAGATGGAACCCAGGTCCTTGTACTCTCTAGGCAAGTGCTCTACTGTTCTATTTACTGAGTTATCGCAACTACCCACCACTTCTCTAGAGTTATGCCATAGATGTTTGCCATCCTTAAGTAGCACTTTGTTTTTGTGCTTTAGTGTTAAAAGGAAAATTTCCCTTGAGTGTGGTGGCACATATCTTTAATCATAGCACTTGGAGACAGAGGCAAGCACATCCCTGTGAGTTCAAGGCTAGCCTGCTATACATACTGAGTTCCAGGCCTGCCAGGGCTACATAGTAAGACTCTTGAAAGAAAGAAAGAGAGAGAGAGAGAGAGAAGGAAGGAAGGAAGAAAGAAAGAAAGAAAGAAAGAAAGAAAGAAAGAAAGAAAGAAAG
>NW_026596125.1:19897903-19916884 GCF_907164565.1 Psammomys obesus
AAGAAAGAAAGAAAGAAAGAAAGAAAGAAAGAAAGAAAGAAAGAAAGAAAGAAAGAAAAAAGAAAAGAGAAAGAGAGAAAGGGAGGGACGAAAATTTTTCCTAGTAGTGTGTATTTAAGCAAAACCAGAGGGGATTCTGAGGCTGTCCACCATCAGACAGCTCTTATAGAACAAAGGTAAGACACAGAAAGCAAATGAACTAGCTCTGACCTCCTCAATTAACCTGTCAGTTGGTTACATATTAACTAGTTGTTTACAACTTAGTTAGTTGGTTACTAGAGCTCTTACAACCACCCAAAAACCTACTACTGCCATTAAACTTCTTTACTGGCTTGGTATGCTGGGCCCAGAGCAGATATATGGGGCAAATTAAAGGCCACCTACAAAATATTGGTTAACATTATCTTGGCAAAATGGAGATGCCACACAGTTCACTCTTCTCCAGTTGTATTTCTGTCATTTGCCTTATGTTCCTGGTGCCATGTTTTCTCATGTCCCTATAACTGACTCATTAATATTGCTCAACAGGATCCACTGAATAAACATATCAGATTTTATCCATCCTACCATTTGAGCTGTTTACTGTTTGAGGCAATTAAAAATAATGCTGCTGTGCCAGGGTGGGTTGATACCCCTTGTCCTCTTCTCTGAGCAGAAGGAAAGGGGGAATGGGAGGAGGGGGGCTGGGAGGAGAATGGAAGGAAGGAGAGGAGGTGGGATCAGGCTGTAAAGTGATTAAATGAATAAATAAATGGAGAAAAATAATGCTGCTGTGAACAGCTACAAGCTTATTGGGGCGTGATACATATCACCATAAAATTTACCCAGTAACTAGATTATAAGTTCACACAGTTGTGAAAACCTCACCACCACCAAGTTTAAGAATACTTCTGTCACTCCCAGTAGATCCTTCATGACTGTTTGCAGACAGTCCCACCTGCCGTAGACCACAAGTCATCTCTGGCACATTGACTTTTCTAGAAATGTCATGTAAGTAGGTACAGACAATAAGCAGTCTTTTGTATCTGGCTCCTTTCCCAGTGCACAATGTTTTGAGGCTCATCCGTTCTGCTCCATGTTTGATCCTTTTTAATGCTAAAAACTGTTCCACTCTGGGCCTTTGCTTATTATTACCCAGTAAGTAAAACCTGGTTGAATTTCAGGTTCTGACCAAGAGATGCTCTAAGAATGTTTGTGTGCAGAGCTTTGTAGGGATCTGTATTTTCATTTCTCTGGTAGAATTAATGGGACACAGAGTAAGTTTGTGTTTGGTTTGTTTTTAATTTGAGAACATTGTTCACAGGCTGGCCTCAAATGTGTAGTTGTTCTGCCTCGGCCTCCCTAGTACTGGGACTACAGACAAGTACCACCAGGCTTGGCTATGTGTTTAATTTTTTTTCTTTTTGAAGTGCTGGAGATGAAACCCAGATCCTTGCCTATACTCATAAATTGTTCTACAACTGAGCTATTCCCACAGCCTGTGTTTAATTAAACAAACAAACAAAAACAATGTAATTGGCAGACAGCTCTTCAGTGTCTACCCTGCACACTATTCATATTAACGTGAACTAAATAAACTTGTTTTCCAAGGTGACTGAGCCATTTTTCACTCACTACTTCTGTCAGAGCAGAACTGAAGATGAGTAGAAGGATGAAGATGGTCTCTTTAGGGGGTGCATGAGTAGGGTAATGAGGCCAGATGTAGAAAATTCTAAATGAATTATCCACAGCTTATCCATGATTAGGAATATTCAGGGAGATGAGGATTTAGAGAAATCCCACCGCCACCACCCAGTTGTAAGATGCTAGACATGTTTTCAGCCTACCTAAACCCCACATTCATGTCTGAAACAGGTACCAGCCTGAGATTGCTGGGAAGGAGTTCAGAAACGTTTTGAGTTAACAATGGACTACCAGGGCTAGTGACACTCAAGCTCCCATTACTGTTGGTATCAACATCACCACGGCTGAGAGACATCAGCTCTTGAACCTTTAGTAGTGGTTGGTGGAAAACTCGATGTGTATGTAGCCCAGGCTGGTCTCTAATCCAGGATCCTCCTGCCTCTACCACCTCAGTGCTGGAATGAAGGGTTTAGTAGTGGATACTCCAGGAACTGCCTACTTTAAACACAACCAGATGTCTTTTTTTTTTTAAGATATATGTAACTAAGGGAAATGCTCACTCACTTCACCCAAGCACATCACTAGACAGACATCCAGGCTGCATTTACATGGATCTGAGTTTGATTTGGTGGACCTCTCTAACAGAGTAGGATGTAATCAGTTTTGCTCCATCCCCTCCTCAGTGTATTACTACCTGTCTTCCACATGCCTACTAAAATCCCAGAAGTCCCCAAACACACCTCAGTCATCTAAAGGAGTGAAAGGGATACAGGTGGAAGAAGCACCTTTGGGACAAAAAATACACAGGTGCAAGGCTCAGGCTGACACCTATTAGCAGGTTATTCTGAAGCACAGGGCAATCAAAACTCCTGGGGTCCATGTGCTGTGGCACGTGAAAACTGAAAGGTGCTCATGGTAGCGAAATCATTCCCATTAACAGGAAAACTGTATCCAAGGCAGGAAGTGAGAGAAGAGAAGAAATCCCAGACTTGAGTCTCCCAATTCCCTTCCAGCCCTGTCTACACGCACACAGAAGCCTGATGTAGTTCAAAGTGACCCACACCCTTCATTCCAGCACTTAAGTGGTAGAGGCAGGAGGATCCTGGATTAGAGACCAACCTGGGCTACATACACATCAAGTTCCAGGCAAACCTGAGCTGCATAGTTAGACCTTAACTCAAACAGGGAAAAAGGAGGGGGGTGTTTAAAATCTGACACAGGTGTGTCACCTCTAGCCAGAACAAAGCATACCGTTTGACAGGTGGCAAATACTTTTTTGTATGACCACAAAGTTCCAATAGAGAAATAACGCCAGATGCAAATAAGAGGACCCAACTCTACATGCTGCAGCCACAAAGATAATTATATGTCACGTAACAAATGTCACCAGAGTTGTTTTTTTAAATAACTGTTTGTTTGTTTGTTTTAACCCACCACTGGACCAGCTTTATCCTAAAGCCTCATTACCTCAGGTCTACTCCAGCTGCATTACCTAAGTTGAGGAATGGGTTTCCTGGTATACACTGAGTTGTTAGCTTTTTGTTATATGAAATATCTTGAGAATTTCATATGTGAATGCTGTGTTTACATTACTTCCTCTCCTTTCTCCAAGTTCTGTGTCCCTCCACTTTTATCCCTCCACTCTTATTCTCTTCTTTCTTTTTCCTCCTCCTTCTTTTTAGATAAGTTCTCATTATGTAAATCAGTCTGGCCTCCAACTCATAGAGATCCACCTGGCTCTGCCTTCAAAGTGCTGGGGTCAAAGCTGTGTGCCCATCCCCAGCTTATTCATTATTTATTGCTGTATAAATTTATCAGTGTGACCTGCTGGACTTCTTTTCGTGTTAGTCCTACATTTGTAAGAGCTGACACTTGGGAGTGGATAACCTATTGGGCTCATGCCTGGAGAAGACTTCCAGTTCTTTGTCTAGGGATGGGACCTTGTGAAATTTCCCCCATTCAGATAGGTGTGTCAACTGGTGTTGCCATTTTTCAGGTCTTACTTAAGCAGCCATACTGTTGAGATTTTATGTGTGCAGCTTTCTGTCATATACAAAAGGAGAAAACTCCTTCTAAACAGGTATCTGCTTGCATCTCAAGTTCAAGGGCTAGGACGGGATCACTAGCCTTCTCCTCACTCAGTGGAAACCATAAAACTGAGATATCTCTTCTTGACTTAAACCTGTCCCAAGTTATAAGGTCAGGATGAAACACGGAATTTGGAAGGCAGGTCATTTTCCTTGAGGAGTGCCTTCAAGGTTCACAGGAAGGGACTGGAGCCCAGAGACCCCAAGCCAAAGCCCTCATCCAAAGCCACAGATGTCTTCAGACTCCAGCAGAGCCCAGTAAAGCCTCTTCACCCAGGATGAATGTCCATCTCCAAGATTACATAGAGTCATAAAGGGCAGGAGCATTATCCTCAGAGCCTAAATCTTGGCCAGAGTTATGGCCAGAGTTGGAGGGGCAAGGCCTTTCCAACAGATCTCTCCAGTGCCTCTCACAGGGCCTGCCTTATCGTTTTGTAGGAAAGTGGATAGGGAAAAGCACTTTGAGGTACTCACCAGAGCCCAACAAACAGTATCTAGCTTCCTAGTGCCTGGCCAAACTGACTCATTACTTAGGGCTGACCTCATGCTTCTGGAAAATTCAGCCCACCCACAGTCTGTGTGTAGCCTCTCATGTCTCAGTTCTGCTACCAGCAAAAAAAAAAAAAAAAAAAAAAAAAAAAAAACAAAAAAAACAGGGTGGGTGTGGAAATGAATATAGCACAAACAGCCCCTGCCCCTGCCCACCAGAGCCTTCTCTCTAGCCAGCAAGCACACTTGAGAAGGAAGCTGAGAAGTCCATGCCCACCTGTCTACTCCAACAGATGAGTATATTTATGAAAAACAAGACAAAACAAAAACTTTCACACTATGGCTATCTGCCTGCTGCATTCCAGACTCTCAGAAAGTAAACAACAGGTAGTTCAACTCCATTGGAGGTGCTGGAAGACATCTGTCATCCATTCTTCTGCCTCAGAGAAAGCTGGAGAATTCAAGGTCAGGCTGAGGCCTATGTTCAATGACAAAAAGTAAATGTTTATTTAGCCCAGACCTGGAGCAGCCACCTACTCTGTTGTTTCCAAAGTCACTAATACCAACATCTGCCTCTGTGTAGAAGCCATGTATATACTGAAGAACAATTAAAACTCCTTCATGACCTTTTTCTCCATTCTAAGACTTTTTTCTGGGTCAGACACCTTCTTACACTCGAATAAGGGTGGCAACGGGAAGCAGCAACACATGTAGTTGAGTTCCACCATGTTTTTCTACACATGCTCCTTCTACAGCCTTCCAAGATCGCTCTGTACCATCATCCATGCCTTCAGGCTGCAAGAACTGGACAAGGCATTTGCTCTTCATGTAAACATTTTATTCTTGGGCTGTCAAGATGGATCAAGCAGGTAAAAGCACTTGCTATGCAAGCCCTGACAGTCTAAATTCAATCCCTGAAACCCACTCAAAGGTGGAAGACCTCACTACTGAAAGTTGTCTCCTGACTTCCCCACTAGTGCTGCAGTGTGTGTCATAGACAGACAGACAGACACACACACACACACACACACTAGCAGGGGGCAGAGTGAGCATGCAAAAACACAATAAAGCTTTTTTTTAAAGCTTTATTCTCACTCAACCCAGGGGCTAAGAAACATGTGGAGGTGGGCAAAAGGCCTATTTCTTGTTTGCCTTCTTCGTTTTAGCCTGACTGAGAGAAAGTAGACAGCAAGCAGGTTTAAATTTTGCTTGCTGAAGTGTTTCTCAGAATAGGACCCCCTTTCTTCAGAGCTTGAGAACTTTGCATACACTGAAAATATGCAGGCATATTTCTATTCCATTTTTAGAATAATAATCTTCATCCCACTCTGGAGACACCATGCTTGGGGTAAGAGCTCAAGTTCAGTGTCAGCAAACCTGCCAGGCTTCTGTGGGAGACCCAAGCATGCCATCTCTTCTGTTTATCTTTGGTGTGTGTGTTCGGGGGGAATAAAGGGTGAATTTGAATCTGAGTACCAACACAAACTTTGAATAGGAACTATATTGCCAAGTGCAGGGTATTTCTCCCCAGCTTCAGGTCTCTACCAAACGATGGAAACTAGGACATGAGAAGAGAATGTAACATATCTTCAGGCTCCAACTTGACAATTGATAAGAACAGATATCCTTTTCTTGCTTCTGGTTCTGCCCCTGTACCTCCAGTGGGTTCTGTACAGCTCCCTGCAAGCAAAGCCACATCATTCCAATTCACTTCTTTTCAACTTCCCACTGATGCAAACACCAATTTAGCCTGAAAAACCTGTGCTGTGGTGTTTGGGAGGTCACCTGGCTAAAAGTAATGGGGCCTGAGTACTAATTCTGACTGTCACATAGTCACTGTTCGGCCTTCAAGAATTTCCATCTCTTCTTGGGGTCTCATTTTCTTCACCTGTAAAGATAAGATTAGATGATCCCAAAGATTCTTCTCACAAATGACCTACTTCACTCATACATTCATTCTAATATTAATGCAAGCCAGAACCAAGTTCTGAGCATCCTGTGCCAGGCACAGCAAGGCATGTGGCTGTGTCCTACTACCTAAAGAAAGGTAATTAGCTATCTATGAGCCACATATGAACAGGAGGGTCTTGGTCCTCTCTATGCATGGTCTTCAATCGATGCATCAGTCTCTGAAGGACTGCTTGGGTCCTGTTTATGTTTGTTTGTTTGTTTGTTTGTTTGTTTGTTTTGGCTTTGTTGATTTCCTTGTGGGCTCAGTCTCCATGTGGGTCTCCTTTTCCCTAATAAGAAGAGAAGAGACACTCTCTGACATGAATTCAGTTGCCTGCTCTCTCATCACTTCTCTCCTGTGGGGAGACCTTGCCAGGCCACAGAAGAAGAGCATCCAGACAGTCCTGATGGGGCCTGAATGGCTAAGATCAGACAGTAGGGGAAGAGGACCTCCTCTATCAGTGGACTAGGGAAGGGAGATAGGGGAGGAAGAGAGAGGAAGGGTGGGACCAGGAGATGAGGGAGGGGGCTACAACCAGGATACAAAGTAAACAAATTGTAAATAATAATAATAAAAGTAATAAGAAGAAGAGCTGACAGCATTAGGGATTCTATCACTTTCTATTGTCACTGCACTGTTCACAGTGGGAAGAAAAATCAACTTTCTCCCCTGCTCAGCCAACAAAGAGAAGGCATTTTCCTCATTCTAGTCACACCGGAAATGCTCTCAGTGCCTTTTTCTAAATTTGATTTTTTTTTTTTTTTTGAGGTTGTTACTGTTTGTCATTTTAAGCCTCTTTTCCAGGGAAGGACAAGACTACCTCTTTTCCCTCCTAATAAGTCCTTTATTCTCCAGAGTTTTACCAAAAAGAGAAAATGCTGTCCATTTCAAAACACTGAATATACTATTTTTCAATTTGCATTGACTCTATATTTCAATATACAAGCCCCCAAAAGAGGAGCTTTATGAAAACTGTCCCGGAGAAAGAATTTCTGGCCCAGTCCTCAACACCACCTAAGCAGCCCACCGCTCCTAGTTTCTGAACACCTGTTGGACCTGCTGAGGCTCTCCACTACCGTGGTTCCTCCCTGCGTGTCAAGGTTTGTGGGAGGATTTCACCCTGTGGAAAGAGCTCCAGAGCGCTGTGCCAACCGAAGTCATTGGGCTGAGCTGGGCTTTGATGGGATTTAGCGCATAGCCCTGTCTCCCTCAGCTTTTTTTTGCTGATGATGCTGCAAGGGAAAGTGGTGGTCCCAGACCGTAAACCCCAGTGCAGCCAAAGCTGCAGGCGGATGCATGCATCCCAGTGGTTCCAATGCGACCTGCGCCCACGAGATCCTCACTACCCCGCAGAGAGAAGATCAAGCTGGGTCACCGGTTTAGGTCCCCACGCTCGAGCTCAGCCATCGCCTCACCCAGCCCTTCTCTGCACAGCTACCCACTCCCCGAAGCACCGCCCGCCCCCTCCTCGGCTGCCACCAATCAGCGTCCCGAGCGGCGCCCGCGGAGTCAGGTCGGCAGCCAGTGAGCACCAGAGCCCGAGGCGGCGCCTCACCGCCCCCTCGCAGGATGCCAGGCGCCCCGCAGCTGGCGAGGTGGGCGAAGCGCGCGGGGCGCTGGAGGAGCGCGGGGCTGGAGAGAAGCGCGCGCCCGCCTCCGCTCCGCCTCCGTCCGGGGGCGCGGGCGCAGTGGCCCCGGCGGAGGATCGCAGGGGGCAGGGCCGAGACAGCGAGGAGGGGCGCGGGGGAAGTGGGAGCGATAAAAGGAGGCTAGGCTGCCCCACCCCGCGACAGGCCGGCAGGCAGGCTCTTGCGTCCCTTCCTCCGGCCTGTGCCGGCGGCGGCGAGACGCGCGGCCCGCTGCCGGCCCATGGAGGCTTTCCCTTGGGCGCCAGGCTCTCCCCGCCGCGCCCGCGCCTCTGCGCCTATGGCGCTCGTGCCCAGCGCCCGCTACGTGAGCGCCCCGGGCCCGGTGCACCCGCAGCCCTTCAGCTCCTGGAACGACTACCTGGGGCTAGCCACTCTCATTACCAGGGCTGGCGACCGCGGCTCCCCGCACGAGGGGCCCGGGCCCACAGCGGCGGTACCCACGCTAGGGCCGCCCGAGGACGACGAGGGTGACGATGGCGAAGAGCCGAGGGCCGGGGACCGCTACCTGGGTGGCGCGTTGGAATTGCGCGCGCTAGAGCTGTGCGTCGGCCCGGGTGAGGCCGGGCTGCTGGAGGAGCGCTTCGCTGAGCTGAACCCTTTCGCAGGGCGCGCCGCCGCGGTGCTGCTGGGCTGCGCGCCCTCCACCTCCACTGCCTCCACGGCCGAAGTGGTGCCGCGCGAGGAGCCGAGCCCTATGTGGGCGGCCGAGCCTCGTCTGCACGCGGCATCCGGGGCGGCTGTCGGGCGTTTGCTGAAACCGGAGCTGCAGGTGTGTGTGTTCTGTCGGAACAACAAGGAGGCGGTGGCGCTCTACACCACACACATCCTCAAGGGCCCCGACGGCCGGGTGCTGTGCCCGGTCCTGCGTCGCTACACGTGCCCCCTGTGCGGCGCCAGTGGCGACAACGCACACACCATCAAGTATTGCCCGCTCTCCAAAGTGCCACCGCCCGCCATCCGACCGCCGCCGCGCAGCACCAGGGACAGCCTGCCCAGCAAGAAGCTGCGTTAGGAGCGAGCTGCAACTTGAAGCTTCGGACACTTGAAGGCATGGTCGCGCTCCTCTCGCCTGTGAAATGGTCTTGGTTTTACTGAAACCGGAGGACCCGCAGCACTTTCCTAAGGAGTGGTCGTGTCTTGTCTCTAGTTTCTAAAGCGCACAGCCAAAACGGTGAGGGCTGAGCGGATGTGCCACTGGCTGAAGTGTGGTGAATGAGGCGCTGTTTACTGTATACGTCGGCCCATTTTCGGCGCGCATCAGTATGAAATTGTCTCTGATCTTGGATGTTTCGTTTTATGGAGGCACTTTATTAGGTCTAGAGTATTTTTAATAGCCTCTGAACTGAGTGCAAAACTACAATTTTATGGAATGTCGGCAAAAATACTATTTTATTGTCTGATGCAATTATTTAGTTTATCCTTTTTCTGATTGCAGGTAAAGCAATTTAGTACACTTCCAGTATTGAGAGGGTGTTCCTCCTCGTGGGTTGTTTGTCCTAGATGGGAGACGTGAAGGCACAAACTGTAGCAGGTAGAATACAGTTCGTATCCTTTTTATGTATCAGGTAATTCTACTGAATTAGCAAGTAGATCTCCCGCCCTTAAAATTGTGCCAAGTCTTAATCATATTGTGTACATGTTTGGAAATGGTGCTGTGTAAGAGATGTGTATTTATAGTGACCGTATGTGAATCCATTAATCTCCACTGTAATACCTACTTAGCATTTTCTCTATGCACCATCCTGACTGTCCAACTCTTTATAAATGTCTGATGCTAAGGTCAGAAAGGAGGAAACCTAAGGGAGCAATGTTAACCCTCCTTGATTGCTCAATTTCAGGGTTCCTCAATAGAAAATGGGAAACTATAGATAATGCAATAACCCGAGTTCTGGAAGGTTCCGCTCTGGGCTGCCTGCCTCCAGATATACAGGCATACCATTTCAAGGCTCTAATAATTGGTGTTGGATACAAGTGTCATAACCTCCTTGGTGGTGGGGTTCCACACTTGGTGGAAGACTCCTGTCTGCTTCCAGAACCCCAAAAGATCTTCGTTCAGAATTTACTAACCCCTTACTTCCAGTACTCCTGTAAATCTATCACAGTGTATGCTGGATTATGGCACAAAGCTACCTACCATCAAGACAGAACAAGGCAAAGATGGAGGTGAACTAAACAGGCACCAACACCAAGTATATAAAGCTTCCAATAGTCGGATTTGGTTAGTAATACAAGACTGTCTTTCATATTAAGCAGCAACTTCACAACAAACTTATTTTCTGTGTAAAAGAGGCTGATGTAAAAATACTGGATAGCTGTGAGCCCTATTGGTAAGAGGTGCTTCATACCATAGACAAGGAGATGGGGTTGGTAGAAAGACATTATTAGCAACGAAGAAAACTATCCATTAGTTATAGACCCACATCCACTGGGCCTAAGCCTAAACTTGAGTAATTTAATAAAACATGTAGTTCCTTGTTATTTTACTAGAAAACATAACATTTGTTTTGGGTGAAGTTCTTCAACAAATTCATATCCTCTAACTTAACTGCCCTGCCTTTTCAAAGAGGTAGTCTCATTGCTTTTGTAATCCCATCAGATACTTTCCAAGGCATGTATGAATGCCAGTACATAAATACATGAGCTGAACCAATGAGTGCATGAACCTAATGCCAACTTTTATTTTCTGACATCTTACCAGGACCAGGAATGTTGAGATGGGCATTCCTGTTCCCTGGAATGGAGGGCTCCATTGAGACAGCTGTCAGAGTACATCTAAGCGCAAGGACCAGAGTTCGATCTCCAGCACCCACAGGAAAATATGGGCATGTGGTGTTTTTAATCCCAGTGCTATTGAGACAGAGGCCAGCTTTGCTACATGGGTGACCTCCACATCTGAGTGAAAACTCAATGTCAAAATGTTAGGTGGGCTCATGAAGACTATCATCTGAGGCTGACCACATTTATCTGTAGATTTCGGTAACTTTTTAAAGCCAAAAGTAGCTGTGTTCAAACCACTGGAGAGGCAGAACCCTTTGCCTGGGGCTCACTAGCCAGGCAGTCGAACTCCCAGTTTAGAGAACTCCGGATTCAAAGAAACACTGTTTGAGGTAGAATGTGATTGAGGGCACCAACTGACCTCTGGCCCCCACATACTTGCACCCAGAACATGTCCACACAAAAACGTATCCCATACCACATGTTCTTCACCTGATGCCAAGTCTGTTTCCCAGCTAACAAATACTGAAAATCTACAATATAAACAACAACAAAAAAACATTTCAGGTTTTTCTAGAGAAAATACATAGGCTGCCTCCTCTCAAAAAATTCCTAGGGCCAGACTTTGTATGTGCCTTTAATCCTGGCACTCAGGAGGCAGAAGAAAGCCAAGTAATCCTTGGAATTATACTTTATAAAGGTTTTTGCAAAAATGTTTACAGTAGAGACCCAAGTTTAGGGCCATACAGCTCAGTGGTAGAGCACTTGCCTAGACAGAGTGCATAAAACCCTAGGATCAATACCCATTATTATAGAGAAATTAAACTTAAAACCCAAAGTTTAATTCTACAAGTGTGATACGGTTGGCTTCTGCCTAAGAGTGCACTGTGAATCTGGCTAGACCACAAAAATGGTACAGCCCTGTATCAGCTCCACCATGGGCAGAGGCACAAGTTATGCTGTGCTTTAGTCTGCTTTTATTTATCCAAACTTGTTAATTCTAATGGCCTTTTACTTTTTTGTACTTTATTTTTTTCTAAAGTCCTTTTCAGAAGTTAAATAGCTTTGATTAGAACTTTTGTCAGATATATTAAACCAAAACGATGTATCAGGAATGTGTCTATTTCAGGTTAATTTTGTTGTCCAAGTTTCTTGATAAGAACATTCTAATAGCTCTGTTCTATAAATAGAACAGCCAAAGAGTCTTTGGGAAAAACACAACAGAAGTGCAGTTTTCAAGACTGGGTCTCACCAAACAAAGCGGACATGGAAATTCAGTACCTTTCTGCCTCACCCAGCAAAGTTCTGGGATTACAGCACCATGTGGTGCTGGTAGTTCTTGACTAACAATCCCATACATAGTGTTTTTGACACCCACCTCCACCCCTGGTTGGCACTCTACAGACAAGTACGACGGACATCTGAAGGTTCTCTCTCCCTTCAAGCACAGCTATAAAAGCTGTAAGACTCCATTCATTCATTCATTCATTCATTCATTTATTTATTTATTTATTTATTTTTACAACTGCAGAAGCCACAGGGCTCACCTGGCACATCCAGACTAATCCGCCTTCCTCTAACCTGCTAAATGTTGGTGGGGTGGTGGTGGAGGGTGGACTGTGTAATGGGAACCCATAAGCTGGACCACAAAGCAACATCATCAGATCTATCTGTATCTACCACATCAGTGTCTGGCTCACTAGTAAGCCCATACCTAGCAGGCCATTGCCCCAATAAACCTGTAAGTACTGTAAATCTGCAAGTACTTCTACTTGTTTTGATTGCAACAAGTTCCATGTGTGAAATCCCAGTCTTTGGTAACATCAGACAGAAGCACCTGATTAAGCAGGAAAGCATCAGTACTATTTCTTCTGGCCTAACAGCTCTAACAGTAGAAACTTTTTAAACCACTGTTTAGTAATTTATAAGTCTATACCTTTTAAGTTTGTGACTATTGTTTTTCTTCTAATTCAAGATGAAACCTAAGCTGGTAACCCCTGCACATCACCTCACAGAACATTTCAAGGAAATGACAGTGTTCCATGAACAAGGGCATTCACAAACTTGCTAGCTGCCATTTGCTTCTTGTGTTACTGTTAGGTTATACTAACAATGACAAATTTCAACAGCACTGATTAAAAATTCACAGGAACTCAATGTATAGAATATAGCACCATTAACAAATCAACACTAACACCAATTATGTAAGTATTTTATTTATCACCGAAGAAAAAACACAGCAGCAAGTTCTGTGTTGGCTTCAATAAGACCATGGTTACTCTAACACAGCTACTACACTCCAAAATTGAAGTCAACACAGTCATCACTACAAATTACTTGTTGAAATAATCTATCCTGAAGAAAGAAAATTAGGAAAAAGAATTTAAACAATTCCTCCAAACCACACATTTATAAATATTGTCATATTTAAAATGCTTAAAAGGCATGAATTAGTGGAAAAGCAGTTTTCTTTTGGCAACAGAAAAAAAACAAACCCACAACAGGTTACCAAATGCTCTAGGAATCCAAAGCTGTGCTGTTCTGGACCTGCACTTGAGCAGCACCATCATGATGATGACTACAAAAGGCTTTATACTCACCTCTCTCAAGTAAAGTCTACGAAAACCCCATTACAACCAGTGTTTGCAATGCCTACACACTGATCAGAAGCTACAAACTGCCTAAATGTAGTTAACAGAAAATACCTAACAAGGTATGTTCCCATTACTATTCATGGGAAAGCTGTCAGATCCATTGGCTTAATGGGTTTTCAAATGTTTTAGGAGAACCTTACCTTATTCCAAATTAATATCTGATATTTGAAAATCAAAACAAAACAAAAAGATCAATTGTATACCAAGATATGGTGTTAACACCTGAAGGGTTCACATTTTTATTTTTTAGGTTTTTTTTAAACAAATGATTGATGAAATAATGCAACACCTTAAATTCCAGAAAATGGCATGGTTTTCCAACCTCCTGTGAATACAGTGCATGATCAAACTATTATATATGATTAATACAAGTTCATGCTTTTTGTGTTATGGTGAGACAACATTAAAGAATTTAGACTGGTTGAAGCACAGGAATATCCTTGAATGTGATCAAACCTATTTAAGAAGCCACAAGTTTCTTGTCTTGGGACTTAGCGCCGTACTGTGGTCCATCCATCTTCATCAGTTTCATTCTTAGTACGACGAAGGGACTCCCTATCTTTCTCAGCTCTCCAGGATGCTTTCTCTTTCTCACCTTCTCGTTCTCTCTCTCTTTCTCTATCTCTTGAAATAGCTGTGGGAGGAACACGACGAGGTAGATCCCGTTCTTCAGTCCGGTCATCTTTCCTGTCATCTGCACGTCTCCAAGAGCTTGCTAGAAAAGTTTAAAAATTTTCAAGTGTATTTTATTGGTTAAAAATAAACAGAAGCGAAGCCTACCTCAAACTACTTGGAAAAATCAACAATGCACAGTAAAAGACCCATATTTTAATTATTCTGTGTCATATCTGACAAAAGTATTTAAATAAAAACTTGCAGACATAACAAAAAATTGCAAACAAACAGAAATCCTTGGTCATGGAAATATCTTAAGCACAGAAAGAACTGTTAAATGAAAGGATTTCTGATTCCTGAAGTACTTTTATCAAATGAGTTATAAAATGTGAGATTTTAAGTTATACTTTTAGTACTCTTCTGATCCTGCTGAGCAAGTTGTTAAAAGCATATGAGTAAGTAAGAACAATGGACACTTTATAACTTCACTAAAAGAGCTTTAAAAAAATGTTTGTGTATATGTGAGTTTGTGGAGGTCAGAAGACAACTTTTAGGGAGTGAGTTCTTTTTTTTCTACCATGTGGATCCCCAGGATTGAAATCAAGTTGTCAGGCAAGAAAAGCCCTTCCTCACTGAATATCTCACCAGCCCTGATTCTCCACATTTATACTTGTGTTCATCCACTAGGACCTTATATAATAATGCTTCTCCATTTTTACTAATATTAATTCCTGCTGCTTATCATTTAGTCTGTTGCTACATGTACCTTAGAGATGAGCTTACATCGTAATCTGACAACTAAGTACATTGAATTTACTCTTATTATCAATGTTCGCATTAATTTGAAAGACAATTATATAAGGCCCTGTCACGACACAAAATAGTTCTCCAACATTCCAACAGCCATATGTCTCTACCTTCCTCTCGCTCTGATCTGAGGGGAGGTCCTCTCCGGTCTCTATCATCTCTTAAGTCCCTTCTTTCTCTCAGGTCTCTCAGATCACGACGATCATCTCTCTCCCGACGACGGTCATCCCTGTCCCTATCATCACGGCGACTTGAATCTCTCCAGCTTGAAGATTCTTCTGCTGGTCCTCTTCTCCAGCCACCTTCATCCCTGTGGCCATTAAAAGTGACAAACTCAGTTCTCATTCTGACAAAATATGTGGCTAATTATAAACAACACACCAGCTGGGTGGTGACAGCAAACATCATTAATCACACTCTAGAATTTTGAGGCCAGCTCCAGGATGGCCTAGGATAGTTGCTACTTCCCTAAAGATCCTAAAGTAGCACAACCTATATTCCAACAGCTAGTTCACATGCTATAAAGAACTTTTCCTACTAGATTTGCTAGTGGCAAAGCCGTTATAGCAGTGGGAACAAGGTAGGACTTTTAACACTAATAAAAACTGGGTGTACTGTCAACTGACTATAAATCTCAACATAGGTGAGTTGAATAAAAACTGAAGTTCAGGTCAGCCAAAGCTGCACAGAAAGATGCCATCTTTTCAAAAACAAAAAAAAGGATAACTTAAGGACAACTAAGCTGATTCACTGATCTAAAAAGACAGTGCAGTAGACATCTGGACTGCTTTCTTTACCATTTATGCAAACAGCTTAAGGCTCCATGTCTTCTCATTTTCTAGATGGGGAAGGGGGTGTTAATCAATCACACTCTATGTACATCTAATGGTTAAGTGAGGCCAGGGCATTATTTATCAAACATGATTTAGAATGCACAACAGAGTTTAAGAAAAGTCAGTTAACACAGTAGGTCATTTCCAACCTGGGTCTTCTGAAGCGATCCTCCCGGTCTCCATCTCTTTCTCTGTCCCTTTCCCGTTCAAGGTCCTTGTCATTCTCCTCTCGATCTTGGCTCTCTCTATCCTTCTCTTTGTCTCTATCCCATTCACGTTCTTCTGATGGTCTTGATTCTCGAGGTGGACCCCAACTTTCTTCTCTAGCCTTTTCTTTCTCTCTCCATCCACCTATTTTATAAAAAGAAGCAATTTTATTTTTAACATTAACAACTGTATGTTGATGTGGTGCTGAGGATAACACAAGGCCTTATGCATGCTATGCAAATACTTTATCAACTGAGCTTATCCTGTGACTTTAAAGAAGACATCTTAGCATTGATTCATCACCCTAAACAGAAACTGAAGATACCCCCAATCCCATTTTTAAAGAAAGCAATGTATAAAGATGGAGAGATGGCTCAGAGGTAAAGAGCAGTAACTTTTTTTCCAAAGGTTCTCAGTTCAATCTCCAGCGACCACATGGTGGCAACCATCTATAATGAGATCTGGTGCCCTCTTCTGGTATATAGTTATACAGGCAGGCAGAGGACTATGTAAGTAATAAATCTTTTTTTAAACCATGTGTATCTACAAACAGCTAGCCATTAACAATTTTTGAGTTATGTATCTACATAAGCTTAAAACAGTCTGGAAATGATGTTTCATAAAATAAAAAGACTCATTTTTCCTGGTGCGTAGACTCATTATCAGTATAAAATCTGTTCCTATTTTACTACAGACCACAAATTATGAATTCATACCCTGTAACATTTTATCAAAGATTCTCCCCAGGTCTTGTCCTCTGTGATATTCCTCCACCACCCAGTCATAAAACAAGAACAAATGCTTTGATTCTGCCCAGTGTTTCACATGAAGCAGCAAGAAGTCAAAGCAAGCTAAGTTCTCACTGTTGAGAGCATCACAGCTATAAAACTATTCATTGTTGTACCTGACTTTCACATCAACAAGTGCAAAAGTAGACTTAAATCCCATTTTTATTAACTTGCAAAAATCTTGCCGTAAGTCAATTCTCATTACTGCCAGACTCTTGTTTTTTTTTAAAGACAGGGTTTCTCTATGAAGCCTTGGCTGTCCTAGAACTTGCTATGTAGACCACAACTGAACTCAGAAAGATCTGCGGCTGCCTGCAGAGTGCTGAGATTAAAGGTGTGTGCCATTATACATAACATACTTAAAAATATTTGGGCTTTTTGTTTATTTTTTTGGTTTTTCGAGACAGGGTTTCCCTGTGTAGCCCTGGCTGTCCTGGACTTGCTTTGTAGACCAGGCTGGCCTCAAACTCACAGTGCTCTGCCAGCCTCTGCCTCCCAGAGTGCGGAGATTATAGGCATGCACCACCATACCCGGCTGCAAATGTGTTAAAATTATGCCATCACTCAATTCAGGGGGAAAAAGTTGTCTCCGGACACATGTGATGACAGCTCAGGTTGACAGCACTTTGCCTCCCAGGATCAGCCTTTATTATAAAAACTGTCTTCTAAATAAATGTCTATTTATTTAGTACTGTGATTTTTGCTGGTTACTTCACTGTTCAAATGACCCCCAATCATGTTTAACTATCTCCAATATTAAAGGGAAAATACAGTGTTAGACTAACTTTGTTCAAGAATGGTTTACAAAGGACTGCTGGCCTTTAAACAGATGGCAGAATATAAAGGCATGTAACACCTTGTATTTCTTCTAGAATTCCTCACTTTAACTCCTAGCAAGTTTTGTTTTTTTGTTTGTTTGTTTTTGTTTTTTGAGACAAGGTTTCTCTGTGTAGCCTTGGCTGTCCTGGACTTACTCTGTAGACCAGGCTGGCCTCAATCCCAGAGATCTGCCAGCCCTTTGCCTTTGCTAGGATTACAAGTGTATGTGTATGTGTACACCCAAGGAGATAACTTTCTATAGGACACAACCACAATTTACTGAGAATCTACCATACTGTCAACCCCATTTTACATAAGGCATGGAAGTCACTTATCCTAAGGTCACATAGTTAAATAGTGGAATATGGCCAAGGCTAGAAAGAACAAAAAAGTTTGCCACAGAAGCCACACTACTAAAAGAAAAAAAGGTGCTAATTAACTCTGAACTCAAGGACTATTCTGTGTACTACAAAAAGAACTGGAGTGAAGAAAAGGTGGCAGAAATCACTTGTAGGGCAAGAGCTCAAAGGACCCAGACCTAATCAGGGTGGTTGGATTTAAGAACCATCAAAAGGCAGATGAGGAACTGAGGAGTGGCTCAATGGTTAACAGCACACACTGTTCTTATAGTTTAATTTTCTACACCCACATCATATCGTCTTTACAAACGCTTATCTTACACATTTAAGAATAGTTCACAAGAGCATGTGTATTTGGAGAAGGGGAAAAACGGATAAGCATCAGAGTTGGCTAGAAGAACAAAAATGAACTCCTGAATATGATCCCATGAGTGAACAGTCGTATGGATAAATATTTAATAAAAACATTTATCTTAAAGCCACTGCATGGGCACTAAAATGCACAGGCACTAAAATATCTCCGTGTGTGTGCACACAAATATAGTACAACTTCAACTGTCATTTAGCCCTACGACTTTTGTTTTTTACATGTCAACAAACACATCGAAAAAGATTTCGCAAATCATCTAGTTTTCTTAATACTATAATCTTACCTGGCTTGACAAATGGTCTCCAGGGACCAGGTCTTGCATCATCACCCCGTCTGGAAATCCGATCATCATCCATATTTCTCCAAGGGCCCCGGTCTTCATCTGCACCTCGCCTGGAAATCCTATCATCATCAGCATTCCTCCAAGGTCCTCGGTCATCATCCAACCCTCGCCTGGGACCCCGGTCATCATCCATGCCCCTCCTGGGACCCCTGTCATCATCAGCATTACGCCAGGATGATCGTTCATCATCAGCACCTCGTCTTGGCCCCCGGTCCTCATCCAGCCCACGTCTAGGTCCTCTGTCCTCATCTGCTGTGCGCCAGCTTCCTCTGTCATCATCTAGTCCCCGTCTGGGTGGTCTGTCGTCATCTAGTCCCCGTCTGGGCGGTCTGTCGTCATCTGTGTGGCGCCAGCTTCCCCTGTCATCATCACCAATTCGCCTCGGAGGCCTGTCATCATCTGCATTACGCCAGGAAGGACGGTCATCATCTGCTCCTCTACGAGAAAATCTATCTTCATCAGGACCACGTCTAGGACCTCTGTCGTCATCTAGGCCACGCCTGGGGATGCGATCATCATCTGGTCTAAGAGAAGACTCTCTCTCTTCATCATCCCCCAAGCGCCTCAGCCGGTCCTCATCTCTCCTATGAGGCCTGTCATCATCCCGAGTTTCTCCTCGTCTCCACTCCCTAATGAGCAACAAGGTAGAAGGTTTAAAGCAGATTTTTTTTT
>NW_026596125.1:19916894-19980339 GCF_907164565.1 Psammomys obesus
AAAAAAAGGGAATGACAAGAGATGGGTGAGATGGAGGTTTTCAAAGGGTGTAAGGGATCAGAACTTGGTCTTCCAACATAACCAGGAAGGTTCAGAGAACAGCCAGAGCAAACCAGAAAGGCACAAGGCAATGCCAGCATGTTACACTGAACTGAGGTGGCACCTGAAGCCTTGGGTTCTTAACATATGAATTTATGCCCATCTGGGTGAGGAGTTTGGGTGCGAAGGCATCTATCAGACACAGGTGGGTAAATGATGTCACTAACAGGGAGCTGAGCTAAGGCATGGTTCAGTCCTGTGGGGCATCCAAAGAGCCAAGTACATTGTGGCAACTGGTTGGTGTCTGAGGGGCTGGCAGAATGGCAGTTCAGCCTTGGATGGGGCTTGGGCAAGAGCCACCTCTGTAGGATGTAGGCTGGGGCCAACACAGAAAAACATCTTAAAGAATAAGAGAGGGAGGAAGAATCAGAAGAAAAGGAAAGAGAAAAAAGTCTGGCTAGGAAAGATGTATTGCTTTTTTGATGAGGCAGTTTCAGTGATCCTGGGAGATGAGCCAGAGATATCCCAATGGCTACAGAGCAAGGCCCAAAGAAAGGGAGATGGGTATTCCTGAGAGTTGATTGTGCATAGACCTGGACTGGTGTTGGGAAAAAAGCTGTTACTGGCAAGAGGCCTTGGTTATTATAAAAACAGAAGTATCAGGGTCCTGTCAGTTAGGAACCAGGGAAGCAGACAGAATACCTGCAGTGTGGATCAGATGAAATAAGTAGGGACACAGAATTACTTCAGGGACCAGAGCTTTAATGAGCTCACCAGAGTTTTTTGTCTATCTGGAGGCTATCATTGTAGTGTTTGTATCTGAGACACAATGTACCTTTTGACTATTTTTCAAGTACTCAACTTTAAGTAAGTTTATTAGGTTTACACTATCTTTTACTAGGCTGATTCTTACTTCATTCACTGTTCGTTCAGCAGTTTCCTGGGTGTTGCTCTTCTTTCAGTCAGTCTCAAAACCCCAGGTGCTGCACAGGTATTGCTGGGAACCCAGAGGACACAGCAGTGCTCTCTAAATGAACCTTGACAGGCTAAAGATTTCCAGACAGAAGCCAAACTTGCCTGACCCTACACTCCTCTGTTATAGAAGAGCTCTTTTTCTTCTGTAGATGACTGAATCGTCTTTTCAAGCTGACTGCACTGGATCTGAAAGACAAGATCACATTCTTTATAATTCATGCTTAACTTCTGCGTCAAAAGCCAAGTTTTAAGAAAGCACCCATTTTCACATCTGTCTCAATGATAACTAATTGATAGCAAGACATACCATTTCTTAGAACTTTAGGGAATGTAATAGGCTCTTTTATACAATCATCACTCAACAATAACTACAAAGATCTGATTTGATTTGACCTGGAGCATTTACCACACCCATAAGTGTAGGGGACCGGTTCCCTAGTTTTTTTGGTTTTGGGGACAGGATCTTGATGTGTAGGCCAGAATGGCCTTGAACTTACAATCTCCTCTTACATCAGACTCTAGAATACTGGAAATACAATAATACACCTGGCTCGTTGCACATTCCAAGGCAATTTTCATATGCATCATTTCACCTACACACACTCCAGTACAGATATTACAGATAGTAAAGGCTGGTACCATGCACACAGGAAGAGTTATCACACCTAGCAAATGTTCACAGTGGATCCCTAACATCCAAAGCCCATTTCTAGTCTTGCAAGGTTGAATGTAGTCATTAGCTGGTGGCAAGCAGAGGAGCTCTGAAGGGACAGGCTCCTGTATCAGGTACTACAGGGTTACCTAAAGAGATGCTGACCCCTCTCAGCCTTAGGATGAACATTCAAGGCCAGTATCCCATCACCACAAGACTGCCCTTGGACCATCTCCACCACCCACCTGCACTGACAGGCACCTCAAGATCTGGTGAACTTTTGGGACGGTGCTGGCAGACAGACCCCACCTACTTCCTGCCCCTACTCTGCCCTCTGAGATTCAGCATCCATGCCTGGCAAGGCCCTTGCATGACCCCTTCAAGCCTACTGCCTGCTCCCTCTGCTTGGTGTTGCACTGCTAACTTTGGTCTCAGCATCCTGCCAGTCCCATGAGGTCATATTGTCCATACCTCCCTCCTACTGGGAAATGTTCTTTTAGTCCCACCTCTGCCTGTGCAATTCCAGGCATTTCCAGAGGCACCCTCTTCCAGGAAGCCTTCCTTGCTTCTAGCCCCTTTGTTCAAGTTTACTTTCTATCACGGAACAGTAATTTCCACACTTGTATCAGCTTTCCTGCAAGAGCATGTGATAGATCCTATTATTGATCCCAGGGTCTGTCCTCTTCCAGAGGCCTTTTTGTTGTTTTTAAATTTGCATTTATTTTATTTGTGTGGGTGTATATGCAATGGCACACGTATAGAGCTCAGAGGATAACCTTCAGGAGTCAGTTTTCTCCTCAGTGGGTCTCAGTGACTGAACACAGGTCTTGAGGCTTGATGGCAAGTACCTCTATCTGCTAAGCCATCTCACTGGCCTATGAGCTGAGTTTTAAACAGGCACAGATAAATCTCTAAAGCAATGATTCTTGGCACAGACACTGTCTCCAACTTCCTTTAACAGACAAGGAAACTGAGAAAACTGACCGTGATAGAGTGTGGGACTATCCCGGTCCAGGGTTATGGGAGAAGGGCAGAGGAAGCTTCAGCCACGGACACCTCAGACATGAGGATGGCAGGAGTTGCCTCCCTCCCTTCTCCCAACCTGGCACCATAAAACCAGCTCCCCACCATCAACTCCAGTAAGAATTTATTAGCCAGGGGTGGTGCACACCTGTAATCCCAGCACTCAGAGACGTAGTCAGATGGATCTCTGAGTTTGAAGACAGCCTGGTCTACAAAGAGAGTCCAGGACAGCCAAGGTTACATAGAGAAACCTTGTCTCAAAAAAACGAAAATAAATAAAAAAAACAAAACAAAACAACAAAAAAACCTCAGTTATCAGACTTCACTCGTTGTTTGACCGTACAAGCCCTCCCCGCTAAATCTACAACCCCTACAGAGTATGCAGATGAAGCATCTACCATTGCCCTGTCCAATGATAAGGCCACACAAACCTTGCCCCAGAGACCCTGGCCACCTCTCCAGGGGCATAAATATACACCTTCATGGGCCATCACTCCAGCCCCACCTTTGCAGATTTTTAAATAAAATTATTTGTGTTTTTATTATTTGTTTGATTTGGTTTGGTTTGGAGACAGGGTTTCTCTGTGTGGCTCTGACTGTCCTGGAACTTGCTCTGTAGACCAGGCTGGCCTCGATCAAGAGATCTGCCTACCTCTGTTTTCTGAGGACTGTGATTGAAGGTGTGCACCACCACTGCCTGGCTAAAATTATTTATTTTACTTGTACAAACATGAAATAAACACCCAGTTACTCTTATGAGGGGAAGCAGTGGGAGCTCTTACCTGTCCGATTTGTGGAAACATGCTGAATGACACAGGCACCATCAGCCCCATCATAAACAGGGTACAACCCATTCTCAAGGTCATTAATGAAAACGAGCTTTGTGGGGAAAACTGGGTCCTGTAAGAGACAAAGCACAGCTCACAAGCAGAGCTCAACATTTCAGGGCCTCTTTTCTGAAGCAGGCCTTGTGCTTCAATGACAGCAAATTTGGCTTAGCATGAAGCTACAGACCTACACCTTGGGCACTCTGCAACCATCCATCAGCAGGCCTTAAAATGCACATGGACTGAGTGAAGCTTATTTATTCAACCCTTTCATAGAAATGAGGAAGTAAACCAGGCTCAGTAGCACATGCCTGTAAATCGTAGCAATTCAAGGAGGCTGAGGCAGGTAGATCTCTCTGAGTTCGAGGCCAGCCTGGTCTACAAAGTGAGTCCAGGACAGCCATGGCTACCCAGAGAAACCCTGTCTTGAAATAAAAAAAAAAAAAAAAAAGGAAAAGAAAAAAGAAATGAGTAAGGAACTGACCACTTAGAGCAACTTGTCAAAACTCCAGAACTTGAAGTGATAGTTCAGAATCTAAAGCATGTGACTTAGTCTTTTGTTTTGCTTTTAATTAAATTATTTTTATATTAATTACAGTTTATTCATTTCATATCCCAGCTGTAGCCCCCCCTCTCATTCCCTCCCAATCCCACTCTCCCTCCGTCCCTTATCTCCTTCCATGCTCCTCTCCAAGTCCACTGATAGGGGAGGTCCTCCTGCCCTTTCATCTGACCCTAGCCTATCAGGTCTCATCAGGCCTGGCTTCATTGTCCTCCTTTGTTTTTTGAGACAGGGTTTCTCTTAGTATCCCTGGCTGTCCTGGAACATGCTCTGTAGACTAGGCTGGCCTTGAACTCAGAGATCTTCTTGCCTCTGTGTGCTTGCCTGTGTGCTGGGATTAAAGGCACGTGTCACCACTGCCTAGCTGTGTGATATTCTTTAAAGAATGGAAGGGGCAGTGTGGTGATGCACATAGCACTCCAGCCTGGAGAGTCAGAGAGAGACCTGAGGCTACACGAAGGCTATGTGCGCAATTCTGTTGACCAAGCATGTGCCCAATGGGAATTCACTTGCCCTTTCTAAGCCTTGGGTTTTTTATTTCTTGAGACTCAAAAAGAAGAAACTGAGATGGAAGGTCCATACGATGCTCTACTATGGATGCCACTATGCTGTCCTGGCTCTGAGACAGTGGTTCTGTGAGATCATCTACTGGCACTGTCCTTCCAACTTCTCTTCACACCCTGGAAATAAATGCCACTTTAACCCTGCAGAAATCCTGAGTATCATTCATGTATAACAAGCATTGCAGCTCAGAGCTTCAGGGTTGAGACTGACGAGAACAGCCCAGGTAGAATCCAACTAAGCAAATCTCTGCATCTATCTGGTCAGCTCTCCTGTGGGAAGGGACAGGACATTTTGTTCTGCCCAGGGCATTTCCTTATTTCATGAAATGTGCCCCACATGAGGTACTAGATAGGCTTTGTAGACTTGCCATGATGGACTGAATGGCTGGTTTAGGATAGACACGTGACCATCATGTGCCTACAGAAAGTTCTGGATTCTCTTATCTGAATGAAGCAGATCTGCCTTTAAGTTTTGCTGTATGGCTCTCTGATGGGGAGGCTGTGAGGTGACCAGGGAGGGTCAGCAGTTGTGTCTCTTTAAGCATCCACTTTGGCAGAAGGCTTTCAACACCAGAGCTGAAGGAAAGGAAAACACCCAGCAGAGGTACTCCCAAGTTCAGGGCTTTAGACTACTACTGCTAGATAGCTATCTCTGTATCTGCAGACTGAGTTTCTCACTTGGCAACCACTGGAGCCCACCTGACCCCCTAAGATCTCTACCTACAACAGGTTTTTGTTTTGTTTTAAGGCAGGTTGGCCTTAAATGAACTATGTAGCCATAGTTCCTCATGAGTTCCTCATCCTCCTGTCTCCACCTTCTAAGTGCAAGGATTATAGTGTGTACCACCATGCCATTTGTGAGGTGCCTGAGGTCAAATCCAGAGCCTTGTGCAGACGAGGCAAGCACTCTACCCACATTTCTTTAGCCCTAACCCCATTAACATGCCATTTCTTGTTTTATCAAAGGAATGTCAGTCTGCTGGATTGGGAGCAATTTGGACCTATAAAGTACATTGAAGTCAGAGAAGGGTAAAGAGTGAGCAGAGCTGGGAAGAACCTGAAGAGCACACCACTACAATCTCCTACAGTAGGAGAGTGGACATGTCCAGAGACAGCTAACCAAGGGGAAGGAGCATAAGTTCCAGGTTCATGCAGGCAACACTTCTAGATTCTTGTCCAGACAAATTCTCTTACCTAGTCCATCTTATAGGAAGGCTACAGAGGCCCTCATGCCTGCCCGTCCCTTGTAAGTTTATAAAGGTTTTGATTTGTTTCTTTTCTCTCTTAGATGGGTTTGACCACATAGGGAAAGGCAGCTCTTACCTTTTAAAGAAGTGGATAAAGACTTCAGGAACCAGGGCTGAGGTCCCAAACAGCACTGCCCTGGAGAATGCTGTTTCTTCAATAGCCTGGTAAGAAAGCCAAGGAGACAACTTAATAAAGGGAGACAATGTCCAGGGACCCCACTAGAGACTAGCGTACAATAGCTCCTTTCTCACTGGGAAAGACGTCAAGGTGACACTTTACAGGGGCCGGTGTTCACAGCTGTCTGTGAACTAACTGTGAGCTAACGGTAACTGAGAAGGGATTTTACCTCCTTTACCCCACTGTAATCCCCATCAATCTATCAAAACACCCCCAATAAGTCGCCCTCAAAAGTACATACCAAGGCAGCTTCTAGAGAAAGCCTCACCTAGAGTGAACTAAAATAGCAGCCTCCAGAGACAATTCAGGATTTGCCTTGAATTTGGCTCATATTGCCTTTCAACCTTACCTCTGCCACCAGCCTCCTATTCTAAGTTGCTCACCAGTGGTTCTCATCCTACCATCTCCCCAAAGCCAGCTTTGAATACACTGGGCTACTCTCCAAGCAAGGATAACTGTCTACATCCAGCTCTCACTTGTGTAATTAACAGTAGAATTCTATAAGGTCATATTTTACTTGGCATGAATGTAAAATGTGCAGCATTTTGCAGGGTCTACAGTGATAGCTCAGAGGTTAAAAGCACTTGCTGTTCTTGCAAAGAACCTGAGTTCAGGACTGCCCCCACCCACCCACTGACACACACACACAGAAAATTCACTCATATAGACACATTCATGTAAATAAAATACATCTTTACAGTCTGGAGAGATGGTTTAAGAGCACTTGCAGTTCTTACACATAGCCTAGATTTGGTTCTGAGCACTCACATGGTGACTCACATCTAAAAGTTTTGTTTCTCTGGCAAACCCACATGACTGCACCATCTCTTAAACACAGGATACAAAGTACAGAATCTTTTTCTGGTATGACAGGGGAAGATGTGCTTAGGAAAAGTGGAAGGCAAACAGATATTAGGTTACAAGCTCTCAAATACAAAATCCAATTCTGAACCCAAGGATAAGCAGTAGCCATAGCTTCACTGTGCTTCAAACCTTTCTTCCAGCTTTTCTGGAATAGCCAACAACATGACCTTCCTTGTCCATCACCTCAATGCCTCGGTGGCTCTCAAAACTTCGGGATGCAAAAACATTCATTCCACTGACTTGGGCTGTAGATAGAAAGCGCATAAACAGAAGTCTGAGTTTTAGCGCAGCAAGGGAACATTTGTACAAGATCATTGCAACAGCTGCCCTTCTTGACTCTCAGATAATCACCTGCTACAGACAGGGCCACCCAAGCTCTCTCCTGGGGCTGTAGAGGTAGGATCAGAACCTTTAACCAACTGGTCTTTGATCCTGACTACAGCCCACAGTCTATCCCAGTGTATGAGGTCCATTCTGTCTCTCTGGCTCAACTGCACTAATAATCCCCAAGGATCCTTGAAATGACTTTCTTAATTCTGCTTGACATGGATTGACTCTATGTCTGCAACATCACTTGCCAAACTTGAACATCAAGCTGCCAATTCTTCAAATTTCTCTGATTCCCAAGCTTAAATGTGGAACAAGAAACAGTAAACCTGTAGGCTAGGGAACTCAAAGAATTCTGCGAAGACAAGTAACTCTCTCTGGAGTTTCTCACTCCCCTATACCTGGGACCCCTATACTGCCACCTGCTTACTGTGAGACTCTGAGCAAGTTTGTTGTTTTTTTAAGCCAGGGTTTCTCTGTAGCCTTGGCTGCCCTGCACTCGCTTTGTAGACCAGGCTGGCCTCAAACTCACAGAGAGTCACCTGCCTCTGCCTCATTGAGTGCTGGGATTACAGGTACCACCATGCCCAGTTTTTCAAACTCCCCGTACCTCAAGACTTCTCACTTGTAAAAGGAAATATTTCTTACCCATAGATTATCAGGATTATGTGAAATGATGAATAGGAAATATTTGTGTAAGACAAATCTTTAAAATATAATTTAAGTAGGTTGAGAATTAGCTGTAGAGTGCTTGCCTAATACACACCAGGTCCTGGGTTTGATCATCTGCAGTGCAAATGAAAGTAACAATGAAAGGAATTTGTAGTTTGTTTGTTTGTTTGTTTGTTTCTACACAGGGTTTCTCTGGGATTAAAGGTGTGTGCCACTATACCCAGATTTGTAATTTATTAATTTTTGTTTTTTCAAGACAGGGTTTCTCTGTGTGGCCTTGGCTGTCCTAGACTTGCTTTCTAGACCAAGCTGGCCTCAAACTCACAGAGATACACCTGTCTCTACCTCCTTGAAAGTTGGGATTAGAGGCATGAGCCAGGGTGGCGCCCAGCTTGTGTTTATTTTTTAACAATTAAAAGTATATCCACAGTGTTGAAGAGAGGGCTCAGCAGTTCAGAGGACATTTTGCTCTTGCAGAGGACTCAAGTTTGATTCCTAGCATTCATACTGAGTGGCTCATTACTGCTTATAATTCAGTGCCCTTTTCTGGCCTCCATAGGAACCTGCATTCACATGTACATACTTACACATAATTAAAAACATATAAAAATTAAAATATAAATTAAAGAAGATATCTACAGAGAACATGTCATGTTAGGCCAGGGAGACCTAGCAAGCTACAAATGGTACTGTCACAGGTCACAACATGGTCAAGTTACCCAGGGTCTCTGGAGCTGAAATGACCTCAAAGAACAGCTTCATGCTCTCAGCCCTTCCTGCTTACCAAGAAAGGCGATTGGTAAGGCTCTTTTAAGCCAAAAGTTACTCAGGGGATACTTCATTTGAAAGAGATGAGGGATTAACTGTAAAATAAGAAGGAAAAAAATCATTTCACATGACCAAATACTTAGCTGAGCCAACAGAGCAGCAGAGCTGGCACGATTTGGTTCCCATCATAGCCAGCACACTCACACAAATTATTTTTTGTTTTGTTTTAATTACAACCCTGAGGTAGATCTTTCCGCTTATTCAAGGGGTAGATGGGAACCTAGAGATTATGTAACCTCTTCATTCATAGTCTTAAGAGCTAGAAAGGTTTAAAGCCAGACTGGGAAATTGGGCTTGTCTACCTCTAAAGTCTTATTTATGGATCTTTATACATAGCCCAGGCTGACCTCAAACTCATAATCCTACCAGTTCAGGCTCCTGAGTGTTGGGCTCATAGGTCTGTGCACCACGCATGGCCTTAGGGTGTACATTTGTTTTCTTTCAGTTTTCGGAGACAAAGTCTGTTATATAGCTCTGACTGTCCTAGAACTTGCTATGTAGTCCAGGTGGGCCTCAGACTCACAGAGATCCATCTGCCCCTGCCTCCCGAGTGCAGAGATTAAAGATATGTACCAACAATCCTGGCCCAGGATCTACATTTTTAACCAATCCAGAATTCTGATATCCAAAGTAGGATACTACATATATATTAAGTTTCTGTGGTATGAACTAAAAAAAAAAAAAAACTGTACTGAGTAAAGCTATGCCTCAGTATTAGTGTCAGGACCTTCCTTAGATACTGTTTAGATGCTTCCTTGAACTGTTTAGATGCTCAAGTCTCTTACATAGAATGATGCATCTGTATCATTATGTACTTTATACATTATATACACTATAACTTAGATATATCTTATCCTAGCTCTTAAATCACCTCTAAATTAGATATAGCACCCAGTGTAATAGAAATGCTATATGAGTACTATTATACTGTTTTGCTTAGAGGATGACAAGATAAAGCATTCATCTATAATTAGTATAGATATTGTCTGCCCACAGTTACTTCCCTGAATGTAAAACTTACCATATATGGCTAGAAACTTAGATGCGGTAGTAAGCGATTACTCTGAGAAGACAGGATTACATTGACTAGTATTTTCCACTCAGATGTTCAAAATTTACAGGTCCAAACAGAAATAATATTTGTAATTAAGTTAGAATCAATTTATTTTATTTTTGTTTTGAGGAATAAAAATGGTTTGACAGGTATCCTACTTAGAATCTCAATTAAGGGACTGTCAAAATCAGAATGGCCTGTGGACATATCTATAAGAAACTGTCTTGATTAATGTTTCATGTGGGAGGGCTCATCCTCCTGTGCCACCACTACCCCGACGAATGTGCGCCTAGGCTTCCTCTAGAAGAAAACTAGGGAAGCTTGAGCCTGGGAGCAAGCCAGCTAGCAAGCAGTATCTTCCATGGTTCCTGCTGAACTTCCTCAGCTGTGAGTGAATTCCTGGGTCAGAAGTAAACCTGCAAGGAATAGCAAGTGGTTCTGCCTTCAGATTCCTGTCTGGAGTTCCTGACCTGGCCTCCCTCAATGATAGACTATGATCTGGAAATGTAAGATGAAATAAAACCTTTCCTCCCCTAAACTGTTTCTTGTCAGAGAAACAGAGATGAACTAGAACAATAGGGTTTAAAAACACCTACTCCAAAGAAGGTTGAAGACACAAACACCCCTGCTCCCAAAACTGCTCTCTCTACTGGTCCATGACTCTAAGGAAAAATGAGAGAACATAATACACAGTTATGGTTTTGCTCTGCAAGAACAGTTTGTAAAAATCCAAATCCTGTTTTCCTAGGGTTCGCAATACTTACATAACTGGCATTTCCATTGATGATGTTAAAGGGTGTGGTGTATCCGTACAAGCAAGCCTACAGAATGAGAGAGAACTCAGTGGATCACTTCCTGGTTTCAAGTATAATAGAACCCAGAAATCATGAAATTCAAAGTCTACCTGAGTTAAAACGATGGACTTCATTCCAGTAGCTGGCATCATTAACAGAACTACCTTTGGAAAAAAACAAAACAAAACATGCTTATGAGTCTCTGGTGAAGCGACAAAGCCTGCAGAAATAAAAATAGTTTCCAAACAGTCAATACAGGACTGTGGTAGTCTGAATGAAAATGGCCCCCAGAGACTCATAAAGTGGCACATTATTGAAGGTGTGGCTTTTCTGGAGTAGGTGTGGCCTTGATGAAGGAAATGTATTACCCAGGGGTGGGCTTTGAGGTTTATGGATCCAGATGTAGAGCTCTCAGCTCCTCTCCAGTACCATGTCTGCCTCCATGCCTCCATGCTTCTCCCATAATGATAATGGACTAAACCTCTGGAACTGTAAGCAAGCCCCCAATTAATTATTGTGTCTCTTCACAGCAATAAAATCCTAACTGAGACACAGTACCAAGGCCCCTAAGGCTGACACAATAGGAAGTGGACACAGTATTGATAGCCAGGGGACAAACCCATGTTTGGAGTGCACTTAACCAACCCTGAACCAGTAGTACCTGAGAGTTTCACCAATGCTGTTTCCAAGGCCTACTAGACAGCATGGCCACCGAAAAGCCTGCCTTTGCCAGGGAAAGGTAAACATAAGATAAGAGTAGAGGAAATACAGCCAGCATGGGATGGCCTTACTGGGGGCAATTCCCAGTTCTCAGTGAGAAGTTGCGTGGAGGTGGGCTCGGGTAAGAAGGGTACTATAGTTTGGTCAGGAATATCTTCCAGAGATGCTTTAGCTGGATACAAATGAACTAAAGGCTTGGTCTCCAGCTTGGGGTGACAATGAAAGCTATCTAAAGGGATGTCTTCAGTTTACTGGGGACATGCTCTTTGAAGGGTGTGCGGAACCCTAGTCTCTATTTCTTTCATTTACTGGGTGCCATCGAGTAAACATCTTGCTCCCTACTCCCTAATATATTTTCACTATTCTGTACTGATTCACTATAGACTCAAAAGCAATGGGTTCAAGTGAGCATGGAATGATGTCTCCAAAACTATCAGCCAGAATAAATTTTCTTTTTTCCCCCCTGCATTTATTTATTTATTGTATCATAAAAGTCAGAAGACAACTTGGAGGAATTGGTTTTCTCTTTCCATTATGTGGGTCTTGTGGACAGAAACAGGGTTGAGGGCTTTAGCCTGCTGAGCCATCTCATTGTCCCTTAATAAAAATTCATTTCCTTAAATATTTAGTTTTATTATTTTTAATTACATGTATATATGTATACATGTGTTGGGGTATGTGTACATGAGTGCTGGTGCCCACAGAGGCCAGAGGCTGGCTTCAGATACTTCTGGGACTAAATTATATACAGTTGTGAACTGCCCAATGTTAATACTGAACTCAGATCCTCTGCAAGAGCCAGAAGAAGCTAGCATTCAATCTAGCTCCAACCCCCTTTTTAAAAATTTATTTTTGTTATCTGTATGGATGTATGAAGCTTTTGTTTTTATACACTGATTACCTCAGGTATTTGTTAAAGTAACAGAAATTTGATTAACACAGAAAGTCATGTACACTTCCATTAGGCTGTGGCCAACAGTATTTCCCAACTCTCTGATCTACAGTACTATGTATATGGTAGATGTTCAAAGAAAGGATGGCTTTGTGACACAGGCTTTTGAAAAGTCCAAAGCTTGACTAAGTTAAGTGGAATAGGGTGTGGATACAGGAAAAGCAGACAAAGCCACAGGAGGATCTAGACTCATCTATTAGAGATCCAGAGCTGGAGGGACGCAGTTGAGGCCAGATAATGAGTATCCAAAACTTTACCCATTTCCCTGATGCTAGAGGTCAGCTAACTCACCATGGGTGCTGTCACAGGCAGGAAAGCTGTAGGAGAGAGCACTGTGTTAGTGATCATGGCTAACCAGGCTGACAAGCCCTGAAGGGGCACCATCCCTTGATAATTTTCTGCAGCCTCCCAAGGGCTCAAACCTTAGGGAACATCGTTGTTTTTCTTTTTCCTAATAAAAATAAAAACTATGAGGATGGGGAAATGGCTCATTTAGTAAAGTACTTGCAGTACAAACTTGAGGAACTGGGTTCATGTCTCTGGTACTCACACAAAAAGCCAAATACAGTAGCATATGTCTATAAAGGCAAAGAGAAATGGGTCCCTGGAGCTTACTGACTTATTATTAGCTTAGACAAATTCTATAAGCTCCTGATTTAGGAGAAGCCCTTTTTCAATTTTTTTAAATGGTAGAGAATAATAAAGGTCAACCTCTGGCCTCCATATGCCCATATGTACATGTACACTAGCATGAATGTGTTTGCATGCACGCACACGCAGCTGAGTACATATGGTAGAAAATTAAGATACAGAAAGACCTACCATAAAGATACCTGGCAGCCTTCCCAGGCCTCTGCCTGAAGGAAAATGGTAATGACTGTTAACTTGTCCATCTTTCTAGATTAAAAAAAAATTTTTTTTTCCTTTGAGGCAGGGTCTCATGTAGTCCAGGAAGCTTCAAACTTCCTACATAGCTGAAAATGGTCTTAAGCTCCTAATCTTCCTGCCTCCAACCCCCCATATGCTGAGATTATGTACCATGACATCTCAGTTTATGTGGTGTGGTGCTGGTGCTGGTGATCAAACCCAAGGCTTTTGCATGCTAGGGAGGCACTCAACCAACTGAGCTACATCCCAGTCCTTCAAGTATGGTGTGTATGCATGTAAGGGAGTGGTAACGTGAATTTTATAAATGTGCATGTGGATGTCAGAAGACAAATTCTGTGTTTTCTTCAACAGCTGTCTACCTTTTTTGCTTAAGATAAGGTTTTACTATATAGCCCTGGATGGCCTGGAGCTTGCTGTGAAGATTAAGCTGATCTTGAATTCACAGAGATCTGCCTGCCTTAACTTGCTTAGTTTTGGGATTAAAAGCATGTGCCACTTTATTTTTTGAACCTGCTCACCAATTAAACTAAACTGGCTAGACACTGAATCCACTCTCCACCTCCCAAGTGCTGAGTTACAAGCCAAGTTTTTCTACAAAGTGGATCTGAACTCAGGTCTTCATGCCTGCACACAGGTACTTGACTGAGTAAATTACCGCCCAGGACCTCTCAAGTATTCTTTTAAAGCTATGGCTTCCAGAATTTCCATCATCAATCCATATAAAGGAAAATAAATTAAAGTAGGGTATTTTCTGTTATAAGCCACACCTTCCCCACCTACTTCTGAACAAGATAACCAGCTCACCTGCAGGTCGGAAAAGAGTGGGGATCAACTTGCTGCTGTCAGGGTGTACAGATGACTTCAAAGGAGCAGAAGAAAAGGTTAGCTGGATGGTGAATTTTATTATTTAGAAAGCCAACAATTATAAAGGAGCTGGAACTTACAAGACTCCTATTCCATGCGTCTTTAATCTAAAGAAAGATAACAAGAAGCATCAGATTTTAAAGGTGGTTCAACAGCAAACAGAATCTCTTGGCCAGTCTTAATTCTTGATGTCACAGTTATACTACCATTCAGACAGGGCAAGCTATAGAAGAGGGAACAGTAAGCCAAAATGAACGCATCAAATGGATCAAATAAATACAAAGTAAACTAACAACTTGCCAAGTGATTTATGAAGAAACTGCACAGAACATTAAGAAGTCCTAGCACCATGGGGAGAATTGTCATTTGACAGCCCTTCAGGGAGTCTAGAATGTCTCCTAGCCCAGACAGCATGCAGAGACTTTCCAAAGCCATCAGTCCCACCATCTGTCACAGAGCCAACTGTAAGCCCAGAGGCTTCAACAAGTAGGCTAGGGGCTGGAGAGGTAGCTCAGTGGTTAAGAGTACTGTACTGGTTGCTCTTCCAGAGATCCTGAGTTCAATTCCCAGCAACCACATGGTAGCTCACAACCATCTATAATGGGATCCGATGCCCTCTTCTGTCATGCAGAGATACAGAAAGACAGAACACTCATGTATATAAATAAGTAAATCTTAAAAACACACACACCAAAAAAACCCTACAAAGCTAATATGAGCTTTTCTTTTTTTCTTCCAAAACGGTTTTTCTGTATAACTCTATCTGTCCTGGAACTAGCTCTGTAGACCAAGCTGGCCTGGAACTCAGTGATCCACCTGCCTTGTCTTGCCAATTGCTGGGATTAAAGGTGTGTGCCACCACTGCCCAGCTTCCACAGGATGTCTTGAGGGACTGATACTTATGAGTTTGAGAAGTAAGATAGGTAAAAAAAAAAAAAAAAAAAAAAAAAACCAAACCAAAACAAACAAAAAAACTTGGTCTAAGCTCACTGGTAGGAATATAACCCTGCCTTGAAATACTGCCTACAATAAAATATGGACTCTGACTTCAGCGGCCTGCCCTTGAGTTTGCCATGGGTCTCCAGGAATTGGCCACATATGAAAAATTCCCACTGTATGTGTAGGCGGAACACTGTTCTAGCTGGGTTATGAGATAGAATTCTAACTACACATTTTTGTAAAGTAAATCCCCTAGGCAATATGTATAATGACAAGATTAGTTACCAAACATGACTCTACTTCATTTTACTATATGCAAGGTAAAACCATGTGAAGGCAATTCTAGCCAGCCTCGAACTGCACATATGAGTTTATGAGACATACCCTTTTGTCATCCAGGTAGTGTTTGGATGCGTCTTCTGTGGTAAACAACAGCTGTCTTGATTTTTCTATGCTTCCCTGTAAACAGACATCAAGAAATCAGGCAAAAAAAATCTCAACATGGTCTGTGTTTATCCTCAGCTTTGAAAACCACAGCTATCAGCACACACCAGCCTTCAGCTGCACACTTGATTTCAAGATGTGTTCCTGATCACAATGATCATTCTGTGCGCTGCTCAGAATTAGACCTTCTGGCTCCCTAGACAGCTCCTGTTCCCCCCTGAAGCTGTCATCTCCCTGGCTTCTGGTTGTCAACTGCCTTGACAACCCTGTCAATCCCTAACCTCTCATCTACCTTGTTGTGCAGCTTTTTTTTTTTTATTTGAGGAAAATACACAAAATAAAAAGAAATAATTCACAATAGAACCCCTTATCCAGAATTAGCAACTGTGTAACATCTGGTTATATTTGTTTCTAATTTTATTTTGTTTTTTTTTTTTTTTGTTTGTTTGTTTGTTTGTTTTCAAAACAAACCATTACTCATTACTCATCCCCTCCTCATCCTATCACAGATACCACTATTATGAATTTAGGGTGTAATTTTCGAGTCCATATTGTTACACTTATATATACATACTTGAATACATATGCCCACAAATAAATACATAGTATTTCATCATAATTTGCATAAATTATATACTGTGCACCTTGTCTCACAGACAGCTGCCTTCTCATTTGTTTACAGAGTTTCTATAGTGCTAGGAATGAACCCAGGCTTTGCCCATGTTCATCACTGAGCCACATTTGGGCCTCATGTTCTCCCATTTAACATCACACATACTATGCATTTCCACTAAATAAAATATTGATAACAAGTTCACACTTTAATGGCTAGTCAGAATTCCACTATATAAAATATCATATTGTGTATTTCCCTACTAATGGGTACTCGGCTTCTTTCCTGGTTCTTAGCAAAAATAGAGGGATAAGGGAGATCTAGAGTATGAATATGGATATATCCTTTATAGTCTGCCCCTGAAAAGTTATACTGGCACGGCAACTTCTTTTCATCTCTAGCCACAATGATTCAAACCCTTGTCTTTTACAGGGACCGTCAGCCATCCCCAAAACTAATGGCCTTGCCCACATATGATCTCTCTGGCTAGTTACTATCTGGCCACCAAGAGACCCCTTGGCACACATATCTCATTACTTGGCTCTGTAGGAAAAATGCCAACCTACAGGAGCCTGAAAGATATGCCTGGACCCCTAGTGATTAGTAACTGAGGGAGGCCCCACTCTCTAGCCTTGGGTTCTACTCACATCCCTTCTCTCAGACAACCTTTCATCTAGACGCTCCAATCAGAAACTCTCCCAACTTTTCGCCTGATGAAGGCATAGCCATAGTCTTGTTACATAGAAGATGGTTTTTGTTTTGAGACATCCATTATGTAACCCAAGCTGGCTCAAATTCACAACCGTAAGCAACTGACTGCTGGCTGGAAGGCTGGTCTGGATTAACTTTGAATCAGCAGCATCCAGTGCAGGCATGGTATTATTCTCTGCTCAACAGACTTATGTTTAACTTACTATTCTTCCAACCCAAAACACTCACTCAAAAATAATACTAAATATAATAACCTATATACATGTATACACTCATATATATGGGGTATTGTTCCAAGTTTCAAAATAAAGCATGAAATCATTATTTCTTAAAACATAATTATACTTACAATTGAAATAAACAGATTTACAGGATCTAATAAATCCATCCACTGAAGAAATCTTCGAAAGAAGGACTGAAGGTGATGAGAAAGAGACACAACAGAGAAAAAGTTAAAAGAAATAAGACTTAACAAGGTAGTCACAGTTCATTTTAGCAGAGGCATACTTACTAAAGACCTGTAGGCAGCCTGACTTTTATTTATTTATTTTGTATCTCCTCTAACCAATTGGGATAGGGTTTCCCTGAGGAATTAAAACTCAGAATTTGGGATTCAAATGTTCATATCGTCATATGACTTCAAGGTAAGAAAGACCTGACTCCTGCCTGGCCTTCTCTGCTGCTATAGGCTTTAGCAATAAGAGGCAGACACCCCAACAAAGGCTTAGCTGGGGTTGCAGCTCCATTCAAAAGTGAAGAAAGTGTGTTTTGCTTCAACAAGCTGCCCATCTTCGAAGCAGCTCCAACTTTAAGTTCTGGCTCTCCACAAACAGGGTAGGCTAAAACTTAGTTTAAGGTCAAGGCCTCTAAGAAAGCACCTAGAACTTTGGGGCCCCATAAGGATATACAAGTGATACCAAACCGGGCCAAAAAAAGAAAAAAGGGGGAAGGAGGGTGTTGTAGAATCTAATCTTTTTTTTTTTATTACACGTTGAAACGTTACTTGGCATTTGTTGGACTAAATATGTCCTTAAGATGAATGGCTGTTTCTTTTTAAATTTTTTAATGTTATTACTAGAAAAACTACCAAACAGTGACCTGCGGGCCTGTGACTTGCTTAAAGCAGGGTTTATGTGCAGTCTTACTCTGAATGGGCTGAGTCAATCAAGCCTAGGAGGCCTGGAAGGCCTTGTTTTCTCCTCACCGTGCTGGCCAGCAAGGGAAGTCCCCAACAAGGACTGGAACTCCTTAGTGAGGCCCTGCCATCAATTGAGTGACTTTGTGGCCTTCTCCAACCCAGCCTCGGACCTAAGTAAGAGATGCAGAGCAGGAGCCACTGACAAGCTAGGGTTTTCCCCTTTCCTCTGCAGGAACCTGAGGTGGGATACGCGGTCCAAGACCATCTCTGTGAGAAAGGGCATGCCGCCAGGCAGCGGCCTGGTCTGTCAAGGTCACACTGCCCAGGCCAGCCTCCCGCCCCAGCCCTGGCGTACTTGACGTTCGGAAATCCCGAAGTGCAGGTTGGGTTCCATGGGCGCCCTTAGCGACGCCAGCATGAGCCTCCTCCTCTTCCCGGAACCTACGCAAGGTGGCGCCGACCCGGACCGCCTGCCAGCGCAAGGGGAGGAGCCTATGGCGTATCCCGCCCCCAGCCCGAGGTCCTTAGCTTTAATCCTACGCCTTCTGTTTTGCGCGCGGAGAATCCGAGGCTTCCGGGTACAGAGGTATTCACCCTAGTTCCCGTCTCCACTCACAGCTGAGACCGTGTAAGACAGTTTAAGCGATGCAAGAGTACCTCTACCATCACTCCTGCGCTTCTGCTTCTTACCAGGCTCACATTACCCCTGAAGCCTGTTGTATACAGGGTCAAGTGTAAACTGGGCGTGGTAGTGCACGCCTGTGATCCCAGCCCTCAGGGAGGCGGAGGCAGGCCAATCTCTTGAGTTGAAGTCAGCCTGGTCTACAAAGCGAGTCCAGTACGGCCAAGGCTACACAGAGAAACCCTGTCTCAAAAACCAAAACAAACAAAAGTCAAGTGTATACGAGTTGGGTCAGATCACAGCTAGATACGTAATTTTCGTGGCCCAGTGAAAAATAGAAATATCGTGAGACTTATTCAAAAAGTACTGAGAGTTCCAAAAGTGTACATCATTGAAACAACTGTGGAGAAGCTGGCTCTGGGTAGAGTGTTCCAAACTCTCAGCCAGATTGGTTAGGTTTTATTCAGTTTCTTTCCAGCATTAGGTCTGTGAATGAAAACTCCTGAAAGAAGTACAGAGACTGGCTGTGAAGAGATTGGAAAGTTGTGGTCCAAAGGTTAATTACCTTGGGCTAAGTTCTGGCCCACCAAAATAGCCATTTCTTGCCCACCTGTGTCAGAACTAACATCTTGTGACAACAGATAAAAATTTTTAAGACTATGGATTTAGCAAATTAAAAGTTAAGGATGCCATCAGATAGCATCTTTAGCCATGGGAAAGCTTCCTCCATCTCGATGCGCCTGCCTCTGCTGTATCCACCAATGTATTTTATGCTTGCCTTGATTTATGATTTTCCCTATTCTGTAAAACTATAAAAACCTTGTGAAACTGCTTCCACATTGGAACATGAAATTTGGGGTAACCTAAATCTGTGTTCCCAGAATGGCTCCAGAATAAACTTACTCTATTTCTTTAAGACCTATTTTGTTGTTGTTGTTTTTCATTTTGTTTTGTTTTGCATCAACAGGTCAAATCAACTTTGTTGGTTGAAAGCCAGATCAACTACAGAATCTTATTCCTTCTCTCCAGTGTCAGGATAGATAGACTAGTCAGGGTACACTTGAGTGTGTACATAGAATATGCACACTGTTCAGCAGGACTCCTGAGTCCAGAGCTAGAGGCCCTGCACAACACTTATCTATGTGATTCTGGTGATGTCACTTTCTCCAGGTCTATTTTCTCATGTGGAAAAAGGCATTGTTGCAGGATATTTGATTCCATTGTGAACTCCAAGACTGTGAACTGTAAAAATCTGATATATCCCTATATCCCTCCTTGGTCCACTGATAAGGGAGGTCCTACTCTCCTACTATCTGACCCTAGCCTATCAGGTCACATCAGGACTATATGGAACTTCTTTCTCTGTGGCCTAGTTGAAAGACCCCCCCCCCCTGAGGGTATCTTTCGTCTGAGAGACCCCCTCCCAAAGATCAGCGAGTCCAGGCTTTCGGATGCAAACAGCAAGAGGCTTTATTGGATACACGGGTACCCGGGCGGAAAGTCACTCAGATGACTTTACGCGTCTTACCGGGCAGAAAGCTGGGTTTTTTAATAGTGTTAGAGCAGAAGCACTGATACAGAAGCGAGAGGCATAGTTACAGGGAGCTGATTGGCTCTTTCACATGAATCAGGTTGGCAGGGACATCAGAATTCCAGGAACTGGGTGGTCATAACAATTATGACGGCCTTGACTAGTGCCACCATATGTTGCTTTTCCCAGGACTCCTATCTCAGCCGGACCACCTGTCAGATATCCCATGAGGGTGGTCAGGACAAAGTTGTTTTTGGCTCAGCTGGGGCAGCCTTGACCGCAGATATCTTGAGGGGGGTGACTTAGCTGGATTTTCTCAGAGTAATTTTTAGTTCCCATCCGGCCTTTACTATTTTTCCCAGAACTGTGGTACACCGCAAAATGGCATTAGCTATGTTTAACTCTGTTCAACTCAGGGTGATATGGGGTCCTTCATAGTAAGGCCACCTCACCAGGAGGTGATCAAAGAGCAGGTAACTAAGTTCATGCCAGTGACTGCCATGGGCTTTATTTGAGGGGGGTCTAAGTCCTCTCCATGCATGGTCCTTGGTTGATTCATCAGTTTCTTGTCTAGTGTGGATCAGCCCTAACATACACCTTTAATCCAAGAACTTTCTGTTTATTGTAAACAGGTGATTATGGTCTAGTTCACTCAGTCCTAGCACACACCTTTAATCCTTGAGCTTTCTGTTGACAGGATTTAAGAAAGTTAACCCTAGGTCAAGAGGTAAAGCAAGAAACCAGCTAACAGGGATTAACAAAAAAAGAGGGACTTTGAATTGGGTATTTAAGACACCATGAATAAGGAGAGCTTTAGCTCTCCAGCTCTCAGGCTTTTAGCTGTTGCCTTTTTCTTCCTGGGCTGTTTGGTGAGCTGTGTAGGAAGGCCTTTTTCTTTGGGATATAAGCTGAGTAGGAACATCAGCTGGGTGCTTTCTCTGCCTCTCTGAGCTGCTAGGTTTTAACTCCAGCATCTGGCTCCAGAGTTTTCACTGGTAAAATATAATGGTTGGAATTTTCATTTTTTTATAACCACAAGGCATTGTAATGGTTTTACTCTTAGGGGCTTGCTGAAGATTGAAGGAAATGACTGAGCCAGGCTGAATAGAGGTGCCCAGTAGTAGCCATGACTACCTAGAAGTTACCAACCCTTGTCTTTCACACCCAGGAATTCAGGCATTCTTATCAGCTTATGCGGCTTTGTTCTTTAGTTGCTTACTTCCCCTGGCTCACTTTGCTATTTTCTTCAGCAGTTCTCTCCACAGCTGGGTAAAGTGACCCTCTTCAGTATTCTCATGCCTAGAAATACACTAGTGCTTCCAGTCTGTAGCACACTGCATTGTCTAATTGGCTCTATCCTCAGTGAGTTACAGATCCAGTCCAGTTGGCTCTTGGTGCTTCCTCATTTTGGAAGTCCTACAATTTAAAGAACCAGAATGATCCTTAAATTACTATGACTTTTTTCTTTTTGAGGGGAAATGGAAGGTAGTTGAGGCAGTCTCATCTCACACTGTAGTCAAGGCTGGGTTTGAATTTCTGATCCTCCTGCATGCAGGCATGAGCTGCAATGTCCATCCTGTCAACTTCAAAGTCTTACTTACACATTTACAATCCAGTCCTTAGCTTGTCTGAGGGACTTTGGGCCCTGACTGCCACGCTCCTTTATGCTCCAGTGGCATGCCCTTCTTTGGCTCTCTTTTGGCCCTCTGCAGTTGCTATGCATGTCTCCTGCCTAGAAGCCCCTTACTTCCTGTGGTGATTTCAGAATGGTTCCAGAGGCTGATATATTTTAATGCTTGGTCCCCAGTTGGTGGAACTGTTTAGAAGGATCAGGAGGTATGGCCTTGTTGGAAGCTCCAGGGCTGATTTTGAGGTTTCAGAAGCCCTCACCATTTTCACTTGGGTCTCTTATGTCATGCCTCAAATGTAAGCTCTGCTCCAGTTTCATGCAGATCATGAACTAATTGTATAGAACCATGAGCATCGACTTAAAATTATCCTAGTTCTGGGTAGTAGTGATACTGGCCTTTAATCACAGAGGCAGGTGGGTCTCTGTGAGCTTGAGGCCAGCCTGGTCTACAAAGCATTCCAGGACAGCTAAGGCTACACAGAGACACCATGTCTTAAAAAATATCACAGCAACAGAAAAGTCACAAAGATACTTGCTAACTCCCTTTTCTATGTTTTTTCTTTCTTTCTCATTTGATTCATATATAAACTCCCAAGATAGATATAATTACCCTTATTTCACAGATGAGAAAATAGAGCCAGTCTCTTCTCCCTCAGGCCTCCCTGAAAACTCTACTCAGAACTCTGTTCCAATCCTGCAGGTACCTGATTTCTACTGTTTATTGGGCTTCTACTTTATAACCAAGTGTATAAAGATGAGGGTTTGTTTTTCCTTCACTCCAATGTCTCAATAGGCCATCCTGGCACATGTTTGGCATTCCAGGAGCTATCAAAAATAATGAATGAAATTTATCAGTCTCACCTGATAAGTTTCCTGAGAGTGGAATCAGAATAATAAATATTTGTTGAGCTAAGTCAGCAAAGGAAGAGTGGTGCACCAGAATAAACTGACCCAAGTTAATGATGTCAAAAATGTAAATATTTTAATGTTTATTTTTATACTATACTTTACATCCAGCACTTGAAGAAAGAAAATGATTATGCTGTTTTAAAAATACAACCACTGGATTAGACATACTCCTTCATGATTATATCTCATCAATACCTCAGAACACAAAAGGACACTGTGAGTTAATGAATACAATAAGAAATAATGGGGAAATTAAGTTTAATACACAGAAATTCAAAAGGAAATTTCAGGACCTTGATCAGAAGCTTTCATTAAATGCTGGTGCTACTTGCTACTTCATTGTAGACAGAGGTTTGCTGCAGGCTAAGAGGAAGAATGTTTACCCTCTGAAGACATGATCTAAGAAATGGGCACCAAACACTCATGGAGAACTGGTTAGCCATCAAGAAGTCCCTGGTAAGGACGATTATGGAAGCAGTTAGCCACCTTTACAGAGCCTGAGCCTGTCTTAAAAAACAAAGCTTGTGGAACAGTCCTTATAAACACAGCATGATGAGGTTTTGCCGTTCTATAAATAATCTTCAGAGCACTGAGTGGATTCAAGCTGGGGCTCTTTTTTTTGGCATGAGAAGCTTTGGGTGAAGAGCAAGCATGGGATGACCTACTGATGGACCTTCTCAAAGTATTCTTTGGAAGCTGTTGGGCTTGGCTTGATCTGAAAATTAAAAAAAAAAAAAAGAAAGAAAATTAAATTGGTTAAGAGGGACTTCATGATAGTAGTCTCAACATGTGAACTCAAAGCTCCCAGTTTTTTTTGTTTTTCGAGATAGGGTTTCTCTGTCTAACAGCCCTGGCTATCCTGTACTCACTTTGTAGACCAGGCTAGCCTCTAATTAAAAAAGATTCACCCGTCTTTGCCTCCAGATTAAAGGTGAGTGCTACCACACCTGGCCCAAGCTCCCAGTTTTAAACTAAAACTTCTATACTTTTGAAGAATAGCCTATTTTGTTCAAAACATATAGATGAAAGTTAACTAGCATCCCGAGCAGAAACTGTCCAGCCTGGTGTCACCCAATCACACTCAGCTAGTACCCCTGTAACCTCCCTTGATAGATTACCCTTGAGGCTGAGAAGACCTGGAATTGGAGCCTAGTGCTCTCAGGAAAAAACATACCGTAGGGGACTCTGGTGTCCAGTTGGCTGGGCAGACTTCTCCATGGGTCTCGACAAATTGGAATGCCTTCACCAATCGGAGGGTTTCTTCTACGCTGCGGCCCACTGGGAGGTCGTTGACACTCAGGTGCTTGATGACACCATTAGGGTCAATAATAAAGAGGCCTCTGCACAGAATTTGTCCTCATTAGTGCTAACAAGCCTAGAGCCAACAACTCATTTCTGTCCTTTTATGTCTTTAGTTGCCCTTTTAGAAAATTCATCAAGCTGTGAAATGCTTGAAAATGGGGGTTTTAGGGACTGAAGAGACTGTTTAGCAATTAATAGTTTGTACTGTCTGTTCAGAGTTCAGTTCTAAGAACCCATGCTGGGGAGCACACAGTGCCTGTAAATCCTGTTCCAAGGGATCTGACATCCATTTATAACTTCCAAGAACAAATGTACTGGAATGTACATACTTTCACAGTCACACACACATACTTAAAAAAAAAACCAACCTGTAATTAGTATTACAAAAGTTTGTCATCTTTTAGTAATGACAGATGTTTTGATAATACAAGGCCACCATGAAAAGCATACATTATGGGAACATTGCAAAACTGTGATATTGATATCTAAAAGAAATGAACTACAGACAGTAAAGACCTTTACTCAGTGCCTACCATGCATTCTTTGGACTCCTGTATCAGCCTCTGCTTTAATAACCACATATATGTAAGAAGGAGAGACATATGTTATCTACAACCAATGAATATGTAAAACTTCACCCTTTAAATTTTCTTTATGTGTGTGTTTATTGTGTATACATACATGCAAATACCCATGAAGTCTAGATGAAAGTGCTGGATCCTCTGGAGCTGGAATTATAGTGGCTGTAAGCTGCACAACATGGGTCCTGAAAATCGATCTCTGATCCTCCATTCACAGCAGTGAGAAGAGCTCATAACTGCTGAATCATCTTTATAGGGCCTCACAATTCCTTTTTTTTTTTTAAGCTTTTGAGATAGGGTCTCTCTACACAGTCCTGGCACTCATTATGCAGGATCAGGCTGATCTAGAACTCAAAGAGATGTGCCGGTTTCTGCCTCCACAGTGCTAGGATTAAAGGAATATAGGGACTTCAAGTGTCAACTATACAGGGAAAAGTACACAGAGGCTTCTTCCCTGCCTGATGTCTGGTATCCAAGCTTTGATCCTAACCTTATCCTTCTTGTGCCTGATCTCTCAAGGGAGCCAGGTGCAATCCCTAGAGAGAAGTAGAGGCAGACCTGGGAAGGAACCAGGCCCACAGACTCTACATATCAGCTAGACTCGGCTTTCTTTCCCTTGTTAGCCCCAAAAGAAAACTGATAGGAGTTACTACAGGCAAAAAAAACCAAAACAACAACAACAACAAAACAAAACAAAACAAAAAACCCACAGGAAGAAAGCATAACAGATTACATTTTCTCCTGCCATTGCCAACTACGGAGGAGCTTGGCTTTGAAACCAAAGCCAAGGAAACTTTAGAAAACAGTAATCTTGAAGTCAATAAGGGTGACTTCCAAAAGGCTGTCAGCATCGAGGTTCAAGAAGAATTGGTTTCAGCTAGCATCTAGCCCCCATCCAACTGTGTGGTATTCTAAGGTTTGGCCTTCTTCTTCAGATGACAGCCAAAGCCAGTGTTCCCATAAATGAATACCCAAGAAGGCCACATCTGAGCAGATGACTATGTAAGACAGAGAGCTTTCCCCACTCCCATGGATTGAGAAAACACAGAAAGCACAGGCTACAACAACTGAAGGTTAGTCCTCCACATCCACCAGAGATTCCTCTTCATTTTATCTATGAGAAAACTGAAGCACAGAAAGGCAATTAACTTGCTCAAAGTTAACTAAGAAGCCAAGTTTTAAAAAAGGAATCAAACACTGTTTTGTTTGGTTCCAAGGCTTACATAAAATCATCTCCACTGAGAAAGAGACAGAGAGAGACACACACACAGAGACAGAGAGAGCTTTTCTCCAAACAGTTCAGTAGCTTTAGTGTAGGAGCAGCTGTTATGGAAGGGTTCCTGAATGATAAAGAAAATGGGTCAGTGTGACCATCAAGACATGGCACCCTTTCCTAAAAGGAGACACTACAGTGAATGGGGCACATGTCTTAGACATTTCTGGAAGATCTGCAACCCTCATAGAAGTTATTCATCAGTGCCTATGTAGACATAAAACGCTTTTTCAGGGGACTGGGAAGCAGTTAAAAGTACTTGTTGCTCCTGCAGAGGACTTAGGTTAGCATCCCAACACCCATATAATAGTTGTAAGTCTAGTTCCAGGCGATCTGACTTCCAAGGGCAGTGCTTGCACAGACATACATGTAGGCAACACACACACACGAAATAAGTCTGTGAAGTCTGTTCTTGGTTGTCAACTTGACCATATCTGGAATGAACTAAAAACCCAAATCACTGGGCACACCTGTGAGAGATTTTTTTAAATTTCTTTTTCCCAGACAGGGTTTCTCTGTTTATTCCTGGCTATCCTAGAACTCATTCTCCAGACCAGGCAGGCCCTGAACTCAAGAGATCCACCTGCCTCTTGAGTGATTGGATTAAAGGCATGCCCTACCACTGCCCAATGAAGTTTTTCTTAATTAAATCATCTAATCAGGATGTTTGAAGCAAAAAGATCTTTAATCTGGACCAAACCTACCCGAAGCTTGGACATGTACAAAGCAAAGGACATGAAAGGAGGAAGCTTGCTCTCTTTTTGCCTGTTTACTCTCACTCTTGATAGCCAAGTCCATTCTTTCACTGGCACTGTAGATACTGCTTAGTGTTTCTAAAGTACACTGAAGACCAGCTGAAACATCCAGCCTCATGGACTGAACAACCACTGTATTTTTTCATTAGTAGACAGCCATTGTTAAAATAGTGGGACCTCAGCCTATAAGCCATTCTAATAAATCTCTTACATACATATGTATTATATACATAAAATACTACACACACATATTCTAAATTTATTCTATAAATTCTAAACCCTAATCAAAAAAAAAAAAAAAGGAAACTTGCTTTTGATAAGTTTTACCATCCAGGTATCATTCCTGTGATACATGCCCATTATATCCCAGCACTAAGGAGGTGGAACAAAATGAATATCTATTCAAAGATAGCCTGGGTTACATAATATCCAAACCCAGTCTCAAAAAAAAAATCAAAACACCACCACCAACAACAAAAAACCCTGTATTTCTTCCTGAGGTTTACCAAAACTGATAAACAAAAATGCTTTACTAGAGTCTTTGTGAATCCTTAAAAATCAAGATGACACTAAAATAAGCAAAACTATTTCATCTCGAAGAACAGTTCTTACCTGAGTGCAATGCCAGCACCTTCCAATAGCACTCCATAGTCTCGGGCTATTTGCTTAGTTAAATCTGACAACAGCATGATGTTCATGTGGCCCAAACCACCATTCTAATAAAGAGGCATAAATAAATAAATAAATATTAAAAATTAAAAACAAAACAAAGGGACTGACTTTCTAGGGTGGTCCTACAGGGTCTGGACCATGTACCAATGTTTGAAACTAATGATGGTTGTAAATAAAAGTAAATTCAAATAAGGAAATTCTGTTTAACTTAGTTTTCCCTCTTGCAACCAACCTAAAGCAAATACAATTATTTATTTATTTTTATTTTGTGTGCCTGAGTGTTCTGCCTGCAGGTAAGTGTACTAAAAGCATGCAGTGTTTAGAAGGCCAGGAAAGGGTATCCCTAAGCTTGAGTTAAGGACAGTTGTGAGTGGCCATATGGATGTTAGGAATTGAACCTGGGTCCTCTTGAAGAATAGGAGTGTTTTTAACCAATGGTCCATCTCTCTAGCACCTATTATTTATTTATTTTTTTAAAAGATGTATTTATTTAGTCAATGTAGATGAGTGCTTTACCTGCATGTACACGAGTGCTTTACCTGCATGTACACCTACATGCCAGAAGAGGGCATCAGATCCCTGTATAGATGGTTGTGAGCCACCATGTGGTTGCTGGGATTTGAACTCAGGACCTCAGAAGAGCAGACAGTGCTCTTAACCTCTGAGCCATCTCTCTAGCCCAGCAAGTATTATTTTGTTGTATTAATTGATGTGTGTATGTGTGGGGTATGGGGTATGGGGTTTGGACATGTGGCATTACATGAAAGAACAACTTTGTGGAGTTCTCTCCTCCACTTTATGTGGGCTCCAGTGGTAGGTTGTCAGGTTTGCTCAGCAAGGACTTGATCTGCTCAACGACTTCATGACCCACCTCCATTATTTTAAAGATAAGGAAACTGAAGCCCAAAAAGGCTAAGAACTTTTCCTCAGGCCACTGCTAGAGACTGACTGACTTTTCTTTATCTTTTTGAGACAAGGTCTCCTGTAGCAATGGCCTCCAACTTACTTTGTAGCCAATGATGACCTTGAACATCTGATCTTCCTGCCTCTACCTCTGAAATGCTGGGGTGACAGGCTACGCTAACCCACTTAGTTTATATGGTACTGGGGTCTGAACTCAAGGCTTACATGTTACATAAATGCTATGACCACACCCTGTCCTTGTTTTCTAAAAAAAATTTTTTTTTTTTTTGAGACAGGGTTTCTTGGTGTAGCCCTGGCTGTGCTGGAACTCACTCTGTACACCAGGCTGGCACTGAACCCACAGAGATCTGCCTGCTTCTGCCTCCTGAGTGCTGGGATCAAAGGTGTGCACAACAACCACCTGGCTCTGTTTCTAATTTTTAAAACAGCTGTTCAGATGAAAACTAATTAATTATTGTTAGTCGTAGAATATACCTAGTGAATTTTTTAATTTAGTTTTCACTAGCAGATTTCTACATATTACACAGAACAGTACAGCAAGCTACTAAGGATTCAAAGTACAGGCCCAAGAGAAGGCAATAGACGCCAGCCATGTGCCCTGTTCCACTGAACCTATCTCCTTTATTATATGAACCTTTGAAAATATACATGGGATGAGCAGTAAAGATACATACAATGTCCAAGGACATTACCACCATAGTTTACACACTGCTAACAGGTGAGCATCTACAAAGAACCCATTTCCGTAGGATATGGATCACCTGGATTTGGTCTCCAGCAAGGTATAAACCAGGTTTTGGAAGGTGGAGGCTTGAGGATCAGAAGCTCAAGATCATATGAGCAAATATATCCAGCTACAAGGCCAGCCTGAAATATGTGAAACACTGTTTTTGAAAGGAAAAAAGGGGATAAAAGGCAGGTAGACATGAAGCTTACTTCAGACTAGCTATACTTTGATAACCTCTAGACTTTCTTTTAATGCTCTTCTGTAAGTAGAGGGATCTTCTGTAAGTACAGGAGTAGCTGGGGAATGAGGAAGATACTGGCCAATGATTAGTTAGATAAGAATAAGTTCTGTTCTTCTGTACAATAGGTGACTATAGTTAGAACATAATGTGCTTTTTAAACTAGCTAAAAGAAGATTCTTCTTTGTTTGAGTCAGGGTCTCACCGTGTGGCTCTGGTTGTCCTGGAACTCCCTAGGCTGGCTTAAAACTCACAAAGATCCTCCTGCCTCTGCCTTCTGAGTACTGGGATTAAAGGCGTGAACCACCCTCACCAGACTAAAAAAGGAATGATTGAGGAAAGAGTACTGAATAACCTGATTTGATCCTTGAATAATGTACACATTGTATCCCAAAAATATATACAATGGTTTTTTGTTGTTGTTTTGGGTTTTGTTTTTTTGTGACATCATTTCTCTGTATAGCTTTGGCTGTCCTAGACTTGCTTTGTAGACCAGGCTGGCCTTGAACACACAGAGATCCGATGGTCTCTGCTTCCGTGAGTACTGGGACTACAGATGTGTGCCACCACACCTAGCTTATACAATGTTTTTATTGTGTAGTCTGTATTATTTGTGAATTAGAAATGAAACCAAAGAATAAAATAAAATCAAGGAAAGGTGAATATCACCCAACCTACCTTCCTTGGTGTATTGATCCAGGCAAGGTGGCTAAAGTGGGAATCCACTGAAACTGCAACTACTTCACAGTTTACATCATGAAATTCATTGGCTTTGTCACTGAAAGCAACAATTTCTGTAGGACACACAAATGTGCTTGGAGGAGAAAAAAATTTTCATCAGATCATATAAAAACAAAAATTTAAGATATAAACTGTAAGTAATATAAAAACTAAACTGATTTGCTTAGGGGCGAAAAATGTAATGTGCTGGGTATGGTGGCACACACCTTTAATTCCAGAACTCTGAAGGTAGAGGCAGGAGGATCTCTGTCAGTTCAAGGCCAGCCTGGTCTTCAATTAATTCCAAGACAGCCAGGGCTATATAGAGATACCCTGCTTCAAATAAACAAATAAAGGGATATATGCAGAGGCATAGGGGCACATTTGAAAAGTTAAAAGAAAATCTGTATTTAAATAAAGCACACTTATGAAAAACATTCCTTTTGAGGGGGAGAGATGGGTTTCGAGACAAGGTTTCTCTGTGAAGCCTTGGCTGTCATGAACTCAGTTTGCAGACCCAGGTGGCCTGGAACTCAAAGAGATCTGCCTGCCTGCCTGTCTCCCTAAGTGCTGGGACTATAGGTGTGTGACACCATGTCCAGATGAAAAAAACTCATTTCTTTTACTACGTTCTCATTTTCCATCTAGATTGGTGTAAAGTTTAGACTGGCTTAAAGAACCATTAATCAAAAGCATGGAAGACAGAATTGCATAATTTAGTGATCAAGTGCTTGCCTAGCATGCACAAGGCCTAGGGTTTGATCCCCAGGACCACAAGAAAAACCAACAGAACCATATTGAAACTCCTCCATTAAAAGGAAGGCCATTTTCTCCTAGTAAGTTCACATGAGCTACAGATGGCCCAGGTCAATGGACAAAAATTACAAAGACTCTTCCTCTTCGCTAGAAGAGAAATTTCAGTGTGGGTTAGAAATCAACACCAGCTTTCTGAGGGACATGAAAATACAGAATCAAACTTACAAATCCAAAGGGTAGAAGAAAAGCACCAAGTATTTCCCCTTAAAGTCATCCAGACTCAGCTCTTTGAACTCTCCGTTGATAACAGCAGTGCCCTTAAAATAGGGTGCATGCTGTGTGACAGCAGGGGCATGGACTGCGGAACCTAAAAAAGACCGCACATTTGTATGTAGCTTGTCATCCATTGCATCAAGTACTGCATGATTTCATTTAAACTCCTTTTGTTGAATCTTATCATAACTGGTGATATAAGTCGCTTATTAGTATAACTCAATGAGATGGTTTACTCCAATTGTATATATTAGGTACAGTAATTTTCCTTTCAACACAATTCTAAATAATATAAAACTCAACTCAGCACTAGGGGGAAGTGTGTTTGTGTGTATGCACATGAGCATTAAAATAGAGAACACCCTCCAGCATTGACCCTCAGAAGCCATTTTTTTTAAACCTTTTCTCTCTTTTAATAGTCTTTTATAAACTCAGAGCTCACCAAATAGGGTAGGCTACACAGAGCTCCAAGGATTCACCTGTCTCCTCTTCCCTGAGTGCTAGGATCACAAGCACACACCACCATGCCTAGCTTTATGTGGTTTCTGAAGGTCGAACTTGGGTCCTTATGCTAGTTTAGCTACTGATTTAGCTATCACTCCAGCCCCGAAGAAAAATTTTTTAAAACAATGAAAAACAGGAAGAATGAACGAAATGCCCTGAGAACTAAAAGAACTAAAAGCAAAGGAAATAGTGAGAATCACAGAAGGCAGCCTAACATGGAGATGGTTCAGATTTTGTCAAGTTTAGGTGGGCCAAATAGCAGGAAAGTACAGGGTGTGCATATCACACCCTGTGTTTGGCTTGACCAAGAGAGTCCAGTATACAGGGAAGAGGAACAAACTCAAAACAAAGTGAGAGCAAGTCCTAAATGGACCCTCAGTAACAAGCAGCAGGATTGGTTCTTCATGAGTCTGGGAAACTCTAAATGCAGGAAGATGGCTGTTTTCAGAAAGATTAGGTCGTCAGGAGGGTAAGACTGATAGGCAATGACTGTAGTTATCTTAGTTGGGAGTCACTAAGGCGTGGCAGAGAGAGCACTAACAGCAAGATGCAGGACACATTTCAAAGCTGGGGTTGGGTACCACACAACTAAGTATAACTTAGTCGTGCATTGTGTATTCATTTTATCCAGTTGTCTTTTTTTTTAATCCTTTTTTTCTTTCCAATTGTCTTTTTATTATTGAGTTGTAATTAAGTATCTTAGAGGAATATCCTTCGTTAAGTATATTATGCAAATATTTTCTTTTTCCTAGATTATAGCTTTCTTTACTCTTTTCCTTGTTTTGGGGGTTTTGTTTGTTATTCCCAAGCAGAGTTTCTATGAAGCCCTGATTGACCTGGAACGTTTTTTTTTTTTTTTTTAATTGGTTTTTCAACACAGGATTTCAACACTGGGTATCCCTGGCTGTTCTGAACTAGATCCATAGATTAGGCTGGCCTAAAACTCAAGAGAACTGCCTGCCTCTGCCTCCCAAGTGATGGGATGATAAAAGGTGTGTGCCTCCACCATCTAGTTTCCATTCATTTTCTTCCTGTTTTCTTAAAAGTAGATCTTAAATTTTTGAAACTGCCAAATACTTACTGTTCCTGAACAATTCCTCATAGATCCAGCTACACATTCTCATACTGCACTTTAAAAAGCTCTGAGAATGTCTCATGTGTTGCCAGGGTCCAGAGTTGCTGATATGGGTTCTCTTTACCTGGGTGCAGCTAGAACAGAGTAACACTTACTGGTGCTAAAGGCAAACTTTGCTTGGGCAGAGGCAGACCACAGTATGTCTGTCAAGCAGGTTCTTCTAGAAGTAATAGGCCTAAGAACTGCTGAGGCAGAAATACCCCGGGAAATAGCACTCCCATGCCGCCGAACAACCTGGAAAGAGAAAAGCTTTCTATTAGGAAGACTTTTTGGAAGAGTGACTGAAGTCTGGCCTTGCTGCTGTGGTCCTTTGTGAATGGTGGCCTCAGCTGTTTCTTTTCCCAATGAACCAAATACCAAATCAAATAAAAAGCATGGATTGAGTCTACATGTTCTCAACATTCCCTTTTGCTTTCTTCTTCCTTAAAGACTGCAAGGCCAAGGGAATCATAACATAGCCCCAAGAATAAAAACCTCCAAAATTCAGGAAAGCTAGGCTAGGCTAAGTTAGTTAAGCATCCTCCCCAAATCCCATCCAGGGCTATCTGCTGCACATGTGGCCACGTCAAGGTTTTTCTCAGAAAAACGCCCAGGATTCCAGTGAAGGAATATGGCAAAGTTCATGGCCTGGGTAAGTTTGGCCAGAACTCAAGGGAAATGTTTGCTCAACCTTAATGTCTAGCATGGCTCAGGGAAGAGGTAGGGGCTGCCTTAAGCCCCGTGATGATAAAGAAGGGCAAGAGGATAAAAGGCTGCCAGAAAAGGGGCTACTAAGGCAGAGTCCAGCCTGAGTGTGGGAATAGAAAGCAGCTTCCGTTACTGTAGCACTTTGTTCATACAAAGGAAAAAAGAAAGGAAAGAATACTGAGGTTCAGAAATGAGATGTCAAGCGAGGCGGTGCACGCCTTTAATCTCAGCACTCGGGAGGCAGAGGCAGGCGAAGCTCTTGTGAGTTCCTGGCCAGCCTGGTCCACAGAGCGAGTTCCAGGACGGAGCGAGTTCCAGGACGGCCAGGGATACACAAAGAAACCTGTTTCGAAAAATCACGCACAAGTCACTTTCCCAAGGTCATATTTAGTGACAGACCCTAGACTACAGAAGCCAACAAAGCCAAGCCTTGGGTACTTTAGCGAAGAAGCAGCATGGGAACCCTCGACTCCGAAAGGCAAGGACTCCGAGAGCGAACCATCCTCTGAGGCATGAGGTAAGGCTGTCCTGCGCAAGCGCTGGGGCCTTCCTTGCAGCAAAGGCCTCGGGGTCCGCGAGGTGAGGACTCCCTCCCATAAGGGCTAGTGGTCACGAGAGCGCGATCCTGTCCTGGAAGCAGGTGCCGGCCGGGGTCGTTGCTGTGCCGTGCGCCTGCCCAGCTGGCAGCCACTCACCGAAGACCAGAGCAACCTTCCCGCAACGGCCGCCATCTTCAGTGCACGCAGGAGGCACGGTAGGCGGAGATCCCTACGAGCAGCCAGCCCACTCCGGGTATGTGGCTTCTGCGCCAAACTTCCCTCTGGGGCGAGGCGGGGCTTACGGGGAGGGGACCAGAAGGGAGTGGTGTTGGCTTACGTAAGGGGCTGGACTTCGACGAGTGGGTGTGGCTTAGGAGAGAAGGCGGAGACCCACTTCTTCCTGCTTAGGGGAAGATTCCTTTTTGACCTCCTACCTGAACGGGTTGTTTTCCTACTTATTGTACCAACCTATAAAGATCTAATTCAAGTTAGGAATTCTTTCCATATTTCCTGTTGATTTTGTTTGGTTAACTTAGTGTGGTGGAAACTGTCTGAAAGAATCCAGTTCCCTTTCTAGCTCAGGTGGAATTTTCTGGCTTCTGTATTCAATGGAACAAATTTAGTTGTTTGAGCTCTTTAATAAACTAAGTGGCTTAGAGACATCAAAGCTTACTGTGCTTGAAAACCTTTGGCACTGTGTGTGGGCTTCCTTTTTGGCCTCTCCTCAAAATTGGGGTAATTGGACATACTTCAAATCAATTTATTTATTAACAGATAACAAGTAATGAGTGAAGGGCACGGTTTTGAAGCAGCACATGAAACACATACTAAAATTCACATGGTATCTACAGTAAATGTCATGTCTAAGCTGGTATTTTTGAAGCACTGTTCTGTTGTTAATATAGTTTCTCAAATCTGCATATCATCTAAATAATACCTAATATTTCCTTAAGCTAGCTCACTTTATAAAATGCATATGATCTTATTTGAAAAGAAATGTTAAACAAGAAATAGTTAAATCTTAACAGTATAAATAGAAGAGAATTAAAAATAAACACAGTTTAGCAGGGCATGGTGGCACATACCTATAACCTCAGTACTCTGGACTCTGGTAGGCAGAGGCAGTCGGCTATCTGTGAGTTTGAGGCCAGCCTGGTCTACAAAGTGAGTCTAGGACAGTCAAGGCTACACACACACACAAACCCTGTCTTGAAACTCTGCCTCCCTGCCCCCAAAACACACACACACACACACACACACACACACACACACACACACACACATACACACTGAAGCAAAATACTTTGCAGTATTTTGCTAGATACAATTCCAGCTAGATACAATTATCTACTGAAAGTCTGAGTTCTATTAAAAGGAGAGAGAGGTAGTCAGAGGCATTCTCTTCTAGCCTCACAGAGAGCCTTCTCATCTGTGTGGCCAGAGGACTAAAAGAAAATTAAAAAAAAAAATCCTTTGACAGGGATTCCTGTGGAAGTGTTGGGGTAAAGATGGAAGGACCTGGAGGGGACAGGAACCTCACAAGAAGACCAACAGAGACAACTAACCCAGTTCCATGGGTGCTTACAGAGACTGAGACATCAACTAAGGAGCATGCATGATCTGGACCTAGGTCCCCTGCATACATGTAGCTGATGGGAAGCTTGGTCTTCATATGGAGTGCTTGGAAAGTGTGTGTGTATTGGGATCTGTTTCTAACATGCCTGGTTTTAGATAACTTCCCCCAGGGATACCTTTCCTGGCCTCAGGGGATGAAGATATGCTCAGTCCTAAAGTGAGTTGATGTGCTAGGTAAGGATGATACTAGGGGGGAGCTCCCCTTTTTTGGGGGAAAGGGAGAGGAGAAGGGGAACATGGGAAGAGGAGGTCTTGGAGAGGAGGAGGGAACAGTCACCCTTGGGATGTAAAATAAATAAAAAAATAAAAAAAAAACTTTCTCATGCTGAAATTTGATGTTATTTATTTATTTTGCTCCCCACTATTCCAGAATATATTTCATAAAGCTCTCTATGCACTTTTAGGTGCTAGCTACCCAGGATACCTGCCTGTGCAAAGAAAAAAAGGGCCCTAGACCTAAAGAGACATCTGAACCAGTTCCTCACAGTACCTGCCTTGTACATAACTAGTACCGAATGTATGTGTTTGGTGCTCAAATCTGTGATAAAATATAATTCAGACATAAAAAAGAAATGAAAGCTGAGCTAGATGGCTCATTCTTGTAATCTCAGCACTTGAGAAATTGAGGCAGTAGGATGGCCAAGAGTTTAAGGCCAGCCTTTGCTACAAGACTCACTTTCATTACAAAAAAACCAAAACCAAAACCAAAACTAAAATACTCCCAGGTTGTTGATCCCACTAGTTGGATGTCTGTGAGTTCAAAACTCAAAACTGTCTGTCTACATAAAGAGTTCTAGGCCAGAGAACTAGGTTTTCTAGGTTTGCATAAAGATACTCTGTTTAAAAAAAAAAAAAAAACAAAGGCACTGAAAAATACTAACACGTGAAAGAGCCATGAAACTCCTACGTGTGGCTGGCAAGGTGAAAGGAGAGAATCAATTCCATAAAGTTATTCTCTACACACACATCATATACCCTAATAATGATGATGATAATATATTTTTAATGCCTATGTAATTGTCAGGTGCTAGGAAGATTTGGAAGGCATGATGACTAATAGGCACAAGTTTTTTATTTTTTATTTTATTATTTATTTATTTTGGAGACAGGGGCTCACTCTGTATCCCAGGCTGGATTGGAATTTAGCATGTAGCTCAGGCTTGCCTGGAACTAGAAATAGTCCTCTTGCCTGTACTTGCTTCTTCTTAGTACTGAGATTACAAGTGTGAGCCCAGTACCTGGACCAGGTAGAATTTGCTTTTGAAGTTTTGAAAACATCATGTGATTAGTAGAGCTGAGAATTGTAGAACATTAGATAATTGTAGGTTAATTTTACACAACTCAGTAAACAACAAAAGAAATAAGGACTTGAGAGACCAAAGGATAAAGTGGCAGCTAAAACCTAGAGTAGGTGCGGTAAAATAGTAATGCCCTGAGGGGAGAGCTACCTCACTGCGCTCTTTCCCCACCCACTAGAGATATGGTTGCTAGGAAACTGGACCATCCCCTTAGGGAGGGACACCTGGTCATGGTCAATGGCCTGGGAACCTTCCTATAGCCAATCGATTCAAAATGTAACATCTTGACCAATAGATGCTTGCCAGGCAGGAATCGCCCCTGCCTTGGGCATGCTGGGATGGACCAGAATCTATAAATCACCCAACTAACCTGGGCACGCGCGCTCAGCTCCCACCACTTCGGCGATGGGCCTATGTTGGCCCAAGCTGCAGCTTGTAATTTACAATAAAAAGACCCTCATGTGTTTTGCAACGGAGTCAATTCCTGTAGATCTTTTGGGGGCTCGAGAACTGGGTATAACAGACTTAAAACAATGAAATTATATACTGTATTCCAGCCTGTGATTTAATAGACCAAAAAATAAAAAAAATAAAAAAATTGGAGACAGTGTTGGGAAGACCTTTCTAAAGTCACATAGATGGTTAGAAGCAGAGAAACAAGGCAGGTGTGTTTGGTCAATACCTTTACACACAACACTCAGGAAACAGAGGCAGGTGGATCTATGAGAGTTTGAGGCCAGCCTGGTCTACATAGAGTTCCAGGACAAGTAGGGCTGCATAAACAGACCCTGTCTCCAAAAACCAAACAAACAAAAGAACGAACAAAAACCTTCAAAAGGTACAGAACCTAGAACTCCAAGCACCTGAGCAGTTTGTGGTGGCTGGAAACCGGCTCAGTGCCAATTACTAGCCACTGTATAAGACAATGGTCTCCACTCAGTTCTCATTGTCCATCACACTGAGGGGGGTTGTTTTGAGATACAATATCACTGTGCTGGCTTCAAATTCACAGGGGTCTACTTGACTCTGCTTCCCAGGTGCTAGGATTAAAGATCTGCTTCACCAGATAAGGGAGAGCTGGTGGCCTGACCAGCTCAGTTAACACCCAGGCCTAGATCCAGGGCTCTGAATTGGTCCATCTCCAAATCTGTATCATCTGTGAATGGCTGGGATGGATGAAAGGGTCAGTTCTTCTGTTCAAAGCTGCAGGATCTCCATGACACAGGGCAACAACAGGATAACCAGGAGGAGTCCCGATGAGGAACCAATACTGATGGTGTCACAGAAGCCTCAAACCAGACCAATAACTTGTTGGCAATGAACATTTGCAAATGAAGATGTGAGACCAGAAGGATCTACTGTGAGACACACTGTGACATCCTACAGCTTCCTCAATGAGATGTTTTCTGTGCTTTGTTTTGTTGTTTGTTTGCTTATGTGTTTTATTTTAGGGATGAGGTTGCAAGGGTGAAGGGTAGATGTGAGGGGACAGGAAGATGAGCAGAACTGCAATTCTTTGTTAAAAATCACAAAGAATCAATAAAAAGTATAAATAAATAAATAAATAAATAAAAGATCTGCACCATCATGCCAACAGACACTGAGAATTTTAAATGTTTCACTCCTATATCTAGAGTCAGAAAAAGGTGTGCAACAAGGAAAAGACAGAGTGTATCTGTTTCTTTTTCTTTTACTGATAGGCTTTTGCTTCTGTTCTTCCCCTAGCACTTCAAAAGGCTCCTATTTTCCAGTATACAAAGTGCAGTAGCATCTCCATCATAGAGAGGTTGTTTCACACTTATATGCAATGTGAAAGTCAGTTCAAAGCAATGTGAAATGCCCACTCCTCACCCACCTTCTCCTTCTTGCTGTCAGTGATAAAGTGCAGATGCATTAGTCACTTCCATCTCATCACAGGACTGTTTATGCTTATGTGGAGAGCCACTTGTTTGTCAGGATGCTTTATTATTGAGCTCTCAGCAAAATCATGTTTTCAACCTGGTCTTCATCTGGAGACAGAGATAGACAAGAGGTTTTGCCAAGTTTACTTCCTTTTGTTAGTGACAGTAAGCAGAATGTTTTTGCCAAGTTCACTTCCTTTTGTTTGTGTGAGGATCACACAGACAAGTGTTCGAGGTAAACAAATCTGACCTCTCAATGAACTTCATTGTATCAAAGTGCTTTGCTCTGACTATAAAAAGGGACTGTGGAATAAACTGAGTGCCTAGTTTCTACTGGAAGCCCTCTTGAATAGATCCATGTGTAGTGTCTTGGGTTTTTAAATTTTCTTTCAATCCTTACTTCCCATTCTAGAACTGTTTGACTCTGCTGGTGGGCTTTGGCGCCTGAACAGGGACTTGAGATACGGGGAAGCAGTGAAGGACACTGTGGGTGTTGGCAAGCTCAGATCATAAAGAGAAAAGGGCGCAGTGAGTAAAATTTGAGAGTGAAAATGGGACAAGGCAGTAGCCTTGTGTTTTTTGTATGGAATTTAATTAGAACTAGTCTGTATATATGGCACAGGACTGAGAAAGTAAAACTTTCAGGGTTAGAGAAAAAGAAGAAAGATGGGAGACTTTGGGACAAAAGGAGTTTAAACCATTTGCTCCTCCAGAAGAATTATATGTCCCTCCTAATAATAATTTCTTGTTAGAAGAAGACTTTGAGAATAACTTAGATCCTGATGAGGTTGCAGAGTTAGAGGAAGAACAAGCTAGGCAGAAAGAAGAAAATATAACTGAGTTTTATGCCTTTCCAATTATAGTGCAACCTGATGGACAGGGTAATATGGTGAGAGTCCATGTGTCTATATCTTTTTTTTAAAGATTTATTTATTTATTACCTATACAGTGTTCTGCCATACACACCAGAAGAGGGCACCAGATCTCACTATAGATGGTTGTGAACATTCATGTGGTTGCTGGGAATTGAACTCAGGGCCTTTGGAAGAACAGCCAGTGTTCTTAACCTCTTATCAATCTCTTCAGCCAGTGTCTATATCTTTTAAACAATTAAAATCGTTGACAACTCCATGCTTTCAATATGGTTACCTTTTACTATATTAGAGTCCTTGTTTACTGAGGCCCCCTGCCCAGAGGATTGGAAGCAATTAACAAGAGAATGTTTAGCAGGAGAAGATAATTTATTGTGGAAGTTGAAATTTGCTAAGCAGTGTCAAGAAACAGCTAAAATCACTTGAGTTAGGAAAAGAAAGGAAAAGAAAAGAAAAGGGCAGCTTCCAGTAAGAAAATGAATGGTTAATTTGGCTACAAAGCTTCTATGGTCATAAAAAATTGGATTCAACAAATAGCAAGTTGTTTTGTCTGTCTGTCTTGAATGTATAATCATGTTCAATGTGTCTTAGTTATAGATTATTGGTCATTGGGTATGTTTAAAATCTGTAAACATAAAGTTAACTTACTTAAAACCTAGGGTTGGAACCATTCTAAATAATAAATGGATGTTACTCATAAACTAAAATATGTTCACGAAACAATTGATACTTTTTCAGGATTTATCATGGCAACTCCCTTAGCAAGAGCCACCAAACATGTTGTAAGTCATTGCTTAAAATGTTTTGCTACAATTGGTGTTTCTTCCATTATAAAGACTGATAATAGTACTGCATATATTAGTGAAGCTTTTCAGAGTTTTTGTGTGCAAATGAATATAAGTCATAAAACAGGTGTTCCATATAATCCTCAAGATCAAGGAATTGTGGAGTGTGCCCATGGATCTCTTAAGAACCAATTGCAAAAAATAAAAAGGGGGAATCATATAACCAAATCTTAATCATGCTTTATTTTAAATTTTTTGAATGTGGATATACAAGGCCATTTTGTGGCTGATCAGTTGTGGCACCCTAATACCAAAGATTATTATGCTCAAGTGAAATGGAAAATCCAATTACTGGAATATGGCAGGGCCCTAATCCTGTATTAATACGGGGGAGAGGGATATTTGTGTTTTTCCACAGGACGCAGAAGGAGCCATGAGGATCCCAGAAAGGCTGGTGAGATTTGCAGAAGATGTTCCCCCGAAGGAGGATGTTCCTGCTGATGACCATGGTGAATTCTATGTTGATGATGTATGGAGAGCTGTATTGGGCTTATGCTCCTGACCCACCCTTATGTCATTCTGCTCCAGAGAAAAGATGTTGTTGTGCAAAGAAACTTTTTAGATACAATGTGACTGGACTTGATTGATCTGGTAATCAGGACAACTCTCAACAAAATCAGGAAGAATGGGAAAAAGAGAACTGACTATGGACTTTGGTCTGATTCTGGTTTTCAGCAGACACATATTTGGAAGCTTCTCACAGTAATTCTTCAGAGGTCCTGAAACTGCCTATGTATATTCTCATTATGCTTTGTTGTTTGGAAATGTTAACATTTTTTGTACAAGATTCAAACTTTAATGTTTCTTGCCATCAATGCAAACGAACAAACTGTATTTCTAAGCTTTCAAATGGACAACAGGTTCTGGTTGTTGAACAGCCTTTTATTATAGTTCCTGTGAATGTTTCTCAGGCTTGGTATTTTGATAAGGGATTATCTTCTAAGTAACTTTTATGGAATATTATATGACTTGGCTTATTACTCTTATTAGGAGCATGTCTCCTCCTAGTGATAATTAAGCTGATCTGCATAAGATTAAACTCCAGTGTCTACCCTATTGGAAGTTGGTAGTCAAAGATGAGTAAGATCTCTGTGAAGAATATTCAACTTAAGACAGGGCATGAATGATGGAATTCATGTACCAATGATGGGTAAGAATATATCTTTCAAGATAGACAACCTAAGACAGCCACAAGCTTCTGCTCCAAAGCTCTTGAATTACGGTCAATTTTTAAAATATAAAAAAGGGAGACCTGTGGAGAGCCACTTGTTCTGCAGGATGCTTTATTCTTGAGCTCTCAGCAAAATCATGGTTTCACCCTGGCCTTCACTTGGAGACAGGGATAGACAGGATGTTTTGCTGAATTCACTTCCTTTTGTTTATGTTGGTTGAGGTAAACAAATTTGACTTCTCAATGAACTTCATTGTATCAAAGTACTTTGCTCTGACTATAAAAAGGGACTGTGGAATAAACCAGGGTGCCTAGTTTCTACTAGAAGCCCTCTTGAACAGATCCCATGTGTAGTGTCTTGATTTTTAAATTTTCTTTCAATCCTCACTTCCCACTCAAGAACTGTTCAACTCTGCCAGTGGGCTCCACCAGCAGGCTCCCACATGCTTAAAGGTAGCATCACTTTCACCTGGTATCTGATCGCTCACCTGGATGCACCTGCTGTATCTTGCAGTTTAGAATGTGTTCCTGCCATTTTCTTAACTCCATTGCCCCTTGCTTCTGGAATATGTTTCCTTTCCTATACAAGTTTTAGGTAGGACCTTCTGATGTTGGATAAAACCTGCATCTATTAATCACTGCATCTGTATGTGTGTATGTGCACATGTGTATGCTTGTGCATGTGGTGACCAGAGGAAAACACTGGGTATCTTCCTCAATTGCGCTCTACTTTGGCTGTGTATATACATGTTTGTGTGTACACCTGCCCCCGTGTGCACATAGGCCAGGGGTATGTCAGGTGTCTTTCTCTTATTTTTTTGAACAGTCTCTTATTGAGCCTGGAACTAGACTAGTTGGTCAGGATCTACCCCACCCCCTGACTCAGGGCTGTTGTTAACAGATGTGTGCTACTATGCCAAGCTTTTTATGAAGGGTGCTAAGGGTCTGAACTCAAGTTCTCTTGATGGCACAGCAAGCACTTTACTCACTGACCCACTCTTTAGCACCTCCACTTTAATTTTTTAAGACAGAGTCTCTCTGATTGGCTAGCCTCTCTGGTCAGTGATTCCTCAAGATTCTTCTGTCTCTGCCTCCCCAGAATTGGGATTACAGAGACATTATTTTTTATGTGGGTCTTGGGGATCTCAACTCAGGTCTTCATGCCTGACCGCCAAACTCTTTACAGCCTTAAGTATTTCCTCAACCTATACCACTGTGATATTTATCAGGTAGTAAACAGGTGTTGAACATGCCATGCAGGCCCTGCTCATGAGGAAATCTGTATGTATCCAGAGTATACTGACAGAGTCATTAAAAGAACTAAAACCTAAGATCTATCATTTTAAGGGGCATAATGGTTGAGTATCATTAGCTCTACTGCTTAGGAGCAGGTGGCATTGGCAAATTAGTTAACTCTGCTTGTATTCTAAGTTATGCAGTAGTAAAGACACTTATGTCTTTACTTATGTCTGAGCTCTCTTTTCCAGTGAATACTGTACAACAGAACCATAATACAGACAAGGCAAACATGAAGCAGGGTGTGATCTGTACCATTTAGAATTCTGTCATCTTTCCAGTTTCTTTGGAATCCCTTAGGGGCAATTTCTCTGTGCAGCAATCCTCCTCCTCACAATGAAGGATGTACTCAGTTATCAACTTTACTTAAAAACAAGTTGGATTGATTTTCTTTTTTTCTATTTACTCTAATATAATAATTTATTTTTTCATTATAGACATATTTTTATTTGAATTTATTTTTTTATTTACTTTACATTCTGATTGTATCTCCAATTGATTTTCAAATAATTAAAAGCCCTTCAAATTTTCTTTTCCAAGCAAAGGAGCCTCAGATGAGCCTTGTCTCGTGGAAAAATAAAGGGGAAGTTGAACTAAATATCTCATTCCTTTCAACTATCTACATTTTAGAACTGTTGGTACCTAGTCCCAAAGCACACAACAAAAACCTAAAAACTTACCGTTTTCAAAGACTTTTATGGTTTCCATCCTGTTACCCTGTGAATCATTTTGTGAAGGCCCTGAATTTTGTGAAGATAAAAACTGTATCTCTAGGCAGCAGAAGGTTCAAGATACTGGGGTCAGAGGTGGAGACTTTATGAGTATAGGTGACATAACTTATAGGTGCAGTTTTCTTTTGTTTTGTTTTTGTCTCATCTTTGATCCTCCTAAGTGGAAAAAAAGGACAAGTCTCAGAGAGAAGGGAAGATGAGAGAGATGTTAGAGGGGAGGTTACAGGGTTTCTCTGTGTAGCCCTGGCTGCCCTAGAACTCCTTCTGTAGACCACGCTGGCCTCAGATTCACAGATATCCACCTACCTTGGCCACCTAAATGCTGGGATTAAAGGAGTGCACCATAATGTGGAATTTCTTTTTAAAAATAATTTATTTTTATTTTATGTGCATTAGTGTTTTGCCTGCCTATATGTCTATGTGATCAGATTTTGGAGTTACAGTCGTGAGCTGTTGTGTGGGTGCTGGGAGTTGAACCCAGGTCCTCTGGTAGACATTCATATATTCATATATATGTCATATACATCATATATATATATGAAGGTCTCAGATATATTGATGTGACAATGTACCACAAAGGCAGAATAGTGCTTCCATTTCTTTTTGATACTTTGTCTCAAAAAACAAGCAATGGTTAAAAGTGTTTGCTTCTAAGCCTGATGATCTGAGTTTTCTCTCTGAAACTCATGTGATGGAAGAAGAAACCAAACTCCTGCAAGTTATCTTCTGATCTCTGACATCCCTAAAATATGTTTTTAAAAAAATTTTTTTAAGAAATGCTTTAAAGCAATAAGCCCAAACCCACAAAATTCTGATGGGTCTATCTCCTTTGAAAATTCCATGTGCTGATAATAAAAAGCAGGACTTTTAAGAACAGAGTCCTTTTATGATTAGGGCCATGTGAGGACACAGCAAGGACATACCATTTATAGAGGAAAGAATCCTCATCAGACAAACTACAGCTGCTGGAACCTTGATCTCAGACTTCCTAGCCTCCAAGACTATGAATTGGGAACCATTTTTGTGGCTCACAAATTAGTCAATTTAAGGTATATGTTTTGTTATAGCAGCCTACCTGGTTAGACAAACCATAAACAGAATATCTCCCTTTCCAAACAGAGAGGGTAGATTCAGCTTGGGGAGAGGACTTAGTGGTTTCCTGGTCAGATCCTGAACACACAGGGTTGTGAAAATGGAGCTATAAGCAATAGATACTTTCTATGACCCAATAAGCCCTCCAGGAACAGAATTTCCTCTGCAATTAAGTGGGAACTAGCCTCACACATTCATGAAATTATATAAGCTACACCATGTGGAGCTTGAGGCTTATTACTGCCATTCACAAAGTCCTTCTGTCATGAGCGCTTGATTATGCCAGAGGACTTTAACCGAGACGCCACAAAGGGCTGCAAGGTATTGATAAAAGCCAATGCCAGAATGATTTTTGAATGCTGCTTTAATCACACAAATAACACAGATATCTAAGAATTGCAAAGCACATTGTACATCTTATGGGGAATACAACCTGGCCACAGGTACAGGCTCGGACACTTTTGCTTCTGGTGTCAGGTGTCTTCTAGGTCCTGGAACTTCGAAGTTCCAGCCAGACCTCAGATGAGTCTTCTGATGACTTGATGGGCCTCACAGCGTCCCTGCTCCAGCCAGGCCTCAGATGCGAAGGAAGCTTCGGTTGCTCGGGAGCCGCCTTCCAGGGCCGGTCTGATAAGGTGGTCTGGGATTTTCAAACAGCCGTTTGGGAATAGGCTGGGTATTGGAAGTCTATCAGCTTCCTCATCATGAGTCTAGCCTGCCACGCCTGTGTAGGCTCGGGCTGCATTTTTATACACTTTTGGGGGGCATGGTTTGGCTTATCGTTCTTTCACACGAACCAGCTGCTAATCAGCTGACATTACCTAATTTCATTACTTAATATCTAGGGGCGTTACTTTAATTGTTACACTTTATTCCAGAGCATTGCTTAGCTTATCATTCTTGCGCGCGTCAGCTGCCTTAAGGGCGTTACTTAGTTACTATTACTAGGAATATCTTCTTCTCTATCCTTGACAGCTTTGCTGTCTTACAAGCTCTCAATGTCTTAGGGGCGTTGCCCAGTCACTGTCACCAAAAATGTCTCTTAACTTTGCTCCTGACAGCTCTGCTGTCTTACAGGCTCATTACACCTTCCTAGATAGCATCCTCTGTTCATAGAAGAAACTCCTCTAAGGAATGAGCTCTCTAGCCATATCTGCCTGTCCAAACCTGGGGTTTGAGATGTTGCTCTGACAGGGACACTACTAGCAAGACATAACCCACAGGTCAGAGATCCAATCAGAGAGTTGAAAGTCTGGAGAGAAATTTGCTTTGGTTTTCTAGAAAATATAGATCTTTTTATAACCTTGGAGCCAGAGGCAAGTGCAACCCCAGCCTCCCCTTTAAACCTTGATCTCATAGGGATTTGAATAGCTACACATTGTGATCTAACTGGTTACCCCTCAGGCTTCTGAGAAAGCAAAACTTATTTATATGGGTCCTTCTTACACTTTTCCATTTGGCTCCTTTTTGTCCAAGAAATCTTAGGTAACATGGGTATAAAGGTATATAAAACAGTTATATATACTGATAAAAACCATAAAGAAATTTCTTATTCATGTTCCAAAGCTGAGATTGATTAGTATGACATTATTTGTCAATTTAAGAACTTGAAGGGTAGAGTATGGAGGATTCAAAGTTCAAGATAATCCTGGGCTACACAGTGAATTCAAGGCCAACATAGGCTACAAGAAAACCCTGCCTCCAGAAATAAAAACAACAAAACAAAGCTGTTGTGGTTATTAATAATTACTATTGACTTATCTGTTAGTTCAACAGCGGTCATTCCTGTACACCCAAATCACCACACAGAGACTGGGATTTATTTAATTAACCTAAAGCACAATGCTGGGCAATAGTTATTCCATCCTAAACCTCCAAGCCACATAGTTTCCTACCATTTAGATTTCACCCATTATACTTGCTTTTAGTCATATCTAAGGTCCAGTTCACATCTCCACGTAGTTCCAAGTCCTCTCCTGTGGATTCTCTCTCCTACCTCTTGCTTCCTCTCTCTCCCTCCCATACCAGGATTCCCACCCTATCCTTTCCATTGCTCAGCACTGGGGCTGGTTATTTAATTGACAATATAGAGAACAAATGGTGGCATGTTTACACAAACTTGAGACAGGTGATGCTTAGAATAAGTATCACAATGCAATGTCCAGATTGAAATCAGATAGTAGGGGAGAGAAATCAGCATTTGAATGAACAAGGGTAAATTGTATACATTCCAAAAGAACATTATACCAACACAAAACATAACAACAAACCACAAGCATAAATATCATAATGAAACTCATACTCTGTACAATTAATAAAAAAAGATAGTATAAAACTGAGCCTACTTCAAAGAGAGGTGTTAACATGTTGTGTCCCAGCATGGCAACATTTTAAATGTGAAATCTAGTGACCATAGGGTCCTTTCAGAGTGGATCCTTGGACTTGTAAGTCCCTTTCTTATTTTATTTTATTTTTGCTTTTGGAGACAGGGCTTCTCTGTATAGTCTTGGCTGTCATGGACTCAATTTGTAGACCAGCCTGGCCTCAAACTCAGAGATCCATCTGCTTCTGCTTCTCCAAATGTTGGGATTACAGGCATGAGCCACTGCTCCAGGACCCAAGTCCCCTTTCAGCTCACATTTCTTTCTTGGAATTGTCATGGTGCCTGAGACCACTCCTTTCTCCATTAGCAAATTCCTCTGTACATATCTCTACACTAGCTCTTGATCCAGAGTTTGTAGCTCCCTTGCTTTCCTGTTGGTGGTGAGGGAACTTGCTTGTACTCCCTGTAGTGCTTGGCAAATTAAACACTGAAAGAAGAGACTTAAAAAAAAAAAAAAGGAATTTCAATCTCTAGCCATTTTCTGAGGGCCTGTAAATTGAAAGGCCATAACAATCAGGACTAGGATTCAGAAAACCAATGTAATTACTGGGGAACAATACACTTTAGAATGAGAATAGATTATGGTCTTCCAGAATAGCAATTTCTGTTTATAAAAACTCTGACCCAACAGTTTTATCCATGGGAAATAGGGGTGCCCCTGGAAGAATAAGAGTCCCTGTTTCTTTTGTTTTTTTTAGCTCAATTGATCTAGTGTGCAGTTTGTCAGTTATTGTCTCTCCCATTCCTTGCATCCTCACATTTCCTCACTTCATTTTCCATTCTTGCTCTCAGCTGGCTATCAATAATTCCCTAATTAGTTATTGATACTTAATTGATGAGTCTTCCTCAAAACAAACCAAAATTTCAAAGGAGACTATGAATTATTATTTCAGCTAATTGAAAGTAATAAAATGATTCCAGTGGAACTATGGATAGAAATAGAAAACTCCTTAAAATGTTAACCATTGGGTTAACTGCCTGTTTTACCTTTTTACAATTTCACTCTGTCAACACAGCACAGAACGTTCAGAAGCAAGTCATGGCACCCAGTCTGCCAGGCAGAGATTAATGCATGAGCTCTGATCTGTCTGCCAGTTCAAATCCTAGGCTTGACTTATTTATTTATTATTTAGAGACAGGATTTCTCTGTGTAGCCCCGGTTGTCCTGAAACTCTGTAGACCAGGCTGGCCTAGAACTCACAAAGATCTGCTTACCTCTGTCTCTGAATTGCTAGAATCAAAGGTATGCACCATCACCATCTTGCTCAATTCTAGGACTTTTACTTACTAGTGTGTAACCACAGGCAAATAATAAAATTTCTCCTTATCTACAAAATAGAGCTATATTCCCCATCTCATCCAGATGTTGTGTTCAAGTTGATAATCCATGTCAAACAGCTAACACAGGTCTGGTCCCCCAATGAAGTTGAGTAAATGCTATCATTGTTCAATTTTTGCATTGGAATTTCTTCACAGATGAAAAGATAACTTGACCTACAATCATTTACTTTGCAGGAAGAATGTATCCCCCTGTAGTGGACAGTGAATTGGACAGTCTAAGACCTACTTGCTGTATCTCTCTGGAGCTGTTTCTTATCTATAAAATGGAGACAGGCAGGGCTTTACAGGAGCGTTTCTACCAGAGAGGTAAAACCACTGCTGACTTGGGCTGGATATTAGAAAGTAAATAGTGGTGGGCATTACAGTTAACAGAACTTTGCTACTCAAGAGGGTGATGGTCTATTTTCTTGCAAGACCACTGATAGAACCCTGGAGTTTGTCAAAAACAGAATTTCAGGACCTGCCATAGAACTATATCTGCATTTTACCCAGAATCTGCATTGTTAAAAGAGCTCTAGGCCTGGTAAGCACAGGAACTTTGTGAACAGTTTACTATGTGAAAGCATTCAAATTCAGTCATTAAAAATGTTATGAAGCACTAGCAGTGTTGGGATACCTTTCATCCCAGCACTTGGGAGGCACATGTAGGCAGATCTGAGTCTAGAATCTGGTCTATAAAGCTAGTTCCAGGACAGCCAGGCTACACAAAGAACTCTGTCTGGAAAAACAAAGCAAAAATATTACAGAGATTAAATGTTATGGCGTAGTGGCTAATAGCACTTACTGCTCTCACAGAGGAATCAGGCAGCAGGATCAGTAGTTCCAGGGCAGTCTGTGTTTTGTGAAACCCCATAAAAAAAAAAAAAAAAGTGAAAAAATACCAATGAAATAAACAAACATTGGGCTGAGTCAGGCCTAGGCTCCTGACAGCCACTGTAACTGGGGCTCTGTGGTGCTGTCAATTTAAGAGTCTTTGCTTTTTGAGAGAGACCCTTTCATCAAAAGTTAGGGTTCTGGGCATGAGAGTGTAGCAAAGACTAAGCATGGATTGCTTTAAATAGTAATTCCTATGGTGCCAGGTGCTCAAGTTGTTTGCTCAACTCTCTGCCTTCTGACAAGCAAACTTATTAACTGTGCTGCAGACAGTTAATAAGGCCCACTGATTCAAATTCACACTTTAGGAAGTGGTGGTGGCAGATACACCCACCAGGAAAGAAGTCCATCATGAGCTATCAGAACTAGCACTAGGCTGGTGATCACATTCTGAAAACGCCATTAGCTCCAACGCTTAATAACTTTTTCATTTCTCTCTGCACCTCCCTACTTCCTGACAGCTCTGGGGACTGACGGTTTTTCCTTCTTTTGGACACTGAAGCCTCAGACCTAGTTTCAGAACGGATATCCGGCAAGGCCCAGAGGAGGCAAAAAGCCACATTGTTCCCTTGGGCCTGGCAGCCTCGCCCCTGCCCTTAGGACTCTCCTCCAAAGATCCCCAGGTGACCGGAGAGCCAGTTTCCCGGGATTAGGACCTTTGGGACAAGAGGAACTGGGATCGGATTTGGAGTCCGACGCTCTAAAAGTGTAAAGAGCCAAGTGCTCCAAGATAAACAAGCCTGGAATTTGAATGCTTTTCCACGCCGGCTTGGCCCTGGCTGGTTTGTTACTCATTAACATTACCACAGCGGACTCGGTTCCTTCTGTGTCTTTGGTAGCTCGATTACAGTAGTTTGGCTTTATTGAGAAACGTGCAGTTTTGAGGCTCGGGGCTGGCGAAGCTCCTTAGAGCGTGAGGATCCCGGGAGTCCTAGTCTCCTGCGTTCCGGTTAGCCTAGACGCGCCGTCGCCAGGGGGCGCGCAGGCTATGCCGCTAGAGACCGGGCACCGCTGGGTCGCCCCGGGCTGACGAACCCCTTGCTGCCCGGAAACAAAGTGCACCTTTGTCAGTGACTTGGCGCCTGTGAGCGGCAGACAGCGGGCCGCGCGGAACCCCAGGGGCGCGCCTTCGCTCAGCTCACTCGTGATCCTCCCACACCAGCGTCCCGCTGCCGTGGCTTGTGCTTTCCGTTTTCTGGGATTTTGGCGAGACAGGAAAGGGACTCTCCGCTCCGGGATTGGGGATTCCACCTTGGTTGAGCGGTCTCCTGTCGGCGAGGCTGGACCGCCTGGGCTCAGTGCCATACCAGCTGCAGTCCCATAGTCCCCTCTCAGCAGAGCCCCGCCCCTTCAGACCCTGGACTACAATTCCCAGCAGTCCTCGCACCCCAAAGCTCGCGGTGGGAGGTGCTTCCGGGCAGGCGCCTGCGCAGTGCTGCAGCTCGAGCCTGGAGTACCACACCCCCGGGAAACGAGGGGAGGCTGAAGCATCCAAAGCATTAAAGCATCCGTGGGAGCTTGAGGGGAGGAGAATGGAGTGACAGAGAGGCGCGGAGGGTGGGGGGTGGGGGGGAAAGGGTGGAGGGAGGGGGGAGGGGGGACACAGAGGGAGGAAGAAGCGGCGGCGGCGGTTCCTCGGTGCAGAGGGGGAAACTCTGTGGGCTCGGAGCAAGAATAATGCGGTAGCAAGGCGGGCTGCTTGCTCCTGGCTCTGGCAGCAGCGAAGGTAGCCCCAGCAGCGGCAGCGGCATCACCTCAGACGCTGACAGCCCCGCCGGCCGGCTACCTCGCTGACTGCCGACTGTCAATGGAGCTGGAAAACATAGTGGCCAACACGGTCTTGCTGAAAGCCCGGGAAGGTAAGCTCGGGTGGTCCGGTGCTTGCGGGCCGGGGTGCGAGTGTTGAGTGGGCAGCGGGCGTGCAGGATGCTCGCCGTGAGTTGGCGCGAGCGGTGCAGCTTGCAAATGTTGAAGGGATCCTTGCCTTTGGGCTCAGAAGATTATGATTGGAGCAGAGACGGTTGCGGAGACGAGTTAAGATGCTAAAATATTCTTTATTTTCCAGCTGAGCCTTAGAAATCGTGCAGTCTCCATAGCTGTTGTAAGGGCAGTTGGAAAGCATTCTTTTAGGAGAGAGAGAGGCAAGAAAACGAGCCAATAAAATAGCCTTTCGAGTTAGCTTGGGATGGTTTTGAGAGTGTGAACTCTCTCCCTCCTTCTCTCGCTCATTCCCCCTCCCCCTCTTTCTCCCTTTCCTCTCTTCCTCTTTCTCTTCCTCTCCCTCCTCTCTGTGTCTGTCTGTCCTCTCTCTGTCTCAGTCTCTGTCTCTGTATGTGTGTGTTGTGGGATTGGAATTAGCAGAAGAAAAGTCTTTGCTTTCGCAGGATGAGGTGATAAAGACCATTGGTGGAAATCATCCTCTGGGAAAATTTCTTAGGGAAATCCCGCTGTCGAGCTGAAGGAAGCCTTTTAAAGGCAAAGTAAGATGTTGAGAATTAGCCAGTTTGTAGAATAATGAAAGGGTGGCTTTAACAAATCATTGAGAAAATAATTCAAAATTTCAGGGTGTGTTGTTGTTATTAACCGTCCCCAACCCCTACCCTGCGGTAATTGTTCCGTTTTGACTCAGTTAAAAGGCAAGTATGCTGCTGTTTAGATGCGGTCTGCATGCATCTCACTAAATTTCCTGCATTTAGCTGTTAGGAAATATCGTCCAAGTGGAATGGGTAAGATCCCAATGGGTAATACCTGTTACCATGTATTTTGTCTCGAGTTGAAAAAGTGTGTGTGGAGGGGGTCAGAAACTTAGATGTCCTAAAAAGTTTGTGTTGCATGAATGTAAACATACATGTTTAGGAAAACTTGGATTTTATGTAACATCTTTTTTACCAAGATTTGGACTCTGGTGTGCAACCATTTTATAAGAAGAGGAGTGTTTTTTCCCTTTCCTGGGAGGAGGCCGTATTTGATATCCAGGGCAGACTGAGTAAGGCTTTTTCCCTTTAGAAGGACTCTCAGTAAGCAGCCTGTGAAAATGCCATTCCCACTTCTTAATATTTTCATTCACCCACTTTGATGAATGAAGGAAGACTTTCTGGCCAGCAATAAAACGACTCCTGTTTATCCAGCCCATTCCATCACCTTGTGGCTCAGTACATGGTGTGCGGCCAGTAATATACAACCCACCTTGGGTTGTTTCAGCAGCTCATCTTGGCACTTTCAGGTCACTTGTCACCCTAAAGCAGCCACCTGGAAAGCTTGTTTTGGAAGTCCCCACAGGAGCCACTGCTCTGAAAACTGAGTAGAGTTTCAGATGTTCAGGTCTCTCTTCTCTAGTGCCCTTCACTCAGTTTTTTTTTTTTTTTTTGACGCTATTATTCATTGACTTTAGGTTTGAAGACATGAGATGTTTGTTGTTTTGTCTCCTCATCTCAACTAACTAGGTGTGGGGTGGAGGCTCTTCACTGGGTTGGGCAGTTTCTGGAGGTGAAGGAGAAAGCTCCTGCCTGCAAGCCAGTGCAGCCTTCCACCTAGTGATGGGATATAGAGGTACATTTCAGATCTTATGTTGGGCAAATGTTAATGATTCTGAAATTATTCCCTGGGGAATCTCTAGAGGCCTTTACATGTTCCACCGACTCCTCCTTTTGCCCAGGGAGTCAGCTCCTTGGGATTCACTGTACTTTACGTTTGTTCATTCTTTCCTCAGCACTGAATTCTTTGCATCTGTTTTACTTTGAGTTGGAAAGTCTTCTCCCTCCCCAGTTATTATTTTCAGTGTTTTTACTGAAATGAATTTACTGGCTTGTATTTTTGTGTGCTGGGTTAGCATATAGGTTTTTCCTGAGTCTTTGAGAGAACTGTGGACTGGAAGTGTATGTGGACCGATGGACCCTCTATTGGGGCAGAATTATTGTGATTAGAAGTGCTCAAGAATGTGTTCTTTGTTTTTTTGTTTTGTTTTGTTTTCCTTTCAAAGTCTTAGTTTTCCTGTGAGAGTTTAATAGACATCTTCTGGTGAGAAATAGCTTTTGAGAATGCTTCCAGATGAGAGGGCTTTGCCTTAAAGGAAACAGAGATTGACATGTAATTGATAAATTAATTATGCACATGGAAGCTTCATTTTAAAAACTGTACTTAACTTTCTCCCCTTTTATGTCTAAAGAGAATCTACAATTTTAAGTGCTTCTACTTAATAAAGTCTGGGACTTTATTAAAGCTTTGAGCTTATCCTAATTAACATGGAGGTGTCTAGAAATAAACATGTGTTCTCTTAAGTTTTCTACTTAAAGTCATCAGATTGAATTTGCTAATTCTCCAAGTAACTTTGCTATATAGATATTCAGAAATGAATGTTATAAGAGGTAAAAATCTTGCCTAGCATGCAAAAGGCCTTGATTTGGGCCTAGCATTATCTTTCCATTCACATAAAAGGAAGGAAAGAAAAAAAAAGGGAGGAAGAGAAACATAAAAGAAAAAGAAAGGTTAGGACATATACATAATGTTTGCTGTTTGCCTAGCACTCACCTAACCCCCTGGGTTTGTTTGTTTGTTTGTTTGTTTGTTTATCCCCTAGCAGGGAATAAATGAGTGTTGTTGCACACACCTGTAAATCCAGCTTTTGGGAGGTAGAGACAGGAGTATCCTAAATTTGAGGTGAGCAGCCTCAGCTTCCTTGGAGTTCAAGTCCAAGTTTAATATGAGATACTATTAAAACATAGAGACAGGTTGGTTTTGATCTTTCTTAGGAACTTTAGCTTTCCTAAGAAATAGTTAAGCAACAAAGGAATAAGTTGGGACAGAATTCATGCCAATTTATGAAATGAGCTAAGTGATTGAGCATTTAATGAAAAAGTTACCCAAACCAAGTCTTTATCTGTTTACATTTCAGAATGTTAGAAAATTGTCAGGCAAGCTCCTGTTGAAATACTGGTAGTGAGTGATAGTGTTTGCAGAATGCCTTTTGTAATATATATTTTATTGTTGCAGTGAAAGTTTCTCTTTCTTTCTTTCTTTCTTTCTTTCTTTCTTTCTTTCTTTCTTTCCTTCCTTCCTTCCTTCTTTCTTTCTTTCCTTCCTTCCTTCTTTCTTTCTCTCTAAATCTGTTGTATTGCTATTGAGCAGAACTGATGAGAGGAACATTTACAAGAAATTACCTTTCCTTTCTTCCCAGGCCAGCAGTCATAGCCCTATCTGATCAATAAAGACAGCAGGAGCACTGAACATATATTCTTGCCTTTGAGGCTAGCAAGCATTGGGACAGAATGACTCTGATATTCGACACAATTTCTGAAAACCAGAATGCACAAGAAACTTCATAGATAAGGCTGTGACTTTTTGCCTGTATCTGCCTGATGATCAAGATTAGGGACCTGGGAGAAGGTGAACTTCGGGGAAGGGAGAGGCCAGGGAGGCTAACAGGAAGAATGATCCAACATCCAGAGCTGGGAGAAGGTAGGGTTTGCTTTTGATAGGCTTGGCATTCCATGACAGGTTGGAAGCCTACTTTTCTCTTGAGTCCCTAGTTTCTGATGTTGGAGCTAAAACATGGTTGGACTAAGTTGTCAGAAGACTGGGTATTTTTGAAGCTTGCAGTCCGCTACAACTCTGAGGAGACACAGTTCTACCCAAAGCTTCTCCCTTTAATCTGAGGATGTAGAAGAGTGATAGCTTTCATTCTGGCAGTTGGCATGTGTGAATGCAGCCTAGCCTATTAAACACAATGCTGTTAAGCGGTTAAATGAAGCTGCCTCTTCATTTAACAGTTTCCTTTTCAGTACCTGCAACATAGAGATAGAGAAACTAAAAGCAATATTCAGAAGGCCTGGCTTTCCAACAGAAGATTTTCAGATGATAATTGTGCTTCATCTAGCTGCCTGTTTTTATAAGCATCAGATAAAGGCCCACAAGACTCTCATCTTTCAGTAGCTTAGTTGTTGCTTGTCAGGTTCTAAACTGTAAAAGATCCTGATCTTTCAGTACCCAAACCAATCCTTGCTTGACTGATGTCTTCAAAAGCCAGAGCTCTTTTAGTGGCTTGCTAGGTGATGGCCCTTTGGGCCTGCACTGCAGGCTTTAAGAAAGCTCAAGTGAGTTTCAGAAATGGGTTCTACACATTACCACATTTGCCTTTTCCAAGCACTTTTCGACTCTCAACCCATGCCTGGGGGCTGTCAACATTCTTAAGAAACCATCTAGGCATGAAGGCAATATTTAAAGTTAATATTTGTTGCCAGTGAATTTGTGGATCAAAATAAAACACCATAATACCTATACTTTTTTTGAACAGAGTTTGCTGTGTAGCCCAGGCTGGGTTCAAACTTGCAGCAGTCCTCCTGCCTCAGCCTCTCAAGTGCTGATACTACAGCTATGAGCCACCATGCTTGGTTATATCTATCTATTCCTAATGAAAAAGAGCTAAGGTTGAGATTTATTTTTAGAAAGCAAAGACAGTGTTGTTCCTTTAATTATCATTTAGATACCAGAGGACACATTCCATTTCTATACATTATGCTAATTTTGAAAGAAAACAGTTACTTCCTGATTGAATCCTATTCTCATTCTCATTTTTTAAAAAAGATTCTTGAATTGTCTTCTCAACACTTACAGGAATAAAGTTGGTGTGTACATTCATTCATGAATAGATGTTTGAATGTTTCTTGGCAGAAGTAATGCTTTGGATATCAGCTTTGGATAAATACATTTAGAGACAGGTTAAAAGATAGCTGGGTCAGGTGTGGTAGTGCATGTCTTTAATCTCAGCACTCCGGAGACAGAGACAGGCAGATAATTGAATTATAAGACAGCTTTGTCTATGTGAGTTTCAGCTCACCTACCTAGTGAGACCCTGTCTCAAAAACAAACAGACAAACAAAACCAATTTGAGCACATGATTTATTTTTATTTTGGTGGTGCTTGGGATTGAACTTAGGGTCTTATGCTTGTTAGGCATATACTCTACCATTGAGATACACCTCAATCCTTTTTAGGCTCTTTAAACTAGAAAACTAGATATGAACAGGGCTGGCTGTTTTCTTTTCCACAATGAGTTGAGACTTATTAGGGTACCAGATCTGCAGCTGAGTAGACTGTATGGTCTCTGTTGTGTCTACACTTTGGAGAACAGCTTGAAGGACATGTATGTAATTTAAAGATTATTTAAAGTTATACCAGGTGGGGCTCCTATCTGTAAGATTGCCCTGATTTGGAGAGCAGCCTACACTATTGAATGAGATTCTGTCTCAAAAAACCAAAACCAAAAAATCCAAGTCAATGCTTGAGGGGATGAGCTTGAATCTGGAAGCAAACTGCTGATTTTCTAAGGTCTTAGTGCTTTTTCATCAGGATCAGTAGTGCTGCACACCTTTAATTCCAGTGCTGGTCTATATAGAGAGTTCCGGGGCTATACAAGAAAGCCTGTCTCAAACAAACAGACAACAAATCAAAACAAAACCCCAAAAGATCAGTTCTTTTAGATGGAAATCATAAAAAACAAAACAAGAAAACCCTTTGGTTGGGGCTGGACAATACTTCTTGGAACAGGTAGAGGCTACCCTCCTTTCTGGATTTCTGTTGGAATTGCATTGTGTGCCCTGTCGTGATACTGAAAGGGAGACGAAGGCGAGAGTGAACCAGCCAGTTCCAGGAAGATATGTGGATCTTGGGACTGACTCAATTTATTTAGTTTGGAAATGGAGATCGAGGTAGTGGTGAACCAGCCTATTCTCCCACCTTCTTCATATGTTGTTGGGAAATTTACCTAAATTGAGCAACTGTCCTTCCTGATTAAAATGAACAGTATGGTATAAACACATACAGAACATCATGTTCCTTTACCCTTTTTTTTTTTTTTTAACTTTTCCTTATTGTAATAATATTTTATTACGTAGCTCAGGCTGACCTCAAACTCATGACCTTTTTTCCTCAGCTTCCCAAATGCTGGGCTTATTTATAGACATGTACTAACATGTTATGCCTGGCTCCATGTTCTTTCCTGAAAAGTCTAATATGAGTATATATTGAAACAGTCATTTTATCAAGAGGAAAAAAATATGTTGTGTCCTAGTGACTGTTATATTGCTGTGAATTGACACTGTAACCAAGGCAGTTTATAAAAGAAAGCATTTAATCATTTAATTGGGGGCTTGATTACAGTTTCAGCGTATTGTGGCAGCAGGCAGACATGGCACTGCAGCAGTAGCAAAAAGCTTTTTTTTTTTTTTGAGACAGTCTCTCAATATGTATAGCTCTGGCCGTTCCAGAACTCACTATGTAGTAGACAATGTGACTTATACTCAGAGATATCTGCCTGTCTCTGCCTCCCAGGAGCTGAGATTACAGGCATGTGCCATTCACTATGCCCGGCAAGAGCTTACATTTTATTGCCAAGCAGAAGGTGGAGAGACTGGGCTTGCTTGGCCAATGGGCATTTGAAACCTCAAAGTGCACCCCTAGGGACACACCTTCACCCTTAAGGCTCCTAATATTTCCTAAGCAGTCCACTCACTGGGGAACAAGCAAATATATGAGCGTATTCTCAGACCACCATTCAAGTACAGAAGGGAAAAAAAGAAACTTAAATGGGACAAAGCAATTTGAAGGGTTTTCATTTTTTTCCCAATGGTCTAGACTGAGAAAAAAAAATAACAAGATAAAGATGTCAAAGTCTATGTTTGCATCCACTTCACTGTGATTTCTCCCTAAAGACCGGATCTTGTGTGATTTGAAACCTTTTTTTTATTTTTTTTTTATTTTTTTAAATGAAAACTCAGTTGGGGCATACTTGCAAAGGACGGAAGCATTTGAAACAATGAAACAATCAGTTACTTTTTCTTTCTTGTCTGAAGCCAGGAACTCTATTTGAAATGGTGCCAGAGTTAACCCGGCATATCCTTCTGACAGAAACTCATAAATTAGGCCATTTTGATAGGGCTCTCTGTGGCTCTAAGCAACTTGTAGTCTGTGGAAGATGAGTATTTTTTTAAAAAGGCAAGAATGAAAGCAGGTGTGGTAGCACATGCCTTTAATTCCAGCACTGAGGGAGGCAGAGGCAGGCAGATTGTTGTGAGTTTGACGCCAGCGCCTGGTCTACAAAGTCCAGGAGAGCCAAGACTACACAGAGAAACCCTATCTCAAACAACAACAACAAAAAGAAAAAGGCAAGGATAAAAGGAACCTCCAAGGACAGCTTCCAAGGCCTGTTCGAAAGCAAAAGGAAGCCAGGCAGTGGTTGTGTACCCTTTAATCTAATCTCAGCAGAGGTAGAGATAGTTGGATCTTAGAGTTGGAAGTCAATCTGGTCAACAGAGTGATTTCTAGGAAACTTTTTTTGGAAAAGCCAAAAATAAAACAAAGCAAAAACAAACAAACACCCCCCCCCCAACAAAACAACAAACAAACAAAAAAACCCTAGAAAGCAAAAGGAGATAAACAAATAAGAATATTCCAGCCTGGGTAAGTGAAAAAGACCTTTCTGTCTGCCTTTGTTTCCAGAAGAATGGTCACTCTTGGCTATATTTTTGGGAAAATCGAGAGGCAAGAAAGGGTGTCCCTAGCCCAAAGTCACTTGAGCTGTGGACTTTGCAACAATTCCAGGTAGATCTATCATTTTTGTAAACAAATCTCTCTCTCTTTTTTTTTTTCCCCATGAAATTTGAGTTAAAAACCAGACTGACTTATTCTTTTTGTGTGTGTGTCGAGGCTTGTTTGTTTTTTGTTTTTGTTTTTTCTTTTTTGAGACAGGGTTTCTCTGTGTAGCCTTGGCTATCCTGTTGCTGGGCTTGAACTCAGAGATACTCCTTCCTTTGCTTCCAGAGTGCTGGGATTAAAGCATGCACCGCCACTTCATTGGCTCAGACTGATATCTTGGGGTGGTATGTTTTCTGTTTTTTTAAAGGAACTCATGCTTGGGCTCATTGTTTTAAGACATTAAAAAAAAAATCACATTTCCTCTATTATGTGTGTGTGCCTGGGTGCACGTGTTGGAGTTGGAGGACAACCTACAGGAATTAGTTCTTTCCTTTTATTGTGTGGCCCTGTGATTGAACTCAGGTTGACAGGCATGGTGGCATAGCTGGCTAAGCTATCTTGACAGCTCAAGGCATTTTCTTTCTTTTTCTTTTTTTAACTTTACTGTAAATGCCCACAAGGTTGTAATGGTAACAGAAAACATTTCCAGAATAGTTATGGTGCTGTGCATCTGTTGTGGAAGGAGAACTGGGGAGTAGAGACACTGAGAGAAAGAGGTGGTGGTGAGAATAGGTTGCTATGCAAGATAAGGACTGGACTTTCATCCAAGAACCCATGTGAGAAATGGTGAAAAGCTGGGTTAGTAGTCTAAGGGAAATGAGGGAGCTGAGACATGTAGGTCTTGGGCTTACTGGCTAGCTAGCCAAACCTAACTGGTGAGATCCAGGACTTATAAGAGACCCTGTCTTAAAAAAAAAAAAAGACTGGGAACAGGACAGGAACCTATCACAGAGGGCCTCTGAAAGACTCTGCCCAGCAAGGTATCAAAGCAGAAGCTGAGACTCAGCCAAACTTTAGGCAGAGTGCAGAGAATCTTATGAAAGAAAGGGGAGATAGACCTGGAGGGGACAGGAGCTCCATATGGAGAGCAAAAATTCTGGCCACAGGGGTCTTTTCTGAGACTGATACTCCAAACAAGGACCATTCATGGAGATAACCTAGAATGCCTGCACAGATGTAGTCCATAGCAGTTCAGTGTCCAAGTGGGTAGCCTAGTAAGGGGAACAGGGACTGTCTCTGACATAAATTCAGTAACTAGTTCTTTGATCAGCCTTACCAGAGGAAGAACATGCAGCCAGTCCTGATGAGGCCTGGTATGCTAGGGTCAGAGGGAAGGGGAGGAGGACCTCCCTTACCAGTGGACTTGGGGAGGGGCAAGGGAGGAGATGAGGGAAGGAGGGTAGGATTGGGAGGGAATTAGGGAGGGGGCTATAGCTTGGATACAAAGTGAATGAACTATAATCAATAAAGAATAAATTAACTAAAAATAATTGAAGGTTCTCTCATTCTTCTCTCTTACTCTCTCACTCTTTCTTTTCTTCTCTCTCTCTCAGTGCCCCCTTCCCTTCCCCTTTCTCTCTCTCTCCCCATCATGTCCTGTACCCCCTTCCCTCCATACCCACCTAATAAACCTCTTGCATAGAAAAAAAATTGAAAAGATTTAAAAAAAAGACTATGCATGGTGGCACACACCTTTAATCTCAGTATTTGGGAGGCACACACATGCTCACATGCACACAAAAAGCACAGGGACACACACACACAAAAAAAGACTTCATGTTACAGCACAGTAGATGATAAATTAGGAAATGCCTCAGCATGGCAAAGGAAGATTACATAAGGGCAGAGGACCAATAGGAAAATGTTTTCCAAATGTTTGTCTAAACTGTGAAAAATGTTTGGCAAACTCACCCTTTCCCCTGAGTTGGAAGTGGTTTGTTTTCGTTGTTTTCTCAGAAATAAATATTTACATTCGACCAAATGTTCAGGGCAAATAGTTGTTCCTGGGTCTGAAGCTGTATTTGTTGAAGATGCTGCATGCTGACAACTTCATCCCTCTTCTGGCCAGATCAAAGGTAGCCTAGGATGGGATCTTCACATGCTTTTCATGTCACTGCTGGAATGAGACTGAACAGAAAGGAAAGAAAATAAGAATCCAGGCAGTAATTCATCTAGACATAGGGTGGCCGGGACCTGGTATTTGAAGGATGCCTTTCTGCTCATGGGCAGGGAGCCTGGATCCAATTAAGACAAGGAAAATGTCTGCTAACTCAGAGGAAAATTTTCTAAACAGTAAATTCTGTAATCTCTTTGAAGAGGAGGAGGCCAGTGTGATGAAGCTTTATGGATGATGCCAAACACAGTGATATATAATAATTAGAAACCACCAGTTATTCCACCACATACTCATTCTGCAACCACTAACCACTGCCTGGGATGGAGTGCACTGGCCCTAGGTACTTGCCCAGATGTCCTATCAGTAGTATCCAATTAGAGAGAATAAACAACTAACAAACAAACAAACAAACGAAGCCGGGCTTAGTGGTATATACTTTTAATCCCAGCATTTGGGAGGCAGAGGCAGGTGGAGCACTGTAAGTTTGAGGCCAGCCTGTTTTATATAGTGAGTTCTAGGATAGCCAGAGCTACATAGTGAGAGCCTGTTTTGAATAAACAAACAAATGGAAAACCCAAAACCAAACCAAAACACCCTAAAGCTTAATTTTCTACAACAGATAACAAAATGTCAATTCAGAAAGGAAAAACTGGATATCTTCAGATGGGAATGTGTTACTAAAATGAGGGTAAATCTTTGGATACAATTGAAGTGCACCTTTTGGGTTATTCTTCAGTAATTGTCAGAAAGCTTATGCTTTTATATATATATATTTGTCAGTTTAAAAACATTTCAGGAATGATTGCCAGGGAGGAAGAGTTTGAAAGGCTGGATCAAATTCTTCCTCATTAAGTGCTGATAAGTAAACCTTGGCTGCTCTGGCTGAGCCTCTGTACACTACCTTCCTCGGATAGAACAGCAAGAGGGTAATGGGAATAGAGTTCTGTGTACTAGGCAAGCATTATAGCCTCTGAGGGAAGGAGAGGGTGGACAGTAGGCCTATCCTTTCTAAGAAGTCAACCCACACATATTTATTATTAATGTTATTATTATTGGTGTGTGTATACCATATGGAAGTCAGAAGATAACTTAGGTGAGTACTTTCCTTCTAACAAGTGAGTCCTGGAAATCGAACTTAAGTTGTCAGGCTTGGGTGACCAGTGCCTTTACCCATGGAGCTATCTCAAGATCCCAGGGTGTCTTCTTTCTAAAGCAGCCAGTGATGGCAAATGTTCAGTGTCAGCTTAATAGGATCTAGAATCATCTAGGAGACAAATCTCTAGGAATGCCTGTAAGGTGGTTTCTAGGTTAGATTAATTGACATGGGAAGATTTTCCCACTGTAGGTGGCACCATGTCATGGGCTAGGGAAAGTGAGCTGAACACCAGAATTCCTCTTATTCTGTTGCCTGACTGCAATGCACTGTGATCAGCTGCCCCATGTTCCTGCCACCAAGACGTACCCCCATAAAGAAAGTCTGACTGAACTGTGAGCCAGAATACACAAAACTCTGGGTTTAATCCCCAGCACCACATAAAACTGGATGTAGTGGCACACACCTGAAATTCCCTAATTGAGGAGATGGAGGCAAGAGGATTGGAAGTTCATTGTCATTCTTAGTTACATGGCAAATTTGAGACCTATTTGCAGTATATAAGACCCTCTTTTAACAAGCAAGCAAACAACAACAAACTCTAAGACCAACCAAATAACAACAACAAACCACCAAACCCTCCCACTTTAAGTTGCTTTTCCCAGGCATTTGATAACATAATGAGAAATGTAATTAAGATACTATTATTTAAAAATTACCACACCCAGCTGGGCAGAGATGTTGCACACCTTTAATTCAAGCATTGGAGGTGGTGGGTAGACAGGCAGATCTCTGAATAGAGGCCAGGTGGCCTGCAGAGTTCTAGGACAGCCAGGCTGCACAGAGAAATCCTGTTTCAAAAAACAAAACAAAACAAAATTACACAGCCCTTTTGGCCATTGTTTTTGTTCATATTTCATTTCGTGAATCCTGTGGCTTACTCTTCTTCATCCTTACAGATAAGACTCTGAGGCTCAAGAGGTAAATTATTTATGCCAGAACACCCACCTAGCTCAGCCAATGCCTCTATGTCTGATTCTCTTTCTGTATTGTCACAGCTGTTGACCTCAGTCACCTGGCTACCCATTCAAGACAAAAGTGCTATCCTACATGGGGCATTAAGCAGTTAATGGAGTGTTCAGTTGTCACTCACTGCGAAATAGGAGCCATTCCAACTCATCCTTAAGGTCTTAGACAATACTTTCTCATGAAGATTTAAGTGAGGCAAAACATTGCTGAGGAATTAAAACTTCTTCCATTTGCACATGCATGCTGCCAAGTCCCATCACTTAGGCCACTCAGAGGTGATACCAGATAGTTTTTATTTTATTTTTAAAAGGTTTTATAAACTTGTACTTGTCTTGTATGAGTGTGTATATGTAAGTCAGAAGTCAGCCTTGAGTGTCATTCCTCAGACACCATCCACTTTGGTTTTTAAATGGATTGTTGCACAAGTTTGGAATTCACTAAGTAGGGTAGGCTGGCTGGCCAGAACCATGGTGATTGATCCTCTTGTCTGTCTCTCACTGATATTACAATTGTGTGTTAATGTTAGTGGCTTACCTGCCTATCTATCTATCTATCTATCTATCTATCTATCTATCTATCTATCTATCTA